>NC_133024.1:2456250-2762656 GCF_048771995.1 Taeniopygia guttata | reverse complement strand
GGGATTTGTCAGTCTGTAAATAATTTAAAGCAACAGGAGCTCAGCATGGCAGCTGAGGGACTCCAGTACTTCCTCTCTGCTTTACACATGGGATCTTTTTGGCACAAATGCAGGTGCTAACCCCAGTGGTCTTGCTTTCCAGCACAAATTCCATTTTTGACTGATTGAGTTACATGCTGTGTTTTACCCAGGTTTCACAAGGCAGGACATGGATGGAGGATAAGGTGGAAGGTCTCAGGAGCCCTTTTGCTTTATTACAGACAAAGTGTAGGATCTTGCTTTCACAGCTCAATATGGGTTCCCACAGCAACACTTTCAATAACACTTGCAAATCCCTGCGTCCTCATGCAGTCAAGCAAAATTTACATTACAATATTTTGCCATGGAAGTATACCACCAGTAATTGATGTTAAATGAGGTGGGAACATTTTAAAATAATTATTTCTGTAGGATGAAAAACCCAAGCAAAAAGATCTTTTTGTGGCCCAAGACCTTGCACAGTATGGAGAAATGCTCTAAATAATTAGAGCACAGAGAGGTTCACCTGTGACAGAGCTATTCTTCCCCAGCTGCAAACCCATAGATGTAGGATTCTGAGGAGCAGCATGGGTTACCAATGCCTGGCTGATGCTCTCTGTGCAAGAATAAGAGTGAAGTATTGTGATAAAAAGCACCATAGACAAGATAAATTACTGCATGCTTCTTATCCTTCTACCTTCTCAGTGAGTATTTTTGAGAATTTCTTGCTGACTGTAGAAAAATACATAGAAGATAATTCTCATTTTGTACTAATTTTCTTTGCACTGCTTATTTAGAAAAAGACAACCAGATTTTTTTCTTTAAAGATCACTAGTAGTGGTTTTTAGCACCAGACAGTTAAACTTGTACATCAGGACCACAGCACATTAGGCCTGGGGTGACCTCATTCCAATGATGTGGTCCAAGCTACACAGAGCAACAGACTTTGGTGGGAGGCCACATGTGGTATGAGTTTTGTAGGAACTGAATTTCCTCATCCACGCTAACTTGGAGTAAAAGTACGTAATGTTCTGACTAGACAACATGGGAAGAAAAATAACTAACAATTGTCTTCTCTTGGATGGCCAATTTGCCACCTTTAAGAATGACACAAACATGCAAACAAACAAACAAACAAACAAACTTGTGGTTCCCTTCCCTCAGTACCATTCTTGGACTTCTGCTTGAATCCTCCCAGTCTGGATAACTCCTGCTGGCACTCCAGGAAGCATTTGCCCATGTGGTGCATTTGAATTGCTGCTGATGGGGGGGTGAGATATGATATGCAGCAATATTCCCAAGAGATCAGAAATAACTTTGCTCCACTGCTACTTAATAACCCTTGAATTCTTCTTATGTGAGGCATAATGAAATAAACTAATTCTTTAAGGAGATCATGCATTATAAAAGCAAAATTATCCATTTGTGTGTGTTTGTAAACATGAAGGTAGATCACTTTCATTTGCCATTTTTCAGTGATAAGATCTGTAGTAGTTGGAGCATTAAAGCACCACAGGTCATATGATCACAGGAAATTCATCTATTCCCTACTCAGCCAGGTTAGAATGTCATTCCTAGCAGATAGTTCGCCTACAGACCCGTAAAAACTTGATTTTGAGACTTCAAAGCTGTTTCAGGCAGCATTTTCACTTCTTTCATAATCCCCACCAGTTACTCCACCACTCAAAGAGGACAAGAAATGTTTTTCTCATGCCACAAATATTTGGGAGATGTGGTGGGTTGACCTCAGCCAAACAAATCAGCAGCCACTTGCTCACCCTCCCCAGTGGGAAGGGGAGAGAACAAGGAAGAGAGTGAAAAGATGTGTGGGTTGAGGCAAAGACAGGTAGAGCACTCGTTGTTGCCTGCAGTTGCTGTTACAGGCAAAAGAAGCTGGGCTTGAGAAATAAATTTATTGCCAATTAACACAAAAATTTAATTACTTATCCAGGTGCCATGAAACAAAGCAGTCAGACATTTCAATACTTAGGGGAAAGGCTTTTCCTTTGTTTTTCCAATCTCAGCTTCACTCCAGACATCTTTTTCATTTCTTGTCTTTATTCCCCTTGCTATTGCTGCAGATTGCACTCACTCCCTTTCATGAGGCAATACAGGAGCTTGGGGTCTGGGCACAATAGTTTCTTTCTGCCATTTATTGTTTCTCACTCTTTTTTCCTCCTGCTCCTTCCTTATTATGCTTTTTTTATCCTCCAACAGGGTGTTTCATGGGCTACAGTACCTGCTCTGGCATGGATTATCCATGGGCCATGGGCCTTTTGTGGGGTGTTCCCAGCTCTGTCATGCCTTGTTCTTCCTCTTTCTCAGCTTCTACCAGCCTTCATTAATATGTTTTCACAGAAGTGCCCTTGGTCAGTTCAGAGGAGCCACCCTCGAGCCCTGCAGTGGTACCACAGCCAGACCTCCCTGCTCCTCACAGGGGCTGCCCCTCGAGCTGCCAACAGCCCACAAGGCATACCCAAGGGAGATGAGCTCAAACATTGCCCACTCCATGACTGAGTGAATCAGACTTTAATGTTTTGGTGCACAGGACAGCAGAAAGTGAGACTCACTCATGCTGAAACTGCCAAGAACTGGTTGGCTGCTGTCACAGAGCAGAGATGCCTTTGAGTGTCTCAATTCTCAAACACCTTAACCTGCTACCTACACTTGGGCTGTTGGGATGGAAAAAGGTGCTGGAGACAGGAGTGATTTTTATCTCTTGATCACAGGTCATCACTGTTAATACATCAATATTTTCCAAAGGAAAACACCTTTGTTGAAAAATCCTGGTCCATTTTCTGAGCATGTTTTTGAAGGAATCAACACAGCAATTCCCACAGGACAAGGTTGCTTATCTATTTCCACTGCTGAAGGATAGGGCAAGTGAATAAAGAAACAAGAGTGCCACTTCAGTCTCAAGGTCTGCCTACAAACAGTAGGGATGATGGCTGAATTTTGTTAAGGCTTTTCAGGGTGATTAAAGGATTTTGATTTGTATTGCTTTATTGGAATAGTGAAGAACAGTCCTTACCCCAAGAAAGTATATTCCTGATCACATGCTCCTCTCAAGGGCTTTTTGACAGTTTTAAACACAGATATTCTGGCCTACATTGGTGTAGATCCACTGCAGTCAGCATATCTCTACGAAAAGATGAACTGTGTGTAAAGTAAAAAGTGGAAATAATGCTAAAATAAAATTGTTTTAATGGCTCTGATACTCATCTAAAGACATGCAGATTTTTTTTACATAAGTACTCTAATTTCACTGGAGTTGTTACAGTAAGAAGACCTCAGTCTTACATCTTGTATTTGTAGGTAGAAGTGGCATTTGATTACATGTATTGTAACGATGGATGAAGCAAATACACACCCATTTCAATCCCCTGGGTAATATATTTCTCTTGGGAAAGCAATGCAATATTAGAAAAGTATGATTTTTTAAAGCCTGTAATTACATTTTTGCACAGCTCTATTTCTCCAGGGTTGAATTGACATTTATTGGATTATCAAAGTAATTCAGAGCAATGTCACACAGTTATGGGATAAATTCCAGGTGGCCAAGGCTACTTCAGCAGAGGGAGCTACTTGATTGTCTGCTTTGAACCCCTGGAAACTTTAGAAAGAGTCCAAAGTTGAAGTACCAACTTTTCTGTTTCCCTTTACTTGAATGTGTCCTCATTGTGACACTATAAGCAGACTGTATAAAAAGTTTGCCATTTCATGAAAAGAAATCTTCAAAGTGTCAGAAGTTTGACAGTGAGTCCTTTATGGCTTAAAAATCTTTATAGATTCATCACAAAATTCTAGGAAATATGGGATTGGTATTTTTGCTTTCTCCTTCTAAGTCTTGTAAGGTTTATGTGAATTGGCCTCAACTTCTGATATGCTCTACCTTATTTTTCTTACTTCAAATCTCTTTCTTATCTAGGTCTGTGGTTTGATATCAATATAGAATTAAATCCAAGGGACACATTTTCCAAACTCCCAAAATGTTAAATCACCACAATATTCAAACATCATATCTGTGAAGGTGTATCTTTATCTTAGGAGCCAGAAAGCTGCAGTGCTCAGCAGCACCCCCTGAGATACTGAGGATGCTGTAAAGAAATAAATCTGCATCTCTAGAGTGTGTAAACACAACTCTATCCTTACTGCCACACATTTCTTTGAAATTTAATTTGTAGTCATCCACAGAATACCACACTGATCCAAATTAATTTGTCTATAGATCATTGTGAAAGAGACACCAGTGCTTGATGCAGTTCAGCACACAAAATGAGATGCCTCAAAAAGCTGGCAGTTTGAAATACAAAGGAAGTAGCTGTGAAACTGGAAGGACTGACTGTTTTGTTTTCTTTTAAATTTTTAAATTAAATAGGAGAACAAAGCCCAACCTATTATATAAATCTCTTCAGAATATATGAGGCACAGAAATTGTGACCTTGAAACTGCTACCCCATCATCTAACTAAAGCATACTCCTGGCAGTTAGCTGCAGTGGGACCTGAAGTCAGATGAAGTGGGATCAATGCCTTAAGGATGATGCAGATGCTCACACAACACACTGACAAGGTGCATCTCATTATCATTGAAATGCTAACAGTAAATGCCTGTATTCCTGGTGCTAAAAGGATGCCCTTCTGCATTTCTTATCATTTATTTGAATGACTGTAGTTATATTCTAAGATGCCGTTCCAGTGTCAGGTTGTAAAAAGTCAGCTGCCTTCAGAATAAGAGGAGAGTGACAGTTTGCATTACTGTCATTATTAAAGCAGGGATACAAGCAAAACAGCAGCCTGGAAGTGTTGTTAAGGCCTCTCCAAATGGCTTTGGAGACAGATAAAAATGCTTTAAAAGAGGTCCCTGGGAGTCTGTGCTTGTATACAACAGGAAAGAAAACTGTACAGATCCAGTCTCATGATGTAATACCACAACTTTGCCATGAAACAGTCATCTCAAAATTTCCAGTTCGGTTCATGCAAAATTGTGTGTGAAAAGCTCACAATGCAAACAATTACTGTGTTTTGTGAGATCTTCCCTTTTCACCAAGGGAAGTCAAATCTGAATGAATCATGAACAAAACCTGGAAATTCACTGAGTATCATCACCAGGCCCAGTCACAAACCATCTGGATACTGCTGATGATTAACCCTCTCTGGTCAGGAAGCACTATCCTTGAGTCAGCTGCTGATGTATTTTTCGTAAAACTTTATGGGTCTGAAACCCCAAATCTTAGGAAAGATGGATGCAAAATTGTTTGCAGCCACTGTCTCAGAGAAGATCAATGATTTGTCCTGCAGGTATGAAGAGGGATGGAAGGATTTGGCCCCTTTAGCAAAGTGATGGAGAAGAGCTTGATTGCTGTAGAGAAGGAAAAAGGAAAAGAGCTGTTTAAGCTGAAGAGCAATGCTGGGAGCAAAGGAGAGAAGTGCTAGTTTGAAGCACTGCACTGCATGCATTTGACTTATGAAATAATTTTTATTTTTGACAATGTACTGTTGAGGTATTACCTTACCTTAGTTCCAGGACAGAAGCAAAATTATTATCTGCACTTAGAGGATCAGGACAGTGATTAAAGAAAGTGAAATTTAGCAATGACACCTCTAAATGATCAGCATGTTGGTTTGCATAACCTCTCAGGATAGTTGGACAAATGTCTCTGTCTGGCTGCCCTTGCTGGGTCTTCCTCCAATGTGTGTTTTGATCAAGGACAAGCAGTAGCTCAAAATCTCACTTTTGACAGGTAAAGGGCAGCCCATGCATTTAAGCCTGGGAAATATGACTAAAATTGCTTCTGGTCTGCAACTTTGACTGAAAACAAGGTGTTATATTTCAGCTCTTGTTTCTTGGTCTGAAAGTGTCTGCAATCTGTGGGGGATTCCAGGCTTATAATGTCCATTTTAGAGGAAAGCATTTTAATGAGACAGATCTGAATAATTTTGTTCAGGGAACACTTGCTGACTGGCCAGCAGCAGAAATCATGCAACAGCATGACCACAACCTTCTATCCTGCTGCTGGAACACAGAGCTACAAATGTCACCCCTGGGGAGTTGTCCTTACCACTCAGTGTGAGAAATGGGTCCGTAAGGAGCCACATTGCCTTCACCTATGTAAATTCTCACAGGCAAAAGGGAGAGAGGCTGGCTGGGTGACACTGTACCATAGTCACACTGGCAGACTCAGAAGGCTTTGTGTTTTCACAGGAAACTCTATTTTGCTTTCCACAGACTGTTTGAACAAAAATAGAATTAACTTACGGCCTCTAATTTTTTCCCACACCTAGGAAAAGCAGCGGTCAGCCTCCTGGACAGGCAGGTGCAGCCTGCAAATGTCACAACTCCCATCATGAAACAGGCAGGTTGCTTTCCTGTCTTCCCATATGTCTTTATTAATGCAAAGAGGAGGTGCTTTCAGCAAGTTAGGCTGGAAAAGAGGACTCACTATCCCAGACTACCATAATGTGTGGAATTGCTTTTCAAGAGCCTATCCAGCCACAGAGTTTGGTTCAAAGAACACTGCTGACTTCTAAGACCTTTGAACAGGGACCATAAAGGTAGAAATATAGAAATTCTTCAAACAAAAATATCAAGTTGTCCTCTTTTAGTATTGAATGGTATCAAAGAGTTTTCCCTCATTTTTCTCTCCTCAGTCATTTTAATGAGTCTACCAAAAATAGGTTTGTGCATTGGTGTGCAAAAGACAAACTTCCCAGTAGCATAAATCCAGTTTACCAACCCCCCGAAAGAGCAAGATTATGCCTTGCCTCAGGAAAACCAAAATTTTTCATTCTGTTTCCCTTCCCGGATTTCCTTCACTTAAGAAGTGTTTCAATGGTTGAAAAAAAAAAAAGAGAATTTGCTGCTGAAAAGTCTGGCTGGGAAAAGATGCTAGAGGCATTTCAAACTGAACCACAAATAGGTACCTAGGAAAAAGCAAAGGCAACATTCCAGCAATTTATAGAATGAGGAAAAAAGTCTTACTAATAGAGAGATGGGCTCTTTTGGAGTGAATAAGTGTCATTGGTATTATGGCTTATTATTAGGAGGAAGTTGTGTAACTTTGCAAACGCCTTACAAAGGGGACAGTTATTCTCCCGTGTGTAAAAAAAAAATAGTCAAAGTCAGGAAAAGTAAACTAAAAATCTGATGACATCTTCATTTCATTCTTATTATACATGGAAACATATTTATATATTGGATAACAGATGTCCAGAACTTAATTCTCTGCTTCATTCATCTTTGCCTTTGCTAATACAGCTGGCTTTGCCTGGGATTGCCCATGTTCTGCCTGTCCCCTTGGATGGCACAGCAAGCTCACACTGGGACCAGCACTGTTGTTGTTTCAAGACACAACATCAAGCCCCAGTTGTGCCAGGGATTTTATTGAAATCTATCAGGGGACACACTGTGAGACACCTTTGCTTTTCTAGCTGAATTTGAATTTTTTTTTTTAAAGTGATGTGCCTGGTTGACATGTTTTTCCTTATGAAGTTCTCTAGACGCCAAACTTTAGTTTCTCCAGATTGCTCACCAGATTGCTCACCCTCTTTCAAGCCTTGGATTTCTGCATGACCTTGACAGGAAAATTTTGCGCCACACTTCTAGAAAAAATAATTTGATCTTTAAGAGATTTAAGTTTCCTGTCTCTTTTCTGCACATCATTCTAGAGATATCATCAAGCTGTTAACTAATTACACAAATTTTAAAGGTGTTTCATCCTACTTCTCAGGTGGTTTGGGCTGCTCTATTAAATCAGCTAATCCCTGCAGACTTTGCCTCTGTTGCAGAAAACCTTAGTGCTTTGTACAGCCTTGCCTTGCTAAATGTGCATCCCTTGGTCGTGTTTGCCCCATTGCTACAAACATCCCTCAGTAGCCTGGGACAGGCCATTGATTCACAAGGAATTCATCACTTCCCTCCCAAAGCAAAACAGAATTTACCCACCACCCACCTGACACCAAACCAGCTCTTTGCAGGCAAGCAGTTCCTGAGACCCCCTTGGGAACAAGGAGGAGGAATGGCCATGGGGTGCAGCATTCCAGGTCAGAACACCTCACCCCTCCTTTCTGGGAGCTCTGACCCAAAATGAAACAAACCCACAACTCCCCCCAGCATGCAGAAAGAGCTTTGGCTGCTCAGGGTCACAGTGGGTACCTGGAACAATTTGGGGGGTGTGGGGAAAGAGCTGGAGCTGTTGAATAAATAAATAAATATCAAAGCTAGGAAGAATGGAGAGATCCAGAAAGGAAATGGGAAGCTGTTACCTCATGGGCTGAAGGTGTTGAATGAGATAATTCACCCATGATCAGGATGCTACGTGGGGTATGTGAGGTGCTGGTGTGGCAGCAGTCCTGAATTTAGGGTGACAGTGCTTTGCCAGCTAAATCACACAACTCTGTGCAGCTCATCTAATTACCCTGTGTTAATTTTCCCCTGCCTATAAAATAAGGGTGATATTGTATGGAATGACTACATTGAAAAAAAATTATAGAGAAGATATGCAGACATCTGTTGCCTGGAATAGAGCAAATGTGGGAGAAAATAACCTTAGAAAAATATGAGGGAGGGCTGTCTGCCTCAGTGGGAGCTGAAAGGGGGACAGCAGCAAAGTGGGAAAATGCTCTCCCTGCTGTCCCTACATTTGCCATCTGATTTTTAAAAGTGCAGGTATTTTTTAAAGGACATGGGGAGGAGAGGAGAGGGGAAAACTTTAAACTCCAGTGAAACATTGTTAAGAACTTTAGTTGTTTACAAAGAATGAATTCAGTGTGAAAACAAATAAAATAAACTTTTTTGCTGTTGTTGACAGATTTTACTGCAGCTTTACTGTAAGGCTGAAAAAACATTGTTCTGAAGCACTCTGGCTTTATGCTTATTTTATACAACTGCAGATGTTTTACAGACACTTTGGCCATTTTACAACTGATCTGTATAGACACTAAAAGATTAACATTTTAAGCGTTAAAAAATGTTTCTTTGGTGCAAAAGAAACTACAGTAGGGACAGTCCAAGGAAGGAAGGGACAAGGGTGTACATGGAGCAGGGGAAAAGTTACCCACCCAGTGTGATTGGCTTCACTGGGAGATGCATGGGAGGACTGGAAAGCCATAAAATTTACATTTGAAAAAAAAAAATCCTATGACATTTTTGCATGCACAAGGAAGGAAAATGGCAACAACAGAAATGCAGGTGTCAGGAAATGAAAAGAGGTGTACAGTGGCACATCTGATAATGGTGTATTTTTATCAATGTGGTCCCCAAATAACAGTTCCACTGGAGAGTGCAGTAAGATTAGAGAGACCCTCTGTAAGGGGCAATCTAATGGGAAAAAATGAGTGTCTAGCCATTGAACACACCATTAACTGTGGCAAACATTGAAGAAAAGCCAAAAAGTATCTCTCAAAAAAAAAAAAAAAAAAAAAAGAGCAAAAAATAAAAAGAACTCAGGCACAGAATATGCAAAAAGCAGAGGCATTACCAAATCATCTGACAAGAAGCACGAAGAATGAGACTAGTTTGCACTAGGATAAATTGGAAACAAGAACCCAGGGGCCAAATGATACTGCAGCTGCCAAAGATGAATGGATGAGCAAAGGCTGCACCTCAGATGCATCAGTTGCTTTCATCTCAAAAGCAAGATCACCAAAGCTGGGAAGAAAGCAGAGAGCAGGACACAGCAGCTCAGCCTCCCCACAGGCTCAGCAGTCAGTGTGCATTGCAAACCAGGGCAGTGGAAAGCAATTCCTGCATAGGACTAGAAACTACTGGCAGGGTTATAAAGTGAACTGCAAATTTCTATTTGGTCATTGCAAGCGTTGCTGAATAAATAAAAACTCTGCATGGAAAACAATGGTGTTGAGGCATAGGCATTATGTGTTCTTGATTTATTTTTCCTGCTTCACTGTAACAAACGGTCTCTTGATTTAAATGACAATCATTTTCATCTTGAGTCCTGTTTTTGATGGTGGTCAAAAAGTAAAAGTGAGAGTAAAGCCTGAGAGTCAGATCCTCTTCTGGTGAGAGGATATGACTTCTAGTTCTGAGAAATGGGGTATGACTTCTGCTTCTAAGAAAGGAAACCTCGCTACAGTTTATAATCAGCCTGTTGGAAAAATGCACTGCAGCAGCAGGAACTGACATCTGCAGGTAATGACAGAGTCTGTTCTGGATCTTCAGATGCATGATGGTGACAGAGAGGGTGGTCTTCTTTCCCTCCTTCTTTAAATTGCTTATTTCTTCTGAGGAAGCTGAGTCAGCCCATCCAGAAACACGGCAGAGACTGATCACATCAAACCACTGTTAGCAAAGACAGACTGAAACAAGTGACAAGGAAAACTTCAGTCCAAAAATCAAAAAGCTTTTTTAGAAGATTGATGGGCTGTATGTAAAACTTGTCATATGAAAAAACAGTTTCTCTTCCAACTTCCCTGTCCCCTAAACAGGTAGTGTTGTATTAAGTTTCTTCAGTAGCAGGGATGAATGATGAATGGAACAGGAAAACCCATGTAACCAATAAGTGCCTTAAGGATTGGTGCCATCAGCACAATTTTGGCTTTTTTGCACATGGGGCAATTTTTACAGCTCCAGACCTGCTAGAGTCTAGTGGGCTTCATCTCTCTACCAAGGGCAGAAGAATTCTCACCCCTGAGGTGGCAGGGCTGGTTGAGAGGGCTTTGAACTAGGTTTGAAGGGGTAAAGGAATAAAACCAGGCCCTCCAGAGATGAGCCCAAGGGTGGTAAATCAGGGGTGATGTGCGTGTACACTGATGCACGCAGCATGGGTGACTAACAAGAGGAGCTGGAAGGTGTTGTACAGCAGGAAGGCCATGACACCATCACTGTCATGGAAAAGTGGTGGGATGGCTCCCATGGCTGGAGCGCTGCACTGGATGGCCACGAGCTCTTCAGAAGAGACAGGAGAGGGAGGAGAGGTGCAGGAGTGGCTCTTTGTGTTAGGGAGGCTCTCAACACTATAGAAATTGAAATTAATGATGATGAAGTTGGTGAGAATCAGGGGGAAGGCCAATAAGGCTGACATCCTGCTGGGAGTCTGTTACAGACCACCCAGCCAGGAAGAAGAGGTGCACAACTCATTCTATAGGCAGCTGGAGAATGTTTCAGAATCATCAGCCCTTCTTCTTATAGGTGACTTTAACCTACCAGACATCTCCTGGGAACTCAACACAGCAAAGAAAAAGTCAGTCCAGGAGGTTTTTAGAGTTTTAGAGTGTAGGTGAGTGAGTCTGCCAGGGGAGGGACTGTGCTAGACCTGCTGTTTGCAAACAGAGGTGTGCTGGTGGGAGATGTGATGGTTGGACGCCCTCTGGGGCACAGTGATCATGAAAATATAGAGTTCTCAATATTTGGTGAAATCAGGAGGGGCATCAATAAAATTCCACACTGGATTTATGGAGATCAGACTTTGGCCTATTCAAGAGACTTATTCAGAGAGCTCCTTGGGAAGCAGCCCTTAAAACCAAAGGTGTCCAGGAAGGATGGATGTGCTTCAAAACAGAAATCTTGAAGGTGCAGAAAGAGACTGTCCCTATGTGCTGAAACATGAGCTGGTAGGGAAGATGATCAGGCTGTAGGAACTAAAGGTAAAAATGAGGGTGTATCAACTTTGGCAAGTGGGGCAGGCTATTCAGGAAGTGTATAAGGATGTCATTAGGTCATGAAGAAAAAATATTTAGGAAGGTGAAAGCTAAATTAGAACTTAACCGGGAAATTTCTGTAAAGGAGAATAAAAAACCATCATTATAAATACATTAAGGGCAAAAGAAGGGGTAAATAAAACTTCCATTCTTTACTGGACATGTACAGGACATTCTTTACTGGACATAAGTACAGGCCTGATATCCTGATGCCAGTGCCTGGCAAGGTTATGGGACAGGTCATCTTCAGTACATGACACCTACAGGGCTCAGACCAGCCAGCATGGATTTAGGGGCAGGTCCTGTGGCATAGGTAAATAGCTGTGACCTGTGCTGCTTCTGTGGCCTTGCTTTGGCAGTGGGATTGCTAATTCTGCAACATTTTCATTTGTAGGGTTCATACAAGGTACCTTATATTCTTCCTTGCTTTTTAGTAGGAAACCTTTTACTGCTTCATAGCCTGGTGCAAAATCTCTTCAACTTTTCATCTGAAAAATGGGCAAAATTCTCCAAAGCAGAAAGACTCCCTTTCATAAGCCTCACGGAAACAGAACTCCAGCCTCAGTTTTTCAGTGTCTTGCCTTTTCACTCAGAACATCCGTTTCTAGGTTGCAAATTGCCCCTTCTAAAATATGCAATAGACAGCAGGGAAAGAGGCTGCAGCCATGGCCTCTCCAGGGCAGGGAACTGTAAGTGAGCAGTGGTTTATTCTTTTATGTTATCTTTCATGTTTCTTTTCATTAAGATGAACAATACTTTTCCTTTATTGGGATAGCTCATATGACACATCTACTCTCATGCAAATACTTACATTTCTAGGTGAAAAATGTCAAGAAGGGACTTGTGTGTTCCCATAATTTCTGGAAGAAATACTTTACTGAGTATTTTTAAAAAAGAACATATTTCTCCCACTGGAGATAGGACCAGTAAAGAACAACCCCCTCTACTTTCCTCCTCTTCAATGCCTTCAAAGTCCTTCTCCCCCCGACCTTTATTAGCTAAACAACCTCAGACCTTTTCTGCTTAAGGATCCCTTTCCCCACTTCATTACTTATGTTCTCAAGTTATATCCCCTAAACACTAACCTATTACACAATCTCTAACCTCCTGAAACTTGTTACTTTAGCTACCTGAGAGCATTCAAGGAGAAGGGAAAGGAGAAACTTATATTCTTTTTGGCTATATTTTAATGTATCCTTAGGTAGATTTTATCCCATCCTAAGTAGTGCTCTTGACCATCATCACTTCTTTTATACTAAATTCCCTTTTATCATTGTTGCCTGGGGCGACCCAGTTTGGCTTCTGCCTTGACTGGGTGGTGTGACTGCAGGGTTAACCAGGCTTGGTAGACCAGATCCTGCCCTTGAACCTCTTCCTTGAAAGATCAGACAGTTAAAGTAAAATAAAAGGTCAGTATGTGAGTCAAAGTCAAGTCAAAGGCAGCAGGGATGGGATTCACTCACTCCCTTTAAATGGCAGTGTGAAGACAGTGGTGGGAAGACATGAGTGGGTCCAACCCTCTGGACAAATTGTGTGATCCAGGCTCCAGAAGCAGCTTTTTCATTTATTCAATACTTCTGTAAACTACAGACATAGTGTAGGGAGCAAAACCAAGCAGGCAGTCCTCTCCCTTCTCATCTGAATATCATAACTGATAGGTTGAAAGTCACATTTCCCTTTGTGCTGCTTTTTTTCTGTCTCCACTCAGGATTCTCTGGGGTACAGGCAGGATCCTATTTAACATCACTGTGAAACAACAGCCTATTTCACATAATTTTGCATTAGCATAATAACCAGAAAGAGACTCCTGTGAGTTCTAAAGAACCTTAAAAGCATGATTTAAAAAAAAAATTGTATCTCAGCATCTGAGATGATGGAGATCATCAGATCTGTACTCCACTTAGCTACATTTTCACACCCTGATTGCTCCTCCTGCAGTAGGTACCACGCAATGTGGGAAAAAATGGTGTGGTGGAAAAACTAAGGATGAAGTTCAGGCTGCATTTGAGAGGCCTCCCAACCTTCTGCCTCAGAATCATACTGCTGTGTGTGCACAGTGGTGCCCTGCCCACAGAAACCAGTGCCATGGCAGTGCTTGTGGCTGCAGGTGATGGGTCTGACCTTGAGGACACGTCCTCCACAGAGCTGTTGCACAGCTGGGTTGGATTTTCAGGCCACCTGAGTGTTTAATGGGCCAAGTGCAAAGCTCTATGGATCTCTTTGGATCCAGGTACATGAATGACTTTGCATGCAGCACTGAGGGTGCACAGCAAGACATGAGGTAAAACAGGAGAAAAGGAGACAGGGGATGTCCAAGGTGATGTCATGGCATTCATTAAAGCAGAAGAGCTCAGAGGAAAAATGTCCCCAAAAACTTAGTAGTTGATGAGTTTGCCCCCACTAGTGAGCCTAAATAGTGTGCTGTTTCCCTCCATAGAGATTTGCTGTCATCTATACCAGTAGGAAGCATAAATTATACATTTCATAAATTTATCATCCTCAAATACTGCCAAGTACATTGAAAAAAATGCCCTGGCATCTGGAAAAAGTTTTCCAAAAAGAAACAGAATGTTTTCTTCTAAATATCTTCATTTTAAAGGGGTCTGTCACAGCAACCAACTTCCATCAACCTCCAGTACTATTTTGTAGCTGCTAAGTGCCACCAAGGCCACCAAGGCATGGGCCAGGAGGGGAGAGACAAGAAGGTGAGGACAGTTGTGTGTCCCCAGGGCCCCTCAGAACACAGGAACAGTTGAAGCTGCCTCCTCACAGACACTGCTGAAACTGCTCTGAGGTCTTCTGCCTGCCTCATGCTGCTGGTGTGGCATGGGTGGCAATGAGTCTCAGATGGGTTTACACTGTGGTTGTAGATTTGGACAGAGAGGAAGAATTCATCTCCACATATAGGGAGTTTTTATTTTCCCTTTCTCATCCCAGTTTTCTCTTTCTCCCCCTGTCCTGCCTCAAGCCTGCAGTGCTGAACTGGCAGCATCTCCTGCCTTCCCTCTGCAGTGAATCACCACCTCTCAAACACAGCAAGGGATGCTGACTCCTCTGCCTGATTGCTTAGGGAAGATGCTGCACTTGGAGACAGAAAGCTCATCTCCACCTGGAGAGGTGCAAAAGCCCTTCTGAAGGGATGATGAAAAGCAGTGCTTGGGATCTATGGATCAGTGCTATAGGGCTGTGTCACAAACAAGCCAGTTGCCTTCAAAATGCTGTAAAAAATAACCTCAAATTGAGCATCTGTTTGAGCTGATGAATCAGCTTGGCACTTGGATCACAGATGTGGTTATTGCCATGGGGCTCTGGTCCTCTTTTCTTTCTCTCCTGAATTTACAACCAGCCCCACTGGTGTGGTGGAGTGGTGAGTGATAGAAATAAAATTGTTCCTTCAAGTGTCTTGTGCCAGCTTGAGGTGGGGGTTTGGGCCATGCTGGTTACAGGGAGGCACAGCCTCAGAATTTTAATCCTTTGCAGATGCCTGTATTTGCATGTACTGATCTGATGCAGCTCAGATGAAAAGCTGAACAGTGTGGCCATGACTCACACCTGAGGTAAAAACAGGATAGGCATGCAAAATATCTGCATAAATTTACCTTTGCAAATTCATGTGACTGTCTTTTGAAGCATTTACAGGAGCTGACTGTCTCAAAGTGTGTTTGTAATTGGCTTTTTCGGGACACAGATACTTCTTAACCTCAATGCCCTGAAAACAGAGCAGCACAAGTGATTTCTGGGGCTGTTGTTTTTCCTTGATGGTCCCCAGGGTGCATGGAAGAACCTGTGTGTTATTTTCCCTCAAGCTAGTGGCAGACATTAGAAAATTGAATTTAACAATCCAATATGCCAGGCATAAATATGCTTTGCATATCTCACACCAAACCTAAATGAAAGGAAGTTCTGAGTAGGCAGATAGCTATTTTTCAATTATATGGGACAAATGTGCCATTTCTGATAGCTTTGTCAGTAAAAAGCAAGAGCTGGAAATGCCAAGCTGTTTAGTGAAGCAGGATCAACATTCCTAATACTACACAGGATCACTAATAGCTTTTGCATCTTTCAAGACAATCAGCCTTGATTGTTCCTCTGGATGCATTCCTCCAAAATTCATCCTACTAATTGCAGTATTTCAGAGTTGATATGTGTAAATAATAGCAAAGACTGTAAGCCTAGAGACTTTGAAAAGAATGTCCTGTTACCTCAGTGTTGTCAGATTTTTTGTGGCGAAGCTGTTTATAAAATATACAAGCTACAAATCAAAGGAATGTGATGTACTCCTATTTTATTCAGGAAACTTAGCATAAAAAGATGAAAATATATTTGTGAAGTTTACAATCCAAGGTGACGAGTTAATGTGTACATGATGGTGAATCTTCTAGAGACAATTTTTTTGCATCTGTGAAACACAGTTTTTCAGAGGCCCAAGAGTAATATTCCACCTTCAGAAATTTACAGGCAGATGAAAAAAAGCAGAGGTTGTCTATTACAGACATGCCTTAGAATGCTGTGCACAGAAATTTTTCTTTCTGTATTTAACTTTCTCTTCAGTGATTTAACATTGCAAATAAAACCAGTTAAAGATCTTGTGCAAGCACAGTCAGTGTTCTCACAGAAAAGCACCAGCACTATAATGAAGTGTTCTCTCTCAGGAGTTAAACATCAAGAATATTAAGTTAATTTTTTCAAGAAATTCTTCTGTTTGCATGTGCTTCTTTTAAGGCAGCTGGAAAGTGTGTCAAATTCAGTACCTGGGACTTGGGACACAAAAAGACATTGGCACATTTTAAACTTGTTTTCAAATTATTCTTGATAACTTTTGATTTATTCTTATTAGGAAAGGACTGAGTTTTTAAAAACCACAGTTGTTCTTTATTTAGCAGCACAAGTAATAAAATATAGAAATTATAAGAGCAATAAAGCGCGAAGTTGTATTTCTGCCACAGTTTTCCCAGCACCTTGAAGCAGTGTTCATGCTGAAGTTTAGTCATTTTGGGGGAGTCCAGGATCCTTCTGGGAGATCCAGGGTCTGTTCCTAAACTCTGGAGGCCTTCCAGCCCAGCCATGGCTTAGCTTAGGCTTGGCCAGTAGCATCTCTACTGCTCCAGCATGGGAAAGTCTGAGAGCATCCCTGATGATGCCTTCTTCCTCCCTCCTGACATGTTCCCTAGTTCTTTGTGTGAAGCTACATATCACCATCTCAATGCCTTTGTTTGTTCCCAGCTCTCCGATCCATAGATAGAAACAAAATGAAAAGAGAAAGACAGAAAAGAAAAAAAAAGATTTGTGCCACAATTCTGCTGTTGGAATACAGTTGCAAAGACAAATGTTGTTGCATCTGGGACAGACAAGACATACTTAATTAGCAACTACATGAAGAAAATATAGCTACTTCCTAATTTACCAGCCTAATTTGCCAGCCACTCTCTTTGCATTGTCCTTGCACAGATTTGCAAAGACTCCCAGCAGATTCCTTCTGCTGAAAGGTCCAAACAAGTTAAACAAAAAAAAAAATAAAAGCACCCTGCACAATATCTTTAAGGTTTTGAACAACGAAACCCTTGCCCCTGTGAAGGGTCTTTGCATATGGATCTCAAATATCTTAAAAAGAACAAGTTCTACCACTTTTTGAGAACTTTTCCTTGTAGAAATAAAGCAGAGAGGTGAGTCAGTGGTGTGCCAGGCTAGTGAGTGAAGGACAAACCTGGGGGCCAGGAGTCCTGGCAAACAATTGTATGCAGGGACCACCAGACAATATCCTGATCATACAGATACAGATCAGATAATCACTGTGAGAGTGATTTTCCCAGTGTCATTCTGTCCCTGGACAGACATGACTGTAGGCTGCACCCATTGAAAGCTGCAGCCACGCTCCTGCTGCAGACAGGTCTTTGCAAATTTTGCAGGGGAAATCTCATAAAGACATGGCCCCCTGGCAAACATACCCAGCACCATGCACCACTCTTCCTGCCTCTAACTTGCCACTTAAAACTACTAAATTAGCTCCCCATTCCCCTCTGGGTTACTGAAAGTTGTTAGGACCTGGTCTTGGTGTATCATGGAGCTTGATTAGCTAGTGGAACAACACGCCCCCCCCGCCCCAAAAGCCATTAAGTTAACCTAAAAAATAATGATTTTTGGCCAGATATAAAGTTAATCTTCACAGTCTTTTGGAAAATAAAGTCATGTCTGAAATAGGCATTGCTCCGTGTCAGCTTTCTTTATGACAAGCTGCAATTACTTCATATTCCTCCTTGGTATCTGAACAGCAGCTAGAATCACTGGCTCTCCTCAACTTCCTCCCACAGAAAATGTCAGCAGGATCTAATTATTAGAATGAAATGAATTTGCACTGATGCCTTCTTTCTTATCTGCATAATAGTAGAGCTAGGCCTTCTTACTATCTCAGTTATGAGTTTGCACATTTTGTTATCTCCCTGGAAAAGGTGTTCAGATGTATATACCCCATGTTTGACTAAGCTTAAAGAAATCAAGCCTTAGGTGAAAACACTGAGGAACATGGTGGTATGGAGTGAAAGACTTCTCATGGTTCCTCAATTTGTTTTAAGGATTTCTCCTTCATCTGAAACATGACAAGTTCTGGTTCTGCAACTCTTTGAGCAGGCATCCAGCACCCCTATGGACTACAGCTTTGTCTTACATGTTTCTATGGGAATGGCCTAGTTCTCTATCTGAAAGAAATGTTGTCTGACTGTGCTGGAAAGGCATGTGGGACACAGAGTACCATCAGCCCAACGTGCACACAGCTCAGTTTCCTACCCTTGGGCAGGGTCAGCTCTCTATTAGGAAGGTCCAGAACATATGAAGTAACTTTTATACATCCTCTGTTAATGCCACTGCTGAGCTAGGACTCTGAATGTGTGACTGTGGCAAAGATATCTACAAAGAACTTAAAGCAGCTGCTGAGTCAAAGACCACCAGTGAACCAAAAAAACACACAGGAAAGAAAATGTCAGAATAGTCTGAAGGGGATGGAGGGTTCCTTCATGCCTAAAAAAAAAAATTGCAGCAGGATTGATCAGTCACTTACTTCAAGGTGGCAGGATGGCCTGAGCTGGGCTCAGCCTGTTCTGTCATCCTGCTCATAATGATGAGCATATGTTAACATTAACAAACTTGGATGGAACTCTGTTGATCCAGACTAAGAATTAGGATGTGAAAGGCTCCTCTCCACCATTTACCTGACCCTCTTAGACTTCAGGTTGAATAAGAAGTAGCTCTCCTTTTCCAGTGCTGAGGTTAGAGAGTATCCATGACTTTGCCAAGGGCAGACAGTTCCCTGTCTCAGGACAGAAGGAATAACAGCCTCATGCTACTGGCACTGACTGAGGAATATTGCAGAATGAGAACCAGGTTCATGTCACCAACCCCAGTTTTTCACCAGTGCCATGCATTCCTCTCTCTGTCTATGTCCTGGCACAGCCTGGAGAACAATACTCGAGTCTTTCAAATACCCACGCGAGTTTCCAACTCCCTTTGGTTCACAGATGTGTGTGACCTATCTGCATCTCAGACCTAGGCAGAAGAGAGGAACAAAAAGGCATGTTTAGTGTAAGAAATGATCTGGGGAAAAAAATGCCAGCTCAATAGCAGTTGGAAAACAGCAAAGTATATAAATAACTTGACAATTCAGGTGTCTGTTTCCTCTAAATAAATCTGTATCTGCCATGAAAATGTACCTCATGCTAAGCCAACAAATTGATGAAAACACAAATCTTGCAGGGCTTAAGTTAGACAGAGGCACTGAACATCACTATCAATTTTATCATTCACAGCAAATGCACAGAAGAGGCTGATTTTGAATATTGTGGCTTCATTCTGAAGATTCACTTCAAATGGATTATCAGTAGTTGTATAAGTATATGTAAGTGTCTGGAGTTCAAATATTAGACAATACCTGTATTGTGTAGTGCAGTGACATTATTTTATTGGAGTTTTCCTCTAGCATTTCATTTAGCCAGAGAATTAGTGATCCTTTGTACATAACATTCCTTTGGATGCAAAAGGATGCTTCAAAAATCTGACAATTTATGCAGTACTCCAAATATCAAAGATCAAGTGATTAAATACAGCAGATGAGAAATTTAAACATTGAGTTCTCCACCACTCAATTGCCTGTGACTTCTCTCAGCAAGTATAATTCTTCAAATAATCTGCATTTTTTTTCCTCAGCACCAACACCATTGTTTTATATCCAATATTGAGCTACTTAACCTAATATACAGTCCTTGAGCTTTGCTGCTTGTTCTGAGGAGTACCAATAGAAGTACTAGTGGGGTTGATGAGGCGAGATGTGTTGCAGTCAGCTCCTAAGAAGCACTGCTTGTCAGAGCAACTGTGGTGCACGGGGCTATAAGCCAGACAACTTAAACTCAACAACTTGCTGAGCACAGTGCTTTACCTAACAGCTTAAAGCACCTAAATGTTGTGCAGTGTGGTGTTACTTTCCCTCCTCCAAGAACTTGGATAGATTACAAAGTTGTTATTTGCTCCAGCTAGCAATTACTCTCTATCGCTGTTTAATTCTGAAACAGGAAATTTTAACCTTATGTTAAATGCTTACCTCAAGTTTTCCTAAGAGGAGAAGATCCCAAGCAAAAACTCAGCTCCTGCTGTGGAGACTATACATTGCATAACATTTTTGGGCATTAGGAGTGTGCTGGGAATTCCACGTGGCCACGGGCACTCTCTAATCTCAGCTGCCCATGATCCTGTCCCTGTGTACAGGTGGCTGGAGTTGGAGCCAGGGTTTAGGGATAGATAAGGAGGCGAACAGATTTGGTTTTTCTGTTTGATTTTTATTAAAGTGGCATCACAGCATTTCCTTTGCACATGGAGAAGGAGAGCAGCTGGGCAGCCTTCTAGGACCTGAATGGAGGTTACGAGCAGCTGGAGAGGGGCATGCAGTGATAGAACAAGTGATATGGCTTCAAATGGGAAGAGAGTACGTTTAGATTAGATATTAGGAAAAAATTCTTTACTGTGAGGGTAGAGAGACACTGGAAAAGGTTGCCCAGGAAGGTTGTGTTTATGCCATCCTTGGAAGTGTTCAAGGATGTGCTGGAGTGGACTATAAACAACTTGTTCTAGCGGTAGGTGTTCCTGCCCATGGCATAGGGTTAGAACTACATCTTTACTATCCCTTTCAACCCAAACCATTCTGCGATTCAGCAGCGACATCCCACTGTGTCGGACGCGGGCTTGGCTCTTTTCCATCTCAGGAATGCCCTCAGAAGGGATTCCCACCTTGGTCCCTGAAATCTCCCTGAAAGCCACCGCGTAACCTGCAGCGAACGCCGCCGGGCCTTCGGGCCGGCTCCGAGGAGCCTGTCCCCGCCAGCCCTGCCGCGCCCGCCAGGTGGCAGCGTCCGCCCGCGCACCGCGCCGGCTCCGGCTCCGGTTCCTGCTCCCCCTCCCCTCTCACGGCTCCGGTTCCTGCTCCCTTCTCACGGCTCCGGTTCCTGCTCCCCTCTCCCGGCTCCGGTTCCTGCTCCCGCTCCCCTCTCCCGGCTCCGGCTCCTGCTCCTGCTCCCGCTCCCCGCTCCTGCTCCCCTCTCCCTTCTCCCGGCTCCTGCTCCTGCTCCCTTCTCCTGGCTCCGGCTGCCGGCTCGGGTTCCCCTCTCCCAACTCCGGTTCCCCGCTCCCCTCTCCCGGGGAGAGAGGCTCAGGCTCAGGCTCCGGCTCCCGGCCCCGGCTCCCGTCTCCCCTTTCCCCTCTCCCGGCTCCTGCTCCTGCACCCCTCTCCCGGCTCCGGTTCCCCTCTCCCAACTCCGGTTCCCCGCTCCCCTCTCCCGGCTCCGGCTCCCGTCTCCCCTTTCCCCTCTCCCGGCTCCGGCTCCCGGCTCCTGCTCCCCTCTCCCGGCTCCGGCTCCCGGCTCCTGCTCCCCTCTCCCGGCTCCGGCCCCGGCTCCGATTCCCGGCTCCCCTTTCTCGTCTCCCGGCCCCGACTTCCCGCTCCCGGCTCCCCTCTCCGGCTCCGGCTCCCTGCCCCGTCTCAGGCTCCCGGCTCAGGTTCCCCTCTCCCAACTCCGATTCCCCGCTCCCCTCTCCCGGCTCCGGCCCCGGCTCCCGGCTCCCCTTTCCCCTCTCCCGGCCCCAGCTCCGATTCCCGGCTCCCCTCTCCCCGCTCCGGCCCCGGCCCTGACTCCCCGCTCCCGGCTCTCCTCTCCGGCTCCGGCTCCCAGCTCCGGTTCCCGGCTCCCCTCTCCCTGCCCCAGTTCCCGGCTCCCCTCTCCCTGCCCCGGTTCCCTTCTCCCTGCCCCGGTTCCCGGTTCCCCTCTCCCGGCTCCCCTCTCCCTGCCCCGGTTCCCGGCTCCCCTCTCCCTGCCCCGGTTCCCGGCTCCCCTCTCCCGGTTCCCCTCTCCGTGCCCCGGTTCCCGGCCCGGAGCGCGGCTGTCCCGCCACCGCCGCCAGCTGCGGGGCAGTTTCCTTCTCCAAGTGCCGGGCCCGGGGTCCGCACTGTGGAGGTTTTAGCCGCCCAGAAGCTTTAGTGTTTCAGCCGTAGCATCTGGTTCTATATCAGGATCACGACCATTTTAAGCCACGTAATTCCCATTCCCACAAACAGCAACCAGAGGAGGCAGGACAGGAAAGGTTTTTGGGGGAAAGTGCTTCCCCAGTCTCTTACCCCCTTAACTCCCCTTCATTTTCTCTCTAAAATTTCTGAAACTGCCTTCTCACCTCAAACATTTTTATGTAATTATTTTCGTCTTTAATGATATAATTATTGTCGTTTTTAAATTCCAGGATGTTTTGAAATATTCGGAGTTCTCTGCTGAGAACTAGTTCTTAGTAGAACGAATGACAGGGAATCAGGAAAATCGTTACTAAACAAGGAGGGAAACCTGACGCTTTTCTTTTCTTCACCTACTTCTTCTCTCCCTTATTTCATCCTGTTAGAGCAGAGCTGAGAGAGCCCCTTGGGTAGAGCGTGCCATCATCCTAAGTGCTAAGTGAGGGGCCCACAGCTGTGGGAACAGACAAGTTGTACCTCAAAACTGTTTTCTAAATGAAGGTTTGTAGCAAAAAAAAAAAAAAAAAAGCAATGCTCAGATATTGAGTCTTTAATTCCAAAAGAAAGTTCTGGAATAAGTAAAAGCACACCACAAAAGCGAGAGTGAACCAGCCAGCAAATCAGCATTCAAGGCAGTGTAAGGCAAAGCATGAAAAAAGTGGCCACATTAAGGTGGAAAATCCAAGAACAGCCTGAGACAGCAAGAGGGCTCTCAGGGCAGTGCAAGACCTGGAGGCAAAGCCTTGCAGCAGATTCACAGGAGAGGGTTGAGGCTCATGGGATGACCACATGGTGCTAAAAACGAGTGAGAGGCCACTTGAGGTGTGGCCCAGATTGACAAGGAGGCTCTGGAGTGCCTGAAGCAGGAAACCACGGGGTATGTGACTTGAAAGCATTACTAGCAGAACTGTAGCATGTGTACGTGCTTTTAATGTAAGGTTTATTTACTAGGTATTGACCAGTGTCTCAGTCAAAGCTGTGCAAACCTGCGACTGCCTCACGTGCAAAAAAAATGGTGCAAACTGATCCAACATTTTAGTTCTGGTAGTTCATCCACTGTGTACCAAGGAGATAATTTTGGTTTAATTGCAATTTTGTGCCTAGAAGAAATGAATTAACAAGTCTGATGGTTTGTACTTGATAAAATTTTAAACTGTGCATGTTAATTCCCAGGATTTAATTCTATTAGTATAATGTAACCCCCCCCCGTGTTTTTTAATTTTACTTTCCATAGCTTCTTATCTTTCAATGTAATTTACTTAATAAAGCTTATAAGTTCAGCAGTAATATCAACTTTGTTTTCAGCTAAATAAGAAGGAATCCAGCAGAACTATGGTAAATTTGATATGATTCATTTTTAGCCTGCTTTTGCTGTTTCTTTTTTGTCTTTTGAAAATAAGGGCCCTCTAGTAGGGTAAGTTTAATTTTGTTTTCCAACACCACACATACTACAGCTTGCCCTGCAACCTTTAAGGGCTGGGCAAGGCCACTTTAACCTTTGAATAAAAGTAGATGGTTTTTATTTCCTTGGGATTTCCTAGCCTACCACAAACAGGTCTGCAGTTGGCTGTGGGTGCTGTCTTGGGCGTGGGCTCCTGTCTGGGCTCCTTAGGGTGCTTTGGCTGAGGTTTCCAGTGGGTCCATGCTGCCAAGTCCACTGTTTTTTCATAACTTTACCACTTAGGAAAATTCAAAAAAGGTGAAGCAAATACCGCTGAATGCAACAGTACCGTACTTACATCTTGATAACAATAATTTGAAGTATATTGTGAGTGCTGGCAGGAAAGATGAAAGCAAACTTCATTTAGGTGTGTGAAAGAGCTGCAGGTGTTTATTGCTGGCACAAATAATGCAGTCCTATATAAACGTTTGATCCTGCAAGCTTTTATAGTGCTGTGAACAAATCTTTCCTGATGAATGATGACTCAGAACAGAGCCTTTCACTTGGCATTTGATAATTCATTTCAATTGCTGCAGAAAATAATTGTTCTATTCAAGCATACCAGGATGTACTTACTCTGTCCCTAATGAGCACATTAGAGCAGGCAACTCATCCCTGTCTGATTTTAGCACAGGCCACAAACTTTATGACTGACTCATTATTCAGTCAACTCTCAGTCCTAAAGAATAAAACTCCAATGAGTTGCAATGGTCTTAAAACTATTTTCCCTTTTTGTAAGTCACTCAGGTATTCACTGATTTGTTGGAAGGATCTTTGGGAATCTTTGGGAGTACTACTGGTGAGCCTCATGTACTCTGTATTTTGCTTGAAAAGCTTAAAAATGGAGGAATATGATTTTGATTATGGAACAGTCCGACTAAAGAAAAATCAATCCATTTATATATTGCCTACAGTCAGAATGTGTCTTAAATAACTAGTTCAAATGTAGGCAAGTTTTCAAAAAAAAAGGATGACTCAGAAAAGCGTGTCATACCAGCACTTGGTATGCTGGTATTGCCTATGAGACTGCAGGGACCATTTAGCATTGCTTTTAGGGAGCCCTGAGTCATCAACAATGTCAAAAGACGTGTATCTCTTGGGTAAAAAGCTGCTCTGCTGCACTGGTGACCCTTATCTCACTCAGGGAATATAAGAGATGTTTGCTTTCCAGAGTACCCTTCTTGGGTTTGTTTCCATGAGGAAAGACAGAACTGAACCTCTGGGTTACCCGGTTTGTTGGGGGCAGGAAGGTGTAGTGAAGGAGCGAGTCAGCCCTTGACAAAACTGTCAGGTTTCAGGAAATTTTATTTTTTTTCAGAAAATGGTTTCTAAATCCTACAAAATAGCAGCGGAAAAATTGGTAGGTGTATCAGACAGTGTGGAAAATTTGTGTGCTTAATTCTCACTGGGGCACTCTGGCTGTCTTCAGGGAAGGTGAATGAACACACCGAAATGTCTCTATAGTAATGAAAGAAAACTCATTGTGCCACTGGAGATTGAAGCTGCATGGCCCCGTGGGTAATAAATTGCTGCTATTCGGGCTCATGAGCGCATCAAGCTGATGCAGAGCACTCTAATGACCATTATAACTGACTGCAGTGAAAAAGACTGTTATTTAAGTACATTTCAAAATGTACTGTAAATTGGGCAAAGGTACAGCTGCACTTAGGCACTGAGACAGCCTCCGGTTTTATTCGGTCTGACAGACTGTGCTCTTCTGAATTTAGGTTTCATCTGTGTGAGCTGAATGCTCTTATGGCCTCTGTCAGTAAGGGAAACTGCAAAACCAGGGAGAAGGGGTCCTGTTCACAGAAGGTCCAGCTGGAAAACTCAGGTTTGGGTGAAGTCACCATTCACATCACAATGCTGCCCTTCCCTAAAAACACCAACTTGTACCTCGCAGCAACCGTGAGCCCTCTGAAGGCAGTGGTTCTGAGGGAACCTAAGCAGGATCTTTGAGACCCAGAGTTGGTGCCTCACAGACCTTTACACAGCCAGAGGGAACCAGTTTCTTTGCTTTATATGACCTTCAGGACCTCACAGTCCAGGCTCCCCTCCACACTGTGTCAGGCTGGTTTGATTGGTGCCGACTTCTACCCCACTTCTTAAGTTACTTGGTTTACAGAACATGAAGTTTCTTTGCTGTGCCAAATGGACAGTGAAATTGATAACATACTGTCAGTGAGTGTGATACAGCCTTTAACCGGGATTTCCAGCTTGAGGTCCATCAGTATCTCTCATCTTGGGCTTTTTATGGCTGGGTCCTTCATGGTCAACTTTGCTTTTTGTCTGGTTGGCTCTTTTGGGCCTAGCTGAGTGGTTTTTTGGAGGGTAAGAGCTGGTGTGTAATGTATTATTTTTTTTTTTAATCTGAAGAAATCTAGTGGATGCTGTAGAATCATGCAATATGGCCTCTTAAATCAGTTTATCACCTGGCATGTACATCGTGATCAAGGAACAGAGACGAGCAACTTGCAGTAAGCAAGCTGCCAGCAACATTTGAGCAGCCAACACTGCAAAAAATCATCTGTGTGAGCTTCATGTTCAGCGCATGGGGTCAGATCTGTGCTTCCCAGGAGCCAACCAATCCCACAGCAGTGTAGTAAATAAAGGTGGACATCTTAGCTAATGAATTAGCCATGGAGAAAATAAAGCACACAAATTGCAGTCAACTGCTTATAATTGTGCCCTTCCTAGAGAGTGACTGAGTCAGGATTAAAGAATTATTGCATGGGTGTTTGCTGACACAATTTGGTTGTTGCATAAATTTCCAGTAATTGGCAGCAATCACTCCAGGCTTTGTCAGGCAAAATGAAGAATTTTCTTTGGGTGAAGCCCATGAAAGCCAGCAGAAACACTAATGTCCAAAAGACAGGGCAGTTTTCAAAGGAGGGGCTCTATGGTCTGCATGAAGCTCGAGGTGAGGACATCATCCAAATCCTGAGTGTGTCCAGAGCATCAGAGTAACTCTAAAGAGAAAGGAATGAACTAAAAGATTTTTCTCCCACTTGCTTATGAGTTTCCAAAGATTATCGACAAGTTGCACAGAAAGAGTTTGTTAATTCTCAGCCTCTTGTTTTTTTGTTTTTCATATCTGTGAATAACAAGATTATTTATGTCACCAGTCAGATGATTAAAGTTAATTGGCATTTATTAATAGGTCAATGTATTTGTTAATTTTGAAGCTGGTATAAACAATTCTAAAAAGTTCTAAAAGTCAAAACAACAACAACAATAACAAAAACAATGACAACAGAGATGCCTCCATTACCATGTAATAAAATGTCAGTCAGTTGAAGCCATTTCCTTTACGTACTTGGAATGTTTGGTACATGCATTTCACACCTGGCCCAATGGTCACTGATTCTTCTCAAGACATTTTATTGCTCCATTGCCTCAAAATGCCTGAAAATCCTATACCTTCCATTTTAGCTAAAAATAAATTTTACCGTGTTTTGACACTATGTTTGAACCCCTGCCATCTAGTGACTATGTTGATGGGTGGGAACATGGTTAGGCAAAAAGATAGTCACAAGAGAAGGATTAAATATAGTTAAAATTATGGTCAATATTCTGTGGCATTAAGATTTCAGACCTGTGAGGAGTCTATGTTGGTGGATATTATTTCATAAGTTGTGCTGTTTTAACTCACTTTGTGACCTCATTTGGAAGAAAATTTCTTAATTAACATTCTACATATTTGACAATAAAGTTCAAAGGAATCAAGAAGTACTGAAAGTATAGATTTAAAAATAACTCAATTTCTAAAATATCTGATACTGCTTAAATATACATCTTCTATCTACATTTAATTAAATTTCTTTTTAAAAATATCCCCTTGTTTCAAGAATTAGGTCAGTTACTACAAATACCTTGGTTCATTTAAACAGTTCTGAATATTACCATTATGAAAACTGACTTATACAATATTTATAATTTCACCTATTTTTGGTTTTCAGGGAAATAAAAAATTCCTTATGCTTCTAAAACAGTGATAATAAAATAAAACACCTTATTTGTGGTGTCAAGTCAGCCAGAAACTTGCAGTTGCCTGTAACAGTAAGGCAGAAGTGCGGTCATTTATTTCAGTGTGATCTCCATCAGGCTGTTGTGCATCCCTTTCTGTGAAAACAGTTTCCTATGACTCTCAGGAGCATGAAGGACTGTGAATTTAAATAGACAAAAAAAAATTAGTTGTGCTTTTTTTTAAAAGAAAGGACGCAGCCATTGCATTACACAGTCAAATAATTCTGCTGAAACCAATGAGACTCTCTGAGGGTTTTAGCTTGCTGCAGCTGAAAATTGGATCTGAGTCTGAAGTATTAGAGAGCACTGAGTACAAGCTAAAGCTGTAAGTGTGGAAATCATGTACTAAAGGGCACTTTGGGCATTTCCCCTTGATGCTTCACATTGGAAATGCACAACTCCTCTGATTATGGAGAGAACTGAGCTACCAGTACTTGGGTTAAATATCTAAACACAATGCCAACAGTGTTAATAAACTTCCACTCCTTGTGCAACCCTCTAGTCTTTTCCATGCTTGCCTTAGGAGAAGGAAGGCATGCAGCTGGGAGAAGCACACCTTCCTGAAAAGGCACAGGAGCTGCGTGGGTCCTCAGCTGGGAGAAGTGCCACAGTGATGTTCCCATCAGCTGCAGGCATCTGGGCTGCCTCTGAAAGCCAGCAGTGTCCCCAGGCATGCAGAAGCAGTTGGCACAAGGATGATTTCCAGCTCAGGGTTCTGAGCTTAGGATATAAATACAGCTGCCACTGACTTCAAATGCTGGTGGATTGAAAGGTGCAGAAGGTTAAGGCAACAGTCAGGCAGGGGTCATTCAGTCCACTTGTTGGATCAAAACAAGTAAGGGACACACTGAAACCACCCATGTGATTTTTCCAAGCACAGACAGCACGGCATCAGTGAAGACCACAGAAATCTGAAAAGTGAAATACTGCTTGGCAGCTGCTAGATATGAAAGGGAGACACAGTTTAGGATGATGTAGCATATTCCTGAAATTGTCACTGCTCATGTTTTGACAGCATTACAAAGGAAATAATTTTCCCAGTTTTGAAATATGCTTTTGAACGTCTGTTCCATTAAACACACATCAGTATGTTGCCACCTGTGCCAGTCATGCTTGATAATGAATGGTATGCAGAGCTAATACACCTGCCTGGCCTTGTAAATGTTCTGCAGGGAAAAATCAAAATTAGGTAATGTAAGTCAAATTTGGATGGATAGTCCTGTTACAGTCAATGTTAAATCCAGTGTCCTTAATTATTTTGTTGCCTGAATTGGAAACCCTTCAAATAATGAGGGGGGGAAATAAAGCTTCTTGACAGTTAAGAGCCAAGGGATATAATTTTGTTGCAAGGCCCATCAGTTACCCACAGATGACAGCAAATCCCCATGCAGATCAGTCAGAGAGGTGATATAAAATGGAAGCAAGTGTTGGCACACACACTATTCAAAGATATTAAAGCTAATGTTGACATGGATAAAAATAAACCAAGTAGAGGTGCCATTGAGATCCCACTGAAATCAGTACAAATCTTCCATTTACACTGCAGGAATGTGATGTAGCTATTAAAAAATAGGAAAGAAAAGACACCAATTAAGGACAAAAAAGGGTTAACTTTCAGCACATACTAATTGACGTATCTGCTAATGTACTTAAAAAACCATCTTATTTGCTGTCTGAAAACTGGGGCTCTTAAAACAGTTTGCAAAAACCTTTGTCTGAGGGAACCTCACTCTTGCATCCTTGCAGAGCTGATGCAGGCTTATGGTGTGCTTTAAACCTCAGGGTAGAAATTTCTGCCTAGGAAGTTTTCCTGCATAAGACATTGAAGCTGTGGGTATCTTTGCTAGAATGACTGTGAAGTGCTGTAAATCAGCAAGAGATGAGAGGATAATATGCACATCTCCTGACTCATTTCTGCCTGTTGGGCTTTTACATGGTGTTTACTTGTGAAGAATCGCTGCCAAATGAGTCTGCTCCAAACAGGCTCTTGGACAGTTGTCCCACCATGGCATTTCATTACCCATCATGTTTAAGGAGGGATGAGTGACTGCAAGGACTCACTGTGCAGTTTATCAAGCATGCATGTGGCTTTTCTAGGTAGGAGCTGTATGAAACTCTGAAACAGTTCATTTTTTTTTTTTTTCTTTTGAGAAACAAGGGTTTACAGGCCTGCAACCAGCAAATCAGTTGCCTGCTTGTAAATCTCTAATGAGCTTGCAGTTGCAAAGACTACCTGTCTATCACAAACCAGGTGCACACTGCGTGGCAGGTAGCTCAAATAATTTATATGTCTCATTTACATGTATATATATATATTTATATGTATGTATGTATATGTATCTCCCATGCAAGTAAATCAAGACTAGGCAGAAAGTCAGCTTTTATAACTAGTTAACATTCCTTTTGCAAGCTTCTTCCCTGAGCAGGCTGCCACTGGACTGCAAGAGGCCAACTTCACTCTCTAGATTTTCAGCTAGGAGTCTCACTGATCTGACCAGAAACTGGCTATGAACCGTGTCACTGAAATCCAGCTACTGCTGCCCCTTTGTCTGAATTCAAGGATCACCAGTTCTGGCTCAGTAAATTATTGCTCACCAGTTAGGATGTTAAACATAGTGTTACAGACAAATACCAGGATAATTACACAGGGAGGCTCTGATACTATATAACTTAAGAGCTAATTTAGGCTCCCAAGTCACTTAGAGAGTCTGCAAAGAAACACTGATTCCTTCAAAGGAGTATTCAAAGCTTCAAAATTAAACATCTATGAGAGTTTAAAATAACAGATGTGAACGTAGCAACCATCCTCCATGGTTTGTAATTCTTCTTGTACTTTAACTGGTCATGAAATTTCTCACAACCTCCTTGTATAAAGCTGCTGTGTGATCTTGCAGAAGGCTGACAGACATCTCTTGACCCCCACAGGACAGTACAGTACAGAAAGCTGCTTGTGCATGGTGCCCCAATGGTCATCCTTTGGTAGCAGGGTAACTCTACTATTAAATATGTTTTCACATCGATTCCTGATTTCTCAACTGAAATTATGGTGCTGGCTTTATATAAAATGCCCCTGACAGCAAGTTCTTGAATTGTCCCATAATTCTGAGATGCCTGACACATTATTAATGTGCTTTCTGATTCCAGGCTCTGGTTTGTGAGGCTTCTGTACATGGTGAGTGTGCCACGCATCACACACTCACAGAATTGTCCTATGAGTTTACACTGAAGCGAGGCCTGACACATATGATGAATTCAATAACATTCAGCAGTGTTAATCCCTGCATTGTGCTCAGTTCTTGAAGGGGCTGATCAGCTTTGATACTTTTCTGACAGATGCCAATGACAGAATGTTCAGTTAAGTGTGACGTGGTGAGACAAGATTTCTGTCATATAAACAATCACCATAAATACATGTAATGAGTAGAAACATAGAAAAAGAGCTGGAAAGGACCTTAAAATGTCTCACAGAACAGGCCAGATACCCTGATGGATATTTCTCTAGCCTCCTCTTTAAGAACCCCACAGATGGACCTTCTCCAAGTGGGCTATTTGCTGTCTTTACTTCCCTTAACTGAGTCACTGTGCTACCTAATATCTTGCCAGAATCTATTTTTGTTGCAGATAAGGCCTGCTGGTTTATGTCTTATTCATCATGGATGCAGAAAACATAAGCCTGTCTTCTTTGCAGCAACTTTTTCTGTATTTGAAAACCATTATCATGTCTCTGCTTCATTTTCTCTTCCATAGATTGCACAGTACCAATTAGTTCAATCTTTCTTTGTAGCTCGTGTTTTCCAGTTCTGTGATCATTTTCTAGTTCTCTGATCCTTCTCACACTGCATAATAAGAGCTTTGTGAAAAAAGAAAAGGAATCAGAATTACTTTACTTATTATTACTTCAATTAATTATTCAATCACAATGCATTTTATTTGGGTTATTTCTAGTCTAACTTTACTTTTGATGCTTAACAATGTGTACACACATGACAGCCCGGGTACCCCTCTGGTCACTGCTTTTTCCTGTGGGAATCCAGAGCTTCCCTCTGGCTGCCCTGGCAGGTCTGGGACCCTGGCAGGGGTCAGGAACCCCCCTGGACAGAGCCCCCAGAGACACTGGCTGTGATCTCTGTCCATGGAAAAGAGTTTTCAATCTTACAGGATGAATTACAAGCTCTGAGTGTTTGATATGAGTAATAATTAAGTGTGGCACGGGTGCAAAAGTAAAATTTTAGGTTTCTAGATTAGGGGTTCAAAGGGGACAAGATGGAGGAAATTGGGTGTGCCTTGTCCTTTTTCTCCTTCTTCATGCCCTCCATGTTTCACTGTGGTGTTGGCATTTTTCTGTTGGTTCAGGCTGGGGACACACTGTCCAACGTAGGTGACAGATATTGGCACGTACATTCTGTTTCTGACCTAGCAGAAGCTTTCTTTCAATGGAGGTTTAAGTGACACTTTTAACACAGTTTGCCAAATCAAAATACAACAGTGGTCCCAAGGAGCTGTTACCAGAAAGAAGCTTCACTTCTTGACTCTTCCAGTTGAGTAGCATGTAAAAATAAAGCTACTGAAGTCCCATAGAATACTGAAATAATGTTATTATGATATATCATAATACATTATAAGACTTAGTGCAATGCTTCCATGGATGTGTTTTTGGGAAAATGCTCTGTCTGCAATGAAGGCAAGAAGAAACTTTGAATCATGTTTACCAAAGCCAACAGAACTGAGTAAAGGAGATAATGATTCTCATTAGCCTGAGTGCTATATAGAGGGATAGCTGACAATCAAAGAGTTAATCCAATTGCAAGAATAAAAAACTTTTCATGCAACCTGTTCCCCTAAGAGGTGCTTTCTTCATTTTCAGTCAAATTCTGTAAGAAAGAAAGGAAGAGAAGATAAAAGCTGCTAGAAAGCTGTGCAATTTAGGGGAGAAAGGAGAGGAACAAAACCAGAGGGGAAGAGAGGTGGAACAAAAGAAACTCACTCAGAGAAAGGAGAGCAAAGAATATCCACTAAAAATGAGAGAAAGGCTGGCATCAAAAAGGGTTTTCAGCCTCAGAAGGCAGCAAGCAGCCAGGCACTGCAGGTGGTATCACCAACAAATCCAGTCTGCTGAGAGATGCTCTTCTTGCAGGACATGCTGCTGGTGCAGGGGTTAGGAGAGAAAGTGTGATTTTTACAGGACTGAACTTCAGAGGGATTCTTTGAGCATGAAGATTCAAGCTGTTTTCCAGTTGCTGAATGAAGCTCAGTGATCTGTTTCACCTTTTGTGTTTCTCTGTTTTGATTGACCTGTTATTTGTAGACTCCTGAATCAATGAGCTATAATAATTAAAAAAAGATTGAGTTTTTAATTAAAGGTATAATGAATTTGGATTTGACTCACAGAGAAAAATGTTCCATGTGGAAAATTGATATTTTTATATAAGTATAGAATGCCTCTGTTGGATCACCCTTTTGAGAGAGTCACAACTAAAGAAATGGGATATGATAAGGATTTTGTGGACTGCTCTAGTCTCCTCTTTCCCCCATAAAATAAATTATGCATTAACATCTTTGGTTTCCCTGGGTCATCCAACTCATAATAACCCCCAAAGGATGCTCAGCATCCTAATGCACCCAAAAGTGATGTCACATGTGTGAATCCCTGTCATCAGAATCAATTATTCATAATCTGTCAAAAATGATCTTTAAGGTCCCTTCCACCCCAAACGATCCTATGAGTGTATGACTTTCCAGTGGATGTATTTCTGTTGCTTGAGTAATTTTTTTTAACAAGACAGTTGTTGCCCTTCAGCACTTAGTGGCTCCTTTAGTTAGGACTAATCTCAGTTGTTATAAAATGAGCCCCACTCTCCCTGGCAGCATTTCTTCCACAGCAGAGATGGTGGTAAAATGTGGGTGGTGCTGTGCATGATTTCACTGTGGGATCTATGAGCACTGGAGGTGGGTAGAGAAACAATGCAACTGCTTGAGCCTGGTCCCATACCTCTGCCAGTGGCTATTTCATTAAAAGGGAAGAAATTAATTTACTTAGGAGCCACCACTCCTCTCTGAGATTTGACTGTTTGAAAGTCATGAAGAGTGGAATGGCAAAGCAAAAAGACATACACAAACTGGGTTGTTTTTGTAAGAAACCAGGATAGAAACTGTCCTTAAAGTATCTTTGGGTACTGCACTGACCTTGAGCTCTTTCACTTCATTAATTCTATGATTTTATCACCACACTTGTGAATTAAAAAAAATTCTTTTCTCCCTTCCTGTAAAAAAATTCCTGTACCTCCCTCTCCCGCCTCTCACCAATTTCCCCCTTTCTTTCAACTCTCATAATCCTTGGTGTGATAATGGCTAAGGAAACAGTTTCAGACAAAAGTCTGGTCTTTTAATTTTGATAACCTTCCTGAGCAGTGAGGTTTGTGTGGGATGGAGATTAATGAAAGCCAGGCACAATGCACCCTTCTCATAGGTGGAGTGAGAAGCAGATAACCCTCTGAGAACCAAGTGGTTCAGACGGGGAGTAAGTAATAACACATTTTAATTTTTCATGCATCCCTACCCACTGTTTAATGGAAGGAGAACCCTAACAGCAAGCAAGGAGAAAATGGAAAGGAAGCAGCAGCCTTACCTTTGGATGGCTGAGAGGAGAAGGGGCCTGGGGGCTCTGCCAGCAGCAATAATCTGGCACCGTGGTTATGAACCAGGACCCAGAATCTGCCCAGCCAGGGCTGCAGCTCCCTGGCCAGGACAGGCAGAAGGAGATTTCCCTGCTCCCTAGGTCCATTCTCTGCTCCCATGTCCTATTCAGCTGGCAGGCATTGCCTCCAGCCCCAAAAGTTGCTGAGGCACTTACTCATTTTCCTCTCATCCCCAGGGCTCTGCAGGAAGCACCAAGGCCATGCCACAAGAGGTCCTTCAGCAGGAAGCCCTTTCTGAAGACTTCTTTTCCTGATTCACATCTTTTCCTGATGCATGGAGGCAAACACCTGCTGCTCTTTACCCCTGCATTTCCCAGTAAGACATTTCCCAGGCAAGGCACATCTCGGGTATGTTTCTACAATTAAGGCAGGAGAAGTGTAGGAAGGGCTTCTCTTGCTTGATGAGGATGTCTTCAGGACAGCTGCATACACATCTGCCCAGTCCACCATTCCCTCCCTCACAGACTTTCTGCATTTCACAGCTGGCCACTACCAAGAGATGGTGTAGATGTGCCTAGAAAAAAAAAGAAGATTTAGCTGCTTCCTGCTGCTTTAACCAGAAAGTTAAAAACCACTCTTAAAAGTTTCCCCATATCCTATACTGTGATGGGACTTAAATAAACCTATAGTACATTTGATGCTTGGATTAGTTTTAACTCTTTGAGTATAGTTGTTGGCCTTTGCTAATCTCCCAGCACATCACTCAAATTGAATTAGAATGAGTAATTACTGAAGTAATCATGGATAAGTAGCTCACTTCTTGACTTTTTGTCTCATGAAATAAGCTTCTAAAAATCATTTCTGAAGTGTTTCTTGAATGATGACAACTCTCTGTCATTTCTGAATGAGTCTGTAGCTCAAGAGAGTCTCTAGAATGAGGAGGGGAGGGGAAAGGCTGCAGTACATGTACGTAACAAAAATGATAAACTGAAATAAAAAAGAAAATTATGAATTCACATGGGACAGCTTGAAGCTGTTACCCACCACGATGCCTTCCTGTGGGTGTTTGCATGAGGAAGCTGCAAGAAGTGAAAGCAGAAGTGAAAACAGCATGGCCAGACTGCAATTCCCCATTCAGTTCAGTGCAGCTGGTGGATCTGGGCTTCTGAGAGAAAGGACAGCACTTAGATGGGGACATACAGCACAGAATATGAGCAAGAATTATTGAGTAGGTCAGACAATCTGGAGATCAGTCTGTTTCCATTAATTATTAGTTCAACTATGGGCCTTTCAGTCTCCATAAGGTCCAGAGAGCCGCTCACTCGTCAGCCCTGTCACTTTTATGTTTGCTGCTGTTCTCCTACAGCCCAGACCTGTGCAACCAACTCCAGATGAAAAAAAAATTATTCTACTAGTTTCACATTCTAATAAACAAAAGCAATGCCTATGCCACTGACCCATATTACATTTATCCTGTTTTCCTCAAGTTTCTTTCAGCATCAGAGTTTCAGGGGCAGAGCAGACACTTGCTGGTAAGACTGCATCTCGTTTTGGAAATCTTGCCATGTTCTGGATTCCCCTCAGACACCTTGAAACTCTCTCTTATATCCAAAATATTACATACCATCAAAGAATTCATCTTGCAGCAGCAGATAGTTTCCTGACAGCATGTTTTTGATGAAAGCTTCTGCTCTGTTCATTTGTAACCCTTTGGTTGCTAGAGGATTCATCTGTTTTGTAACAACACAGGGGTTTGTGAAAGATCTTGTGCATAGGTATCAAAATTGTCTGCTGTAACTACTGGCTACCACGATAAGCACTGCAGAATGCAATAAATCTCACCCTGACTGCAGTAAAATGTTGTCCCTGCTCTTCCCTTTAAAGCCCATTTCCCAGCTTTACTTTCCTCAGGAATATTTTCCTGATTTGCAGCTGAAGTTTTCTCATAGGCAGGGTGTCCCTGTTGGTTTTTACCAGCTCCATCCGTTCCTTTTCAGAGTTATTCTGCCTCCCTCGAGCTCAGTAACTGCATTGATCGACAGAGGGCAATAGTATCTCACTCCAGCTTCCAGTCCTCTTTCCTGCTTCTCTTTCCCCTCCCCTCTGAGGCTCTGCATCCATCATTTGTTTCTCCTATTTCCAAACTTTCACCTTTGACCAGTGAAGGAGGGTGCCTCCAGCAGTTACAGGGGGCACAAGAATATGTGTTTTTCTGCAAAAAACTGCTCAGCCAAAGGGCTTCTCTGTGTCCAGGGCAGCGATGGTGCTGAATGTTGACACAGACTCTGAAAGCAATTTCACAAATCACAGTCCAAGGGCTGTTAAAAACCAGTGCCCCCATTTTTTTCTACAGAAGTAGAAACTTGCAGGAAGGAGAGACAATAACCTCCCTGGTGCTCAACATTCCTGCTGCCAGAGAATGTGTCTCCCTGTATGCCAGGCAGGTGCTGGGAATGCTGCTGGTAGTGGTTCCAAAACCTGTGAGCATGGATCTGTTGTCCAAGGACTGCAGTGTGCTGATGGCCTGCAGACTTAGATTCAATCCATCCACACAGGCATCCACTGGAAATACACAGAGCTCCCCAAAAAGGAAAGGATTGAAAGGAACTCTTTCTCTCTCTCTAAAGTTTAACCCCTAGTGGAAGTTTCTGCTTCCATTTAATTTTCAAATATCTGCGCTTGTCTGGAAACGGTTTGTCATATGAAAATACTTCTCCTCCTTCTGAGCGGAATGCAGGAGGTATTTTCTTATATGTACAGCTGTCTCCCTGGAATTGGAAAAATCAATGGTGAGAAGAAGAATCATTGTATGTTCTAGCCAAAAATCAGTACTTCCCCTGTAGGAAAATATGTTAGGGATTGTGCAGTGCAAGTAAATACTTTTTTGAGTATTTAGACTGCAGCTTTAAGCCCTGGACTTAGAAAACCTTGCTCTGTTCATGTTATGGACTGTGAGTTGCCTGATTGAAGTTGCCCAGGGCTGTTGATGCTTCAGGACACTGAGCATGCAGGGGAGGCTTGGAGGGGCTGGGGACTCACACATAGAGCCAGCAATGGGCTATATGTGTTCTCCCTCCAGGGCAGACAAGGCAAAAACCAATAACTCTGCTCTGTGATGATAACCTGCATCTCTAGGGATGCACCTCTGTGGTCTTCTGGCTGACAGATTTTCTCTGCTCAGACTGTGGGAGAGTTGAAGGGAAGCTACTCCTAATCTGAGTACAGGATTAGCATGGTATTTACTGCATGTATTTACTGCATTCAATGCATGTAGGCTGCCATGCAGCTGTTCTATACCTTTAGCCTGGATTTGTCCTCCTGAGAGCAGGAGAGAGGCCAGAGGAGGTCAGACTAGAGCTTTATCCAGCCCAGCATCCTGGCTCTGCTCTTGCCTACTGGACAATTCACAGGCAGTGTGTGTGAGGGAAAGGGCCAGGATGGAACGGCTCACATCTGACAGTGAGCAGCAGGCAATGTTCATGCACTCTCTGGCAAGGCACTCATGTCCAAACTGTCATATTTAATAATAGCTGAATGTGACTGAACAAATCTAAATATTTTTGAACAAATGTATACGGTTGAATTCAACATCCTTTGGCAGTAAGTTGTACAGTTTTCCTTAGAGTCACAAATCATCCTTTCACTGCTATTCTCTTATTACAGAAAGCTAATAATATCTTACTGTGTCTTCCCTGAAGCCCACTGTGCTAGCTTGCAGACCAGAGGTAAGATTTTTCCTGTTTTCCATTTTACAAACCTATTGCCTCTGTGGCTACTACCTGTTTTACCTTACACCTGCCCTTCACTGCAATGTTGCCAGATTTGATGCATGTGATTGAATATTTCCATATTCTTTCTTCCCTTTATGAGGTGACAATATCTCCTGGCCCTTGGGAGGAGCCCACCCACCCCATTTGTGCCAGCATCCATGGAAAATCTGCAGGCACAGAGGGCTTGCAGTTTTCTTTTATGGCTATCACTGTTCAGATGGGGTTTCCCTGCAAGTCCTGTTGAGCTTGATTAGACTGGAATAGAAGACTGGAGTAGAAGAAATCAACTTCCACAGCAATCTGAAAACAGCAAGGCACATAAAAGAACCCTCAGGTCTGAACAGCTATTTAAGGAGCGTTGAAAGACTTCAGAAATATTTCTGAGGCTTTTTCTTGCACTTTTTGGACAGATTTCACAGTTCCTCCCCTTGATGCAGGTGAACTCTGAAGATGTTAAGTGACTAAGGCTGCCATTTTTGGTCAATAAAAAGGATGTTTATTTGTCTCCTTGACAAATGCACACCAGCATCCTCATTATTAAAAAAAAAAAAAAAAAAAAAGTGGACCTGATAGTCATGGGGTAGTCATGTTATATATAATACTCTTACTACTGTTGGCCTTAAAATACTTCACAGCCAGTGTCATCCTTTTTTATTTAAATTCAATTTACACAAAATAATGTTCTTCTTGCTCCATTTCTTCCAATGGCCTCTCTTTTCCTCCCCTGTTCATTTTTCTTTATAGTTTCAAAGTTAGTCCATTCACCAATGTCACCCCCTTCCACAGCCCCACATTTCACCTTTGCAAAACACAGCAAAAAGCCAGCCATTTATTCTGCTTGCCATTTGTAGCAATTAAAAATAGGAGCTTGCAAATCAAGTTGCACTGTCATTAAGCAGGTGTCTTGTGCAGAGACAGAAGTTATTGATCTTCCCTGTTTGGTTTTTGTTTCCTCCTGAACCAGTGTTAGTGTTCTAACCAGTTCTAGTGTTCTAGAACAAGTGTGTATCACAGCATGTTTTTCTTTGTACCGTTTTTACCCTTCTTTGTACCATTTTTACCCTTCTTTGTACCATTTTTACCCTTCTTTGGCCTTTCTCAGCTGGCTCAGAGTGGCTCTGTAGCTCTGCTGAGAGGGACTCTGGCATGAGGTTTAACTCCTGTGAGTCTAATATGGGTGGGGATAGTAAATGGGTGGTGGGATGTGGAACACTGCATTAAATCACACACACTTCTCTCAGTACCTGGCACTGGCTGAAGCCTGCCCAGCTGAGAAGTTCCCTCAACTTGGCTTTTAATCATTGCCTAATCACTACTGCAGAAAAAGGGTTTTACCAAAACCCCACATTTTTTGGCCCTTTGTGTCCTTCCTTCCCTCTCAGAAGTTGCTCTCCTCTGCTTAGCAGGCAATACCTTCTCCCACACATCCAAGTGCCCTCAGGAAAAGAAGATGCAGTAAAATATTCAGCAGACTCTGCACATTCAGCTAGAGACAGTGAGAGGGGTAGTTTTAGGTGTCCCTAAACTCATCTGTGTGGGTGAGCATCCCAAGAGCATCACCCTTTGCCAGCCCATTAATGCCCTGCAACGCTGGGCTGTTCAACCCTCTGAAAATCTCATATAAAATTTAGAGATTTCACAATAAAACTCCATGTTTCTGACAGAAACATCACTGACTCCTATTATAAAAATAACATACACCCCCAAGCATTTAACAGAAAGAAATTCATGCCTGGAAACTCAGGCCATGAGGCAGCCAAGCAAGCCTGGTGTTGGGTGTAGCAGAAGTTAGTGCTGAGGCTGCACTGGTAATATATTAATTCACACGTATATGGCTGATTATATATTATTACTATAATTAAAGGATATTGCCAGTGGAATACAATGTTATGACAATGTAATGTTCTCTAAACTACCCTCTTGGCAGATATAAAAAATATATGGAAAATCTGGAGACAAAAAGGCCATGAGTTGCAGAGAGGATGAATTTGGCCCACCTTCCTTGCTAACGTTTCCAGTTGGCTCTGGAATGTTATGCTGGATCACTTGTAAAACATGACCTGTCTGTGACAACCACATAACACCCATCTATAGTCCCAGTCACAGTAACTTGCACCATCACTGCCCAAAAGAGCAAAACCTGCTGCAGATAACAAGGATGTTTCCTCTTTTAATTTTTTTTTTCTTCATCGAGATCTTTTGGTTCATTAAAGCAGGAATTAAAAGCAAAATAAACACCTTCATGTGGGGTTTAATGTGGTTGTACTGAATAATCATGTTTGAAAATGAACCATGTGCATTTGTCAAGTGTTATGTTTAAATAACCAGTGCTCCAAAAGGCATTAATTATCAGGGTTATGTAAAACTGTCATCGTGGCCCAGCACAGCAGCACCTCAAGGGTCAAGGCTGCTTGAGAATGTGAGAAAAGCCACTGCTGGGAGCCAGAGATGAGTCTGCAGCACTGAAGAAAACTAAGCACAGCTGGACAGGCTTATATTTTTGTGGTAGGTCTGTGCCCAGGTGGATGACAGCTCTTCAAGGAAAGGAAAAAGGAAATAAAGAATCATTGCATTGAAGTTTGGCTACCTACCCAACACTTCCTCATCTGAGCTAAGCCAGTGACTTCTGGAGAAACTGCATAGTGCAGAGTGAGGCTGATTTACACTGGGCAAAAACCTGGCCTTTAAAATCTCTGCGTCCTAGCAAATGCCTTCTCTTAACTAGCTCAATTTACACAGACAGGTGAGTGTACCGGGGCAGAGTGTGGATGGAGGAAAGCAGCAATGGGCCCCTACTGGCTTCTAACAGCAGAATTATCTTAATAGTTATTAAATGAGGTGAAAATAAGCTGAGAGGAAGCATGAGAGGAAAATTCAGGGGCAAGTGGCAGGGCTCAGTGAGCTGCATCATTAAGATGCTGCAAGAGATAGAGGACAAACATCTGCAGATCACAAACATATGTCCCAGCTCAGAACTGCAGAGAGGTTTACCAGTCTCTCTTCTCCTGTGCTCAGAGTTCCTGTAAAATAAAATCATTATAAAACCTTCCAAGAAGACCAGTGCAAAAGAAAATCTACCCCAAGGCCTTGCTTAGGTAGAGCTATACCTTTTAACAACTTAACAATGATATAATTGAGTGGACAATTACATTCTGTGCTTAAGGAAAACTCTCATGCTACAAAGGAGCCTAAAAACAAACAAACAAAAAAAAAAAAGAGGATCTAATTTCTAGGATCTCGAAATGGCAAAAGAAACTGCATAGACAATATGTATTTTTATAAATCCATTTTCCTCTCTCTTATTTGTTTTATCCTTAGTGTGCAATTTAGATGTGTTTAATAGATAGCAAGGCTGCATGAGAGCATTGCTACAGAGGCTCCTGAGTAGGCTAATCTAAGTGCTTAAATCCTTAAGCACTAAGTGCTGCTGAGTTCTGCAATTGGGCTGACAAGGGTGGTCCATTAACTCAAACCATTTGTCCCATGACATTTTAGGGGAAGTTCCCTTTGGAAGATCTTATTTTTACTCCTAGACTCCAGTCTCAGAGAAAAGTCTGTGTCTTCCTGGCTGATTTTGCAGGTGGGTCAGTCATTGCCTCATGAGTTGGTCTTGCAGCAGGTCATCACCAAATTATCGCATGAATTATCAAGACTGAACTCCATCTACACATTAGGGTGTTTTTTTATTATGAACAGCCAGCTTCTTTTTCTTTCTCTGGGGAACAATCAGTCTTCCTGATGGCCCTCTAAAAACTGAAAAGATCAAATATACTCAAACTGTTTAAAAAAATTGCAGGTCCTTAGGAACAAAAATGAGAGGGTATGACGCTGCTGTAGGGTTGGCAGGCAGTTGGTGTGAAACCAGGTTGTTTTAAAGGACTTGCAGCTGCCTATTTACAATGAATAAGAACTCCTGGGGAGATGGGACTGGAGGTGGGCCAGAAAAAGAGGAGCAAGAACATTTTCACTCCCTCACTTGTGAGAAATGGGCTGACAGCAATGATTTAAAAATTTCTAACAAAGAGGTAGAGTGTTTTGAAAGTGCTTGTAAAATGTTTCTTAACAGTAACTCTTCCAGTCTCTAGAATTATTGTGATCTGCTTTTAACAGGTGGGCTGCAACCAAAGTTTTTTAAATACCCCAGGAAAGCATTTAAGCATACACCAAATTTTAAGCCAGGATGAAGCTATATAGGACTCTGTGGGGCTACTCAGTGCTGTGGAGACTCAAGGTTCCTGCAGGAAAGTTATCAGTGTATCATGGAAAAACAAATTCTAAGCCAGAATTATTACCTCTGTCTGGGATGTCTGTGTGCTGTAGACACACATACACATTTTCTATGCTGACTTATTCTAATTTATATCTTGATACTTCATGAGAAGGGCACCTGTATTTTTTTCTAGGGATGTCACTGCTTGTAGAGGGGTTAAAAATTATGTGTCAGTTGTGAAGGAAAAATTCTTGTAGCTATATTTGAAAATCACTTTGCACGAACACTTCTGCTTCAGACCTGAAGAAGACCCTGTTTCATTTTTCAAAGAAACTATATTGGTTTCATAAAACCCATTACTTTTTCCTACAAACCTTCTCACCCAGTGTAATATGGGAATAACCTGTACTGCAGAGTTAAAAAAATTAGCATAAATATCCATGTATTTTATGTATTAGAACGACATGGTATTTTCATGAATGGACAAATTTGCTACAGTTCCACTGATGGCGATGGGAGAGACTGAAGTCTCACAAGTGGAGACTGAAAATGCCAGAGAGCTGCCTCAGGAAATGGTGGAGGGGCATTATAGTAAATGGCTGCAAACAACCTGGCTAAGTGAAACCAGTTATTTCACAAAGCCAGGGCTGGGCAGAGAGCCACAGGAACCAGGAATTTTCCTGGATCACCTCCTGTGTCAATGGCAACAACAACAACAAAGGCCATCACTGGCAAGCACCTGACACAGATTAAAAGCATAGATTGGTTTTCAATTATTTTCAGGAAATTAACATTAAAGATGAGCTAGTTTGACTACATGCCACGGAAAGCCCAAATGCAATTCTAACCCGAATAAAAAAATCTGTGTCAATCAAAACAACATGGAGGGGAAAGAAATCTGACATGGTGGCATCTGTCAGAACCTCAGGGTTTTAATGACTGATTTGAATGGCTCTGGATAAAGGGATTAGTTGATTAATTTTGTAATTCGTTGATTATGGGGCCTTTTTAATATTATAGATTTTCTAAAAACAAAGCAATCTAAACCCGTCATTTTGCATTATAAATATAAACTAAAGTCTGGTAAAGCCTGTGAGAGCTTTTGCAGGTCTGTCAAACCACATGGATTAACTCTGGAATGTGGGAGGAAGAAAAAAGGAAAAGCTATTTCTAGGTGACAAAGAAGATTACTCCAGTATTCCCTTTTTCCCATTGTGCTGGAGAGAAGAAAACACGGTCAGGCCATATTCTGCATTGAACTCTTCACATGAATTTCCACAGAACCCCTCCCTAACATTCCCTTTTTGGGGTGGCTGATGACAAGAAATCCAGAACTGGCTAGGGAAAATCACTGCACCATGCAGCAGAGCTGAGATTGTTACCTGAGAAATACATTTGCTTTCTCTTTTTTGACCAAATTATTTACAGCTGAAGAGCTCATTTTACTTGTATTTTTCTGTGAAGCAGATAACATTCAATCACCCGCTGAGTTATAGTCTAAAAACCAGTAGGTCTTTATTATCCAGGGTGGTGAACTCAATTGTCTCATGCAAAGGAGTTGAACACCCATTGACTACAGCAAGCTCAGTTCAGACAATGCTGGAAAATGGTCTTTGTTTTACAAGAATTGAAAAGTGATTAAACACTTGACTATTATAATGCATTCACATGAATTCCTGTCATGCTGCAGTCTCCCACTGCAAATACTTGTTCTGTCAATTATCTCAATTGGAATAACACAGGAACAACTCAGATGTGGCATAACATGTTAACTTCTCTTATTTATTTTCAAACTGTTTTAAACTCACTCATTTTTCTCTAGAAATTGCAGGTAGAATGTGTTCTTTCTCAATAAACTTTCAACATTTACACTCAAGTTTTCAGTGAATATTATTTCAGTCGAGGAACAGCAAGACATGAATGCAGCTCACTGCTACAGAAAGAATATGACATTTTTCCTTCACATCTCTTACATCTCTTCCAATGAACCTTCATACTACTAGTGATGATGAATAATGTATTAATTTAGGAAAAAGAAAAATTTAAAATATTTAGATCCTTATTATGCAATTAGATCATTTATTATGCAATAGATCCAGTATTATGCAAGGTGATGAATTAAATATTGCATTTTGAGGTATTATGATGGCTCCTGGCAGGGTAGGATGTCTAAATTAATATTTTGTCCTACTCTGTATTAATCTACCTGAAGAATTTACTAATGCTAAACTTATTTGCTAAGAATAAATCTGTGTTCAGCGCTAGCAGCTTAGATATCAGTTCTAGGTTTGCCTACCTGTAGTTTGGATTATTTTTCAGAAGAGCTACAGCATTAAAAACAGGAAGTTTCAGACATGGAAATCCTCTGGAGCTGCAAGTTATTTTGCCTGTATTCCCTGAACCCTGATGCTCATGGTTCTTTCCTTTCCAAAGGCAACAGAGGTGCTTCCTCTGAGCTGCACCCATCTGACATCTTAGTTTGAGAGCTGAGAGAATCTCTGTAGCATCAGAGGCACTGCTTGAACCTCTAACACATTTTCAGACATTTCTACATCATCTTATGTGGGTGGTGCCTGAAAAATGAAGTCCAGTACACATTTGAGTACAACTGTAGTGGTTGAATAGCAAAAAAAAAGAAGAAGAACCAAGATACCCATATATAAATGATATACAGGCATATAATACATATGTGTATTATATATCTGTATACAAACCATGTACATTTGCCTAAAACTATGGATTTATTGTATATTAGATGATGTATACACTATACTATAGACAATGTATTGTATATTACAGTCATGGAATAAATGTGGATAACTCTGTTCTGCAGAGATCCTGTCTGACCTGCAGAAACTTCAGAGTAAGGACACCATTTGCTGATCTGGCTGGAAGGGCACAGGTGAAATGAGCAGCTGGTGCTAATGATTTTATTTCCAATGTCATGGGTAGCATTTGCCAGAAAACGTCAGAAGGAGATGCATGGTATTTAATCTGTCTGTTTTGCCTTAGGCCCTATCTATGGAAGTGATCACAAATGTGTAGCAATTAATTTTTTTAAGGTTTGACAATTTGTAGTAGCAGGGAGAAAACCATGTCAAGGCTGAGGCACTAGGATAGAAGAAAAATGACTGACAGAAAGACAGCTCTTTGTCTGGCAGTGCAGGGCCACAGTTAGGGGTTGCTAACAGTCCCCAGACTACATTGGGAAGATTTTGTCAACACAGTGTCAAAGCAGTGTCTTCTGGGACAAAAGTCCTTTATTTTTGGGAACAAAAGCATCTCTTTCCTGTTAATATGGAAGAAGTAAGGACAACTAAACAGAGCTCTGTTTTGAAAGAGAAAACTTCAGTCTGGAACCACCCAATAATTAATGAAATCAGTAATTAAAAGAGGAAAAAGTTATTTAAACCTTATGCCAGCCTTAAACAGGCAGAACAAGTGGAGAGAGGGCACACACGTGTGCATACACTGTGTTTTTGTTAAAAGCAAAAATCATTAATCTGTTTTTAGCTGGGTAGAATATTTTCTGATGATTTGGATATGTCTGTCATGTTTGCAAGAGCTACTTGGATGCTTGGACACTTCCATCCTTCTGAACACCAGACACAGAATGAGAGGCACCCTGAACTGGCTGGTGAAGATGGAAATTTCTCAGTGGCTTTCACTGATGTCTGGACTCAGGCTGAGTTAGACTTGCATGTAAACTGCTGCTACTTTGAAATATTTTTTTTCTTTAAAAGTGTTTTCTTGCTGCAGTATGAGCAATGGACTCTGTAGTTTTAATAATTTTGGCTGGCCACTGAAAACTGCTGGCTGCTGATTCTCAAAGGGGAACCACCAAACTTGCCAAAGGGTAAGAGCAGTGGAAATACATGGAAAGTTTTAATTGGATTCCCATTTCAGAGGAGGAGAATTATGCAATTAGACATGGAAAGCGTAAACATAAGGCTGTTCCAGACAGTCTACATGCAGAAATAATAATAATAATAATAATAATAATAATAATAATAATAATAATAATAATAATAAAGGTAATTAACCCTACAACTGTAATGAGGGACATAAATTCCCATAAGGGAGAAGACACACTTCTGATGACCAAGTCCTTCACCTGACCCTCTCCATGACATCCTGGAACAAAACAACCACCTCTTCTGAGAAGTTGTAAGCAATCAGCCCTTTTAAAACAACAAAATTTGGTCCACAGCTGCACTGAGCTAACATTAACCTTGACCCCACTTGTGTTGCTGGAGGAGATAATTATTTATTTGGAGAGGTCTTTCCTCTCCAAATAAATAATAAAAGAGTTGGAAAGTTCTGGAAAACTCTGAGTGAGGGAAAAGTGAAAGAGAAGAATATCAGTGTGATGAGGTGATGGGACTTGAAAGATCTTTTTTTTTTTTTTTTTTTTTTTTTTTTTTAGTTAAGAAATATTGTTTCCTTCTGGGACCCCAGAAAGTGCCGATACAAGAGAGGCAGAGAAATTTTTCTTCTAATTATGCAGGCACTGGGGATAATAGTAATTAGTTCATCTACTGCAGAAATGTAAAGTCTCCTGGCTGGAACTCAGGCACACTGACTCACACCTTGGAGGAGATTAAGTATTGTTTTAATTCATATCCCTACAGGGAAGACAGGTGGACAGAATGTAATTACTAGGACACCAAGGATAACTATCTACCTCTGAAAAGGTGTATTATGGTCTGTAATATCTGTGAGCAGACAGGATCTTGTTTTTTCATCTGCAAGTTGGATGTAAATAAATTCATAAATTTCTCAAGTGTCCTGTATATGTATGAAAAGGGCAATTTTTGGAATGAAGATTGAAATTTCAGAGACAGCTCTTTCTGTCATGTAAAGAAGTAATTGCTAACCTGTGACAGGGATCATCTTTTAATATCTCAAGACAGCAGCCCTCAAAACTTCTTGTATAAATCTTTATCCCAGTTGTTTTGAAGGGATCTATACTGGATTGTTTTATTCATGCCTCCTCCATTAGTATGACACTGAATTTTGCTATCCCTAAATCATTCCTGGTAAATTTAGCACAAGGGTCCAGCCTGGTTTTCACAGCTGAAGAACTTAATTTTTTTCTGATTTATTATTGAAACAGCTCCTCTACTGTAGCAGAGTTTTATAAAAGCAGAATAAAAAAAATGGGCAAGCAAGATGGGCAGCTTATCAGTCCCAACTCTGGTTTGTCAGATCATACTGATGTTTGCAATATGTGTGATGGCAGCTCTTCAGGATGTTGAGCATGAAGGGAAAAGATTATTGTTGCCCACCTTGGTGTGGCACAATTGTAGGAAGTGAGAAACAGCAAATTTCAAACAGCCTAAATGCAAATATTTGTCTTAAACATCAAAACCTAACAAGGAAATATCTTAGCAATCTTTCCCAGTTTCTCAAACTTCTGTTTTGCGTTACTGGGAAGGGTGCACCCACATTAAAAAGCGTTGTCTAGCCAAGAAAGTAGAAATAAACTTCAAAATTCCTCAGAAAACTATGAACATAAAGGCACACACAGTGCATTGGACAGTGAAAAAAAGTGTGACATCCATGAAAGAAATAGACAAGTGGGGCTGGGTGTGTAGGACCTACTAAATCAAACTATTCCAGAGTTGCTGAAAAATCTACAGACTGATCAATAAAAAATCCAGTTAACATGGAGTCAGTCACATCTGTGGATGAGAAGAACAGGGCTCTCTGAAATCCAGTGGAAGTTTTGTTATTGGGAGTTCAGCATTTCATCAAAACTTATTTGTGGAAATAGAAAATGCTTAAAACTGACAGAAGATTTATGACAGAATTGATGGAAAATTGGACCTGGATTTGAAAGGCATCCATCCATTGTTACTTAGCTTATATACCCCTGCATCTTTTAAGGAAGACAATATACATTTTTTCAGTAGGTCACAGTCCAAGGGTGAAGATGCACAGAATAGCTGAAAGGACTCTGAGTGGGTGATGAAACTTAGAAATTGAGATCTCTTAGTGGAGAAGAGAAACTGTTAGTTCAGTATACTGTAAAACACCTCCAATTTTCACTCTTATTATTTTAAGTAAAAGCTTTATTTTCTATTTCAGAGTTCAAAAGAAAAAATAATAACACTGGTCAAATGGTCTGGAGGAAAAATGCCCTGTTCTGCCATAAAAGTTTCTTTAGTGAGACTGTCTCCCACAGGCTACACAGCAAACCTGTGCAGCATCTGCATCTGGTGTTGAATGATGAAAAAGGGCTTATTTTTAAGTTAAAAACTTTCTCATGAGAAAGCTTTAGATAAAGTTTTAGAAGGGGGCAAAAAAATTTTCATGTCTATACTGATCCTTGCAAAGGTCCTCATCTATTTGGCATTTAAACTCATCTTTAACTGTTTAGCTAGATAAGAACTGCAGGTTTTGTGTTCCTTGTAAATATCATATTATATGCATGAGCTTACTTTTTGTGATTCATATTCCCTGTAAAATAAATTACAAAGCTTCAGATGGGACTTAGTGTGGATTTCAGAGATAAATGTGTATACGTTTTTATAGACTTGGTTTGCATATATGTCTGTATAAATATATTTATTTTATTATAGAACTCTATTATTTATGGTCCATAAAAAATTCTAGTCAAACCCAAGATTTTGGTTTTGTCCAGAAATCATTGATCACAAGTGATACTACATGTGCTCTGATGGATGAAATGCATGACAGAAGTAATCCTCTTTAGGAAGAAAGGATCTAACTTTATGGTCTCTCTATTACATATTAAAGGATAGGACATGAAGTTATTTTCTTCCGAAGCTGAAGAACTCTTTTTCATGAGTTATCTTTTTTTTTAAATTTTTTTTTTTGGCAAGGTTTTTCTGTTTCTGACTGGAAAATTGTCCTTGGTTTGAGGAAAAAAAAAGAAAGCATAATCTGTATAAAATTAGTGGACTGTAAGTGGACTGTAATGGACTTAATGAAAAGCCCCTCTCAAGTTATTTTTATCCCTTCTTCTGGAATTATGGCATGAACTAATTTTGCTGCCCTTCCTTGACCAAAGGTCATCACCTTTCAATCTCAAGGGAAAACCAGTAAATTGCACAGTTTAAATTCACCATTGACAAGATGCAGTGATGTGGATTCAAATGTATGTACCCTGTAGGTCACACTGCCATAATTCCAGAAGGGATAAAAATAACTTGAGAGGGGCTTTTCACACACCCTCCTGGTGTGCAGTTTAGGGCAGGGGTTTTGGGCTAAATGGTAATGTGACCCTGCTTGTTTATCCAATCCACTAAACTCACAGATGGGGTCTGGTCCAGAACCTAAACTCATCATTCACAGATATACAGACAGAAGGAAGCTGCCTGCTGCTCTCCTCCTGCTGACACCCCTGATCCCAGCCAGCAGGCAAAGAAAGGTGAGTGGTGGTGGTTTCTAAAACACATTGTAAGTCTGTAGAGTGCATCAGCAAGGACGTGGGTTAAAGATGAGCTGTAGTTTCAAACCTCTCAAAGCCACATATTTAGCTTAAGCTTGTTGGAGCCCTCACAATCAACAACCAGTGCTGTTTAATAATGTTCAATTATTCATCCCACCATTCTCAGAAGGTGCCTTAAACCAGACTTTTCAGCAAGCAATCAATACACCTCCCTCCCAGCTGGCTGCAGCACAATCCAGAGTATGACCCTTCAGGCTCATACATGCTCCCTTTTTTACTTGAGCACCTTCCCCATAGATAATTATATTTTTCACAGTCCATTAAAGTACGTGTATGTATTTAAGAGGGAGGGGTGGCAATGGTGGGTAGTGAGTGGGAACTGTAGGGGAGGCAGCAAATAAAATGTTCAGATTCCAGTGCTGGATGTAGAAAAGGGAGACACTGAAAGGCAAGTGAACTGCCACAATCAAACAGGGCAGAGAGAGGATGGGCAGCCCATGAATGCTCCTTGTCAATGACTGAATTTGAAGAGTGAGAGCCAAAGCAGGGACAGAGATACTACATCATCACAGTAGAAAGTCCTGCACGATCTTAATAGGATGCTAAGTGAACCTCAGGGAATCTGGGTTGCTGCAGTAGAAGTCAGGGGAGAAGCTGATTGTGATAAGGTGAAGGTTGAAAATGTTTGAATAAAAGCAGCATTGGAGTGGGAAAGGGGGTCAGGTTAGGTACAAAAATGAACAGATGCAATCAGAAAGATCCAGATTCTAGGTAGATATACATATCGAAGGAGAGAACTGGGTTAAAGATGAAATAGAGAGCAAAAACTTGAATCAATTTCCTTAACATGTACTAGTGCATGAAATCTAAGGTGTGACATAATTAACACTTTAATTGAGAAAGGGGGGAGAACTGAAGTGAAGGACATCCCCAAATCTGGGAGGGGTACACTGGTGCAGCTGGATGGAGCTTTCACAAGCTAGAGGCCAGCCCTGATGCTGTTACTTTAAGCAAAATTTCCTAATGCAGCAGAAGGCAAATCTTTCTCCAAGTTCTGTGGGAGCAGGTTGAGGCCATGTGTTGATGGACAAAACGTGTGACCTGATAGTCACAATCACCTGTAATAAGAGGATTACAGGTAGTAATAATAATGGTAGTGATTCACAGCCAACTGCTGCATGCATGAAATGTTGAGCTGGTGAGAGTTCAGGTCACAAATGAAGTACCTTGTGTGCCATATCAGTGCCATAACAAAAAAGGAACTAGAGAGATGTGTTTAAAACCAAAATCTAAGTCTCCACCTAAACAACACCTTCTTAGGATCCAACAGGCTTTCCCCACTCATTAGCAGGCAGAAGTTTTGTATGTCTGCCACTGCTTTCTCAGGGCAATAAGGCAATGATCATCAGTCTGCAACTATGTGCACTTCCTTGGAAAGATCAATCTTGCTTAGGAGTGAAACAATGCTACAAAGTCATAGGAGAAATTCTTAGCTAAAACAAATGCCCCATGCACTGAATTTAGTCAGGACACCAGCAGAGAGGAATGAATCAAATATACAGTGTATGAAGCACCAGTTCAACTGCCAAGTGGAAAACCATGAGTGATGTCCTATCTGTTATCAGCTGATTCACTCAGGGAATTTTCAACGTGTTTTAAACATAAGATAACTGTTCCAGCCAGTATCAGAGCAATGGCATTTCTCCTGATGACCTCAGATTTGGTTTGATAAGTTCTTCCATCAATAAAGCAACTGTGGAAGGACAGCCAGACTTGAACACAGATTTATGAAAAAGCAAAATTTTGCATCAATATTGCAATCTTGTTCCTTATGCTCACAATAAAATCTATAAATTTGGGGCAATTTCTTTAACTATAAAATACATTTTAAGAGCAGCTTGGGTCAGGCTTTGGAAGGTCAGACTTCTAACATTTTGGAGTCTATTACTGGGACATCTTATCCAGCATTTTGATAAGAGAGCAAACTGGGAACACAGAGGAGAAGAGCAAGGGAATTTGATGTTTATGCCTCCAGGCAGGGGCAATAGATAATTTTGATGAGTAGTTGTAACCAGACAGCAAAACTAAGCTGTGATCAGTAATTTGATGGTATGGTAAAATGCTTTGGTGATAGAGGAGGTTTGGTACCTGCAATCAATCACTCCATAAGCAGAGGCAAGTCTGAAAAGTGATCAGGACTTTTTGCAGATATTCAGAGATTTAACCAAAGACAAGAAAGAATCCTTTACTTATTCGATGTGATTAACTGCAGGTTCATGCATTATCTGCTGCAAAGAATATCTGTGACTGTGAAAGATCATTGCTGGTGAGGCGTACACAAAATGTCAGCTGCTGCTTTGAGGGAATTGAGCAAGATCTATTGCCTGGCGATAATTAACTATCCATCAATAAATGATAAGTGCTCCAGGAAATCAACACAAGAAAGAAGTTGTTCAAAGGAAAAAAGCAAGTCACTAGAAGGAGCAAATGTACTGGAACATCTACAGGAAATAGGCAGCACATCAAAAAGCTCAGATCTGATACACATGAAGGTGGTGGAGGGTTGGTAGGAAGACGTCAGAGTCGCAAGCATCTGGCTAGAGGCTGCAAAATGAAAAAGTGATGAAAAGCAAACTTTCAAAGTAGGCCAGGCTCATTGCGCTGCACTGATGAAACTTGACACAGAATCTGTCCCTGTTGCACCAGGCTGACTGTCAGCAGAAATTTAAATATAATTTAAATTATATTTGTCTCTGCCAGCAGAGACAAATCCCCCAACATTTCAGTTCTGCAGATAGACCAATCAGCTCCAGTGGTCTGAACCTCAAGCCAGATGCTTGTGGGGCTTCTCCAGGCAGGCAGGAACATTTACTAGCAGATGCCCTCCCAGTCTTCTGACAGCAGGGAACCTCCATTAGCCATGGGGAAAATCAGTGTTTTAGCAGGCTTTCCTATGTCCTGAGGCATAAGGCTTACTCCATGAGCTTTGTTCTCTTTGTGAATGTGTTCACACAAGTTTGAAATAGCCTTCAGTGTGTCTTCTTTTGCTCTACATCATTCCTTCTGTGCCTTTGGTGAGCATCTTTCAGCACTAAACAATTACAGGGAGTTACATTAGCTGGCAAGATGGTGAGAAAGGTGAATGAACCCCCATGTTTAACCTAACATGAAGCTGTGGGGAAGACTGCTCACAATGATTAATCTGTCTTGGTGTCTCTAGGTTTAGATTACAGCAACTACATTTTAGACCCTCAGTTCCACAATGGCAAAGCTGTTTGCAGGTGGAGATGGACTTCCAAAATGTGACCGCAAAGACATGAGAGAAGGAGAGAATGCCTAAAGTGTCATGTTTGAATAAACCTTCTTCTGCCAGAAAAAGGAGAGCTCAGGTGCAGGATTTCTAAGTTTTACAGTTATTTCCAGACCCTGTTTATGCTGCAGTCATTAGAGGTAAGAGGAAGCCAGGAGGAAGTCATTATAAATACAGGAATCACAATCCTGATGTTTGTTAATAATATTTTTTCTAGCTCTGGTGAAGATGAAAGAATGGATGAAAACAGAGACATGGGCATAGAAATTGGAGCTGCTTGTCCAGGTCACAAAGCTCCTTCTCTTTGCTGTCCAGCTCACCAGTGTTTTGCACCCCTGTGCCACAATGATTACATAAAGGACATGTGGGAACCTGAATTATTGATTGAAACAAAGACCTTAAAGAGAAATTAGATAAAACTTTAGAGAGTCAGAGTTTAATAATCCTGCCACCTGTGGAGTGACTCAGTTTTCAAGCACTTTGATTTTTGAAGACAATAGTTGGAGGTTTGAGATCAGTCTGGGCTATCTGTGAGTCACAAAAGTGGCAAACAGCTCTCTGTTATATTGTTATAAAGACAAAGCAGGGCAACAAGTGGCAGAGGCTGCAAACGTAGAAAGAGGGAAGAGGGAAAGAGGTATCTATGTGATGGTGATTTATTGAAGTTATTTTCTATTCCCTGTATAAAGTGCCAGCTTATTTCATCTTATACATGTCGATGAGAGATCAGCCTGAATTAAGTTTGTTTTAGCTGTTAAATCACATTTTTCAATTGTTTAAATAGTTCAGACAGAATTTGCACAGTAACATTTTAGCTTTTTATAGCTGTCAAGAAGTAATACAAATAATTACCACCTTCCCTGGTGGGTTTTATCTGATTAAAGTGACATGTCTGCTTATGCAAGATATTTGAATAGAGACATTCAATAAAGTCAGTAATGTTTAATTTCCCCTCTCCTCCTCTTTTTTTTTTTTTAATTTTTTTTTCTCTTTTAAGCTACATTTAATATTTATATAAAAATCTTGTTCTAAGTTTTGGGATATTTTTCTTAAAAGTCTGTGCATAATAAAGCAATTTGGCAGCATATTTTATGTGCTTGTAATGAAATATTTCTCACACTACAGCAAGGTGCTAATGTATCTTGCTCATGCTAAGGAGTGCAACATCTGTCTGAACTAACTGCTGTGGAAATATCACTGGAGTAAGGAGTGAGCCAAGGTGGAAGCAGAATTTTCCCCAGATTGCAACTGGGAACTGATTGAAGGAAGGAGAAATTAATTGGAAGCTGCCTGTGGTGTCAAGGGCTTGGTGAACTTGCATAGAAAAAGTCTTTTGTAGCATGTTTTACTGGTACAAAATTCTCTAGGACTATATATCCTTGAATACAACTTTCCACTCTTTCATCCATTGCCTGGCTTCATATACAGAAACATTTCTTGCAAAAGGCTCAGCAGCTGGGTCAGCTTTCAGCATTGGGTTCATTGGCACACAGACTCTAAAACAGAGATGTTTAGATTCCAGTCACAGTTTAAAGTCTTTTAGGCAGTGAATTTTCAGGTTTTGTGGTGTAGAATTTGCTCCACACTCCTGCATGAAACAGCAATTCAAACATCTCTCCTAATTAGCCCTGAGGCTGTGTTCTTTAGGTGGCAAGATCAGTTTGCTATGGTGGTATTTTTGACTACGAAATATCTCTTGTGTTATGAGCACCAGGAAGGAAAAATGAGGTTTTAGAGTTCCAAGCAAGATACAACAGCCATGAGACCCCCTTTCTGTTAGTCCTAGCTGGTGTCTGCATGCTTTAGCAAGCACTGGCTAATACATCCTGTCTTTGAGAAAAAGGCAGAGGGTAGACTTGATGCCTGCTCCAGGGAGCCTTGAGTCTCAAATTCCCTTACAAAGGGCAGCTTTAGCAAGGTGAGAAACCAGAAACCAGAAAAAGCCTGGCTGCAGGAGCCAAGGCCACCCTCTCTGTGCAATGGGGAGATGCCCACAGGGCTGGTGCTGCTGGTGCCAGGGGTCCCTGGAGCTCCCTCTCCCATAGCAGGGACCTGGGGCCATTTCATGTGTCCCTTTTCTTTAAAATACTGCCTACCTCTCATCTTTTCTATCCTGCTGTTAAAATACCCACCAGGTCCCCAGCTCCTTTTGTGCATTAGCTCCTCTCTTTTTTATGGTTTATGGTTTAGATGTGACATTTCCCTTGGTTTTGTGAGACTGCTGAAGGTATTTTGCTCTGTTTTGGAGCTCTCAGTGGGCTGCATTTAGATTTCTGTGTAGATTACATGAGACTAGTGAAGTTGAATGGTTTATAGCTCCTTTCCTCCCTAGTGCTGCCCTGTGCTCTGAGTCCTATAAGCCAACACATTGATATTATGCCCATAAAAATGATGCTATGAAATGCAGCTTCTTATATTACTTATATTACTCTATAGTTACTAATGTTCATTGATTTCTACTAAAAATCCTTCACAAGTACTAAAAGACTATATGGAAAGGCACAAACATCCACAGGAAAAATGAAAAATGGCATTTCTTTTCATTGACACTGTATTTCCTTGAATCTGATCACTGAGGCCAGCTTAAGCTGTTTCAGAATATATATAAAAAAGGACCACTCAAAGGGGGTTAAGATATGATTCAATCCTACTTTAAGAACACTTTTCCTTGTCAGCATAATATGAAGTGGTCTTGGCTTCAATGAGAACCTCCCCCTATTCTTGCAGAGACTTTGGACACTGAGGACAGGGCAAAAATAGATTTATTTACCATGGATTTTAACTCTCTACCTCAAAATGCTCCTCATTGGCTTGCCCTAATCATTCTGGTCAACTGAAGAGAGATTCCAAGAGGGCTTCAATGCAGCACTATAATAAGCTACTGCAGAATTGTTTATCATTCCTGATGGCAAAGATTAAAAATCTCTCTATTTATTTCAAATACATAAGTATGACACCTTAACAATTCTGTCTTCTCCTTACTGCAGACATTTCCATTTCAAGCCCTGACAATATTAAGGAAGAGATTTATTGGAGTGCATCACAGAGTCTGAATCCTTTGGAGTCAAGGTATTTATAACGAGGTAAAAGTGACAGTGTCAACAGTGATTTAAGTCATTTAGTCTCTATGATAAACACTATGTTGCCCTGAAATTTAAGGATTGTATTGAGAACATAAGTCACTCAGAATAAAAACCAGTCAGTGGCAAATGATTTGGGTTTGCCAAACCCATCGTGACACAAAATGAAAGATTGCTTGAGAGAGGCTAACAATGAAGTCATAATATCCATGAGATATATTTATATCCCCATGATGCTTCATAAGCCCACGAGATAAAGACAGATGTCTTGTGTGAATGCAGTACCTACCTTTATACCTGAAGAAGTCAACACTGAATTTATCAGCAAAAAGCTAGAATAGAACAATATAAAGTACAGACAAGATGTTTGATGCTTGCCTGACAGCAACTGCTCTGATCATCATTTTGCATAATGAAAGTTTGATGTAGCTCAATTCTTGATCAATGTGTTAGATGTACCCTGGGATAAATTAAAAAGCAAGATATGGAGATGGAGGGGGGAAAAAAGAAAAATCAGACTTCCACCCTAAACTTCTGTACTTTTTATCAAGGTAGGAAGAAACGCAAATGAATGAGGGAAAGCAGGAGATGTCACTCAAGATGGCTGAAAAAGAATGAGAGAATTGATCTAAGAGTGAGCAGGGAAATCAGCAATGATGCAACAAAAAATGTTAAAAATAAAGGTTGTGATCTCAGACAGGTCTAAACTCAGAAGTCCTCTTTAGAGGCTTAAAGAGAGGAGTCACTGGGAAAACAAGCATTTAGGTCTCCAATTTGGCAAACAAGGTACAAGCAGGTCCTTCTCTCCATCAGGAGCTGGGAGAGCATGGGAAGAACAGGGATGAGAAGAAATACCCTCAGCAGCTTGAGAGACCTATTGGCCAAGTTATGCTATAATCAGCCTGTCCAGAATTTTTTTCCTTTTCTCTTGGACTATATTCCTCAAATTTCCTTCCCTCCTTTCTAAATAAGTTTGTGACTGTCAACACCTTCTAAACAAATCCTGGTGCTCCTCAGGGTGCATCTCATCTACTCAAAACACACACTACCAATATTGTTCTGTATAAAAAGCCCTCACCAAGAAAATTCTGGTTTCTAAGTTGTAATTTTTAAAACGTGCTGATGTACATTTCTGTTCACTTTTCAAAAAGGGTAAAAAAATATTCATGAACTAACAAGCTGTGAGAGACTTTGTTACTATGAGGTTTGTCAGAAAATATGTTTTCACTTATATAATCCTTCCAAGTTCTTCAAGCTTGAAGTGCCTTTCTTTTCAGCAAATTAGGAATTGAACTGAGTTCACCTTGGAAAGTTAATTTTCCATAAATTTTGTGTGCAGCTGCCTAAAGTGCGATGGAACATGGCCTTCAGCAATTTTTGTTTTCCAGTAAGCCCGTTGTGGTCCTGAAAAAAATACCCAAACAAAAACCAACCAACCAAACAAGAAAAACCACCAAGAAAATCAAACCACCACAAGAGTGATGTAAAAGTTATTTAGAAATGTACTTTTAACATGGAGCTGGATGTTGTAAGATTCAGAATAAGTAGCCATTTTCCCTCAACTTTTTAGATTCAAAAGGAACACTTCAAAACAATTGAAAACTGTTGTATTTGGCATGAAGTCAGTGTGGACAGGAGCAATATAAGAGCAACAAATGGCTGTAGGGAAGATATCCTCAGTGCATTTTCATTATCCTCGGGTAGATATGTGAGTTCTTGTTTATCCCTGCAGTTCATTTCCTCTGTCTAAAACACGTTTCCTCAGAGTCTGGCTGCAGGAGCCTCATCCTGCCCTGCAGGGATCACTGAGTCAGGGGCAGGCTGAGAAGCTGTGTGGGTCAGCACCACTCAGCTCCAGCAGCTAAACACAGTAAATTTCTCCATCTCCCTTAAAATCTCCCTTCAAATACATAAAATCACAGTCCATTTCTAGGTAGTGCATTGGTGTGGTGGAATTGTTTGGAAAACACAGCAGCAATGGCTCCATTCAGGAGGACTACCCTCAGCTACAGAGGAGTCTTGTTGGTTTTGTATGGCCATAAACAGGAAATATGACGTCAGCTTTCAGGATGTAGTCCAGAAAATACTTACGCCATGGTAAATAAATAAATCTATCTATATATTTATATAAAATGTATAACCCCATGGAAGTGAGGGTTTGGGAGTCAATGGTCTCTAAGGACCCTTCTAACTCTTAACATTCTATGAGTCTATGGCTCTATACAGGCTTCAACAGAGAAGAAAAATTCCCTTTAATGAGACTATCTGCCACAGTGGCTAATATAAATATAATGTAGACATGTTTACAAACCAAAAATCGCAGCTTTTATGAAATTTCTTTAACTATTAAGGAACTATTTTAGTTATTAAAAACTACTCACTGCCTTGAGCAACATTTGGTAGAAAAAAATATGTAAGAAGTTTTGTGTTTGTTTTTAAAAAGCAATGAATTGTTATATTTCAGTGTATCTCAGGTGAAATGCTGTGATTTTCATCTTTAAAAATATTGGTTCAAATGTCTGACGGAAGGTTTGCAATGCACAGAATGAAAATTCAGCAGCCAGGAAAAACACAGGTGGAGATAGAAGTAGAGGACAAATCTGGGCCTGAGTCTTGAGCTTTGTCTGCTGCACTATTTGTGCCCATCACTGGTGCCCAAGAAGAGCAAGCAAGAAGCAGCAAGAAGAAAAACTGTGATGGGAAGCACCATCCCAGGGCTTTTGTCCCACAGTCAGTGGGCTGTAAGCCATCTCAGTGAGTGGTGAGTGTCCTGCTGTAGCCTGGAAATTCTCAGTTATTTATGGATCTCACAGAAAAGATTAATGTGCTGATAATCTGCAGCACCTCTACCCTGTCCTGTTCACACCATGACTAAAAAACAGGTTTTTTTGTGCTCCTTTATGTGTGCTCCTCTTTACACTTGTGTTACAGGTGAGAGCAGAGCCTGTGATCCTGTGGGTAAATGAGGTTCTCCGAATTACTTCTAGCTCCTGCTTTCAAGTAGGAAACACAAAGAAATACCTTTTATTTTCCAAGATATTGTATGTTATGGAAAACATGCGCAGAGATGAGCAAAAATGTTAAATAAGACAACTAAATGTTTTGTTTTACCCACCCAGTGAGACATGACAGACTGTCATTTACATCCTGTATGATGTTGCTATCTGAGTTTCTGTGTGTTTGGAGCAAAGACAGCTGTGTTTTGCATCTGCAGCCCCCTAGCAGGCTGCTTTGCCTTTTTATTTTTTTTGCTTTTGCATTAATTCTTAAATCACTTCCTTTTTGTCCAGTTTTTCCCTCCTGTTTTTTCCCTTTTAAGATAGATCTGCAACATGTCCAGAGGAGAGATTCATGACCTACTTTTCCCAAAATGAATATTGAGCTTTGTGTACCTTCTGGTATTTGGTAGGACATTCTTAATAGAAATCTTGGGGAGGTTTGTGTCAGCCTTCCCATGGCAGAACAGCAATGCAAAGTGCAATTCAAGCTGAGGAAGAAATCCCTGCTTTTTCCTTCTGACAGCACATTTGTTGATGCTTCATAGCCCGGAGATTGGACCTGTGGCTTTGGCTGGTGGCTCTGGTTTGAGTGAGCAGCAGTGGAGCAGCCTGAGCAGGACTGGCACTGCTTTGCAGGGCAGTCACCATGGGGCTGATCACCAGCTGGGGTCAGCAGCCAGGGCATGCACAGGGTACTAAAACAAACCTGCCTTTGCACCTCCTCCTGGCCAGTCTAACTCTGTTTATTTGAATTGACTCTTGAATGGCAGGCAGTCAGAGGAGATTCAGATATTTTGCGCTATGGGACCACCCTTTCTCTTTCTCCTGTGTTTGAAAGGGAACTTCACAGCTGAAGTTAGGCTCTGAAAGAAATCCTCAGGCCACCAAGGGTTGCAGTGGGAATTGGATGCTTATGGGCTCTCAAATGGAGATCTCTGAGCTCTGTACCTCTCTCTAAATACTATCTCTGTTTAAAAATCTGACTCATGCAGCTTTATTTTTCAGGGCAGATGGAGAAGGACAGAAAAGAGATTACTTTTAGGCCCAGCTTATCCTGAGGTGATGGCCCTCGGAAATGCCAGCACTATTGATGTATTGATATAATTAAACACGCTGGCTGAAATGTCACCGCCGCTGCCCGGCTCCGGCTGGGGGAGGTTCCAAACAGCATATATATACAATTATATAAAATACACAAATTGCTGGGGTGCTGTGGCCTCCACTCCTGTCCTCTGCTTCACAAGTGATGGAAACTACTGAAGGAAAGGAGGGCTAGTGAGTCTCACATAAATGATTACTCTCCATCTCTAATTGTCCTAACTGTCTCTAATATCGAGCGGTTTCACATGAACTTTTCCCACAAATCCCAATTTTTGGCACGTTTTTTTGCCTACACTTGTTTTTTTGGCCCCGATTGAGCAATGCACATGGGTTCCTTTCAGTGTGGCAAGCACATTTCTCTCCTTCTCAGGATTTTCATAGAGGTACACAGAGAGAAATGAAAGAGAAAACAATTTCTATTTCTGCTCCTTGTTTTTCCTATGTGGAATATGTTTGGAGAATTGTTTACCTGGAGTGAGTGCTTGATTGGATTCTGGTGAGGATTGTTTGAGCCTGATGGCCAATCCAACCCACCTGTGGCTGGGCTCTGGAGAGGGTCATGAGTTGTGTTAGAGTCAGAAAAAGTAGTATGTCATTTTAGTATCCTCCTTTTATATTGTATATTAATGTATTTTAGCATAGTTATAATAAAGAAATCATTCAGCCTTCTGAATTGAGTCAGACATGGTCATTTCTTCCCATTGGGTTCACCTGCATTTACAATACTTTCAGCAAGTGGCTGACAAATGACACTCTTGTCCTTGTCTCTTTGTTTCAATTTGGATTTTATTTATTTAATGAGGGTACAGAAACCTGCTCACTGACACTTAAAAAAACCTCTCACTCCTCAAAGATGATAATGGGATTTCTTCCTCAGCTTGAATTGCACTTTGCATTGCTGTTCTGCCATGGGAAGGCTGACACAAACTGCCCCAAGATTTCTATTAAGAATGTCCTACCAAATACCAGAAGGTTCACAAAGCTCAATATTCATTTTGGGAAAAGTAGGTCATGAATCTCTCCTCTGGACATGTTGCAGATCTATCTTAAAAGGGAAAAATTATGAGGGAAAAACTGGACAAAAAAAGAACCCTTAGCTCTTTCCCTGGCAAGAAATGTTACAGGAAATTAAAATCTTATAACTGCTGCTGCTTGTCAAAGACCTCATGAAAAAGAAATGGAAGACAGTCACCAAAAGAAACTTGAGATGAGTAGTGGAACCCCCTTCTCATTTTCTTTTTCCTTTCCTCTTCAAGGGAATTGCTTTCACCAAGCAGTGCAAAATATTAGGGCACATGCAGACAGCATTCTCCTGGAATTTGTGACAAACTGCTGCTGAGCAGTGTTAGATTCCACTATTATGTGCAAGAACTGGTTTTTGAGATAGTTTCTAATATTGCAAGCCAATATTGCAAAAAAAGAATGAGCTATTTCAGCTGTCAGTCCCATTAATTATTACAATTTCTTGTGTTACTGTTATTTGTTGAGGCTACTCCATTTTTTTCCTAAGCTTTTATTTTTTAGAAATGTAACCTCTTGCTTGGACCCACAAACCTCAGGATGAAACATGTGCAGATTTTTCTTCCCTCAAAAGCAGTATACTATTTAAGTTTTGATCTCCTGTAGTTCTGGGTGAAATATTCCATCTTTCATTTAAGAAAAAAACAGAGGTGCAAGTGGAGTTCCTCCCTATTCCACTGAATGACAGTGATTCTTAGGGGCTTCCCAGCCAAGATGAATGACCTGCTGTGACAAACATCATCAAACACATAGGGAGAGACTGTGTCTACCACAAAGATTATTTTCTGGATGTAGAAGGTGCATAAAGGACAGCCAAAAGAAATTATTGTTAACCATATTTCACAAATAAGGAAATAAGACTGAAATGTCAAAGACTAAAAATGTCCTCTTTGTACCCTCCCTTCAGGTATTATATGCTTGAGGACCAATAGGTTAAATGTTTGCAAATATTCAATATGTGTGTCTTTACACACATATGCAGCTGTTTACAAAAAAATTGACTTTTTTTTTTCATTTGTTTGTTTTGGGTTTGTTATTATGGAGTGGTATAATTTTTTTTCAGTGGGAAAGAGGTTTTTTAGGCCAGTCTCCCAAAGCACTTCACTACAATTTCAGGTAATCAAATAGGTTAATCTTTAAATGCTACATTATATTAAAGATCTGGCTTCAGTCCTGTTGTATGAAGAACTTGTACAAATATATTCCAGACTTAGAGCAGATTAGAACATGTAGTATGCAATGACACGCAAGTTATAGCGGAACATTTAAGACAGAAAATGCCAGTTTCTCAAACCTGAAGGAAAACAGACCATTAAAAAATTATTCCAGGGGATTATCCTGTGATCTGCCTCTCCTCTTTCAGTTTAATGTTCTTCTTTTAAATAGCTTTAGTAAATTTACATTTGATGAGTATCAGCTGTTCTGTTATTACCTTTACCAGGATTTGATTATCTCCCACAACACTTTTCCAGTCCAGATGTTTTTTCCATTCCACAGTTAAAATGTCTTGGATCAAAATGGCATAAGAAACAGAAAACATACAAATAAAATGCATAATCTCTGAAACTTTGAACTAGAGTTTATTTCATAGAGTTGTTTTTATTTTTTGTTAGGTGGTAAAGGGGAAAGGAAATCTGAAATACTGAGGAAATCCTGCATGGAGGAAATGAAAAAGGACATTTCTTGAACAATATATAATTGCAAGTAGATCCAGTAAAACTAAATACTGTTTCTATACAGTGTGGGTGAGTACAGTGACAATCCAAGACAGAACATACCTGGCTACTTGCTGCATCAGTATGACTCTGGTTAATGCCTGCTGCTGCCTTTTATAAATACTGACCATGAAGCAGGCTCTAATGAAGTCTGAATCCTCCTGTGAGCACAACATTCATCTGCTGTAAGAGGCAATGAGTGAAACACAAGTTTACTGAATGTGAGGCTCTGTTTAGATGTTCAAAGCAAGAACACATAACCAGCAAGTTAGGCTGAGGGTTTGTTTATTACAAACAGGTTGCATACCTTAATTCTTCCCAAAGGATTGCCTAACTACAGATCCTAAAAACAGAGATACACACTAAACACAGTCTACTTGAGTAGACTATAGCCAAACAACTTATAGCATAGTATAAAGAAAGAAATAGCCATAAAGCAAAGCATGAATAAACCCTGTTTCATCATTACTATGGTATTTTCACATGGGACATAGGCAAGCATAAATGCCCTTTACCTCTTTCTCTCTCCCTTTTTTTTCTCTTTTTTTTTTTTTTTTCCCTGTGGCTTTTATTACTTTTTCTGCTGATGTTCCACTAACATAACTTTGAATCACTAGTATGTAACATAAATTACTCTTCCCTTAGTTACTCCAGGCAGAAGGGGCAGACAGAAGCCATATAAAAGCCATCTGTTTTGGGAAGAGTGCAGAAGATGGACCAGAGAATATGAGGACAGTAATAGAAATAGGAACTATAGAAATGTTAAGTGAGTAGAAATGAAATTGATATGTCCAAGGAAACATAAGGAATAAATACTTTTTCATAATCTAGAAAATTATGAAAAAAAAATCTAGATCACAGCCAGTGCTAGTGACACAGGCTGTGGAAAAGAAAAGGAAACTCAGCACCTCCAACCTCCAACTTTACTATCCAGTCTTGATTTGTTCAGTGTTCATTGACCTTTTCATAGCTGCAAAATGTTTACAAAGATTGAAATAATTCTTGTTCAAAAAATTATTGCACTGTAAATTCATGAAATGTTGGCTTATAGCTCAGATGGAAATTTCAGCATCAAGACAACACCCACATCATCCATACTCATCTACTGTGTGATACATTTATTTGCAATTTTCTTATTCACTTTAGGTTATTTGGGTCATAGGTTCACAGGATATTATATAACATAGAGCTTTTTTTTTTATACACCTTTCTGCTCACCTTTAATTCCCAATAGGAAATTACTATCATCCCTGTGCCAAACTCAGTGAAGTTTATATAGAAAAATAATATGAGAAAAATACTCAATATTTAGCTTCCTGCAAACCACTCCAGCAGCTGAACAAAAAAAGCCAACATCCCCCAATCAGGGAGTTTTTATAGATCACCTACATGTACTAACATAGGCTTCAGATTGGAAAAGAGATGTTTGCACGGTTGCAAAATGCTAAGATACAGGGAAAATGCACATATGTGCTTTTGTGAGTCTCTGCAGGGTATTGACATTTAGATAAAAGAGAATGTATTTAGGAGAATTAATTATTTCTCACAAGGTGAAAGAAAGAATTTTAGACACTTCATAGGAAAGAGTGACTTGTACATGAGAGAAGGTGAGAAAGTTTGTGACAAGGCAGCTCAAGATAAGAGGATGAGGAACTAAAGGACTCTAACCCATAATTTTTGTGCTTCTGATATTGCATTGCTCCTTCCAAAACCCAAATTCTGGTGGAAGAAGGAGCTCACTGTTGTGGCTTAAATTTGAAAGCACAAGAACAATTGGACATTGAAGAAAATCCTGATGTTTTGGCTGCCCTTTGACTTCCTCTGAAAAAGAACAGGAACCATTCTTTCACTCAAAAACAAGACAAGAGGTTTTTTCTGTGGCATCAGAGATCAGAAATCACTATTGGATTCCTATGCTTTCAGCACCCGTTTCTGTGTTTCAGGGAAGCTCAGCTAGCCAATTCTTTTATCCATTCCATTCTTTTTATTTGTAGCTGGTGTTTCCTGTTGCCTGAAGTAGAGCTCATATTCATCAATTCATTCCTTTGTTATTATTTGTGAACATAAGAAAGAATAATTGATAGTATTGGTGTATAATTCTACATGTAAAAATTTCCTGAGGGCTAAGGGCTTTTCTCTCTAGTGTTCTAGAGATCAAAGAAGAAAAATTCCATAAGCTCATGTCATAATTGAAAACACACTTCTTTCAATATAGATTTTAGCACACAGAGAAATGAATGTCTTTAATTCAGGTAAACCCAGCCTTGCAGTCCCCCTTTTTCACTGTTATTGTCCGTTAGCCACCAATTTGAAAACAGCAGAGAAATTATTTGATTTCATAACCAAATAGCTGTGCAGAAACCATTTCCTCCAGCAGAACTTTTACATTTATATTTAAATGAACTGCCTGTGGCTGGGAAGTTCTGCCTCATTTAGAGCCAGGAGTTAAGAAGACACACTGTGAGACATGGGGCGAAGCAGAATTAAGAGATCTGGATGAATTTCACACGTCTCAGAACTGAAAGAAAATGTACCTCTTGTTGATGTGTGCTGAGGCTGAGTTCAGAGAAAGGGTGGGCAGGGTTAGTCTGGGGTCATGCACAGAGCTTGGCCAGCACAGAGCTGCCTGCAGCTGGCCAGGACTGAGGGACTCCAGGACAGGACCTGCTTGTATGGAATTTGCTGTAACTCCATGAAATACCAGGTTGCACTCCCTGCAGCTCACACTGCAGACATGGCCTGTGGGAAACTGTGGAGAACAATGGTAAATAGCTGAGAGCTCATCCAGCAAGTGAGGGACAAATGAATTAACTTTGGATTCAAAGTAAATGCTCTCTACAGCTCCTGAAGGGAGGCTGCAGACAGGTGGGGTCGGTCTCTCCCACTGGGCAGCACTGACAGAACAAGAGGACACAGCCTCAGCTACGTCAGGGAAGGCTTAGGTTGGATATTAGGAAAAAATTTTCACTGAAAAAATAATAAAATATTGGAATTGTCTTCCTAGGGAGGTGGTGGAATCACCATCTCTGGATATGTTTAAAAAAAGACTGGACTTGGCACTTGGTGCTATAGTCTAGTTGTGGTGTTAGGGCACAGGTTGGACTTGATGATCTTAGAGGTCTCTTCCAACATCATTATTCTGTGATTCTGTGATTCTGTGATTCTGTGATTCTGTGATTCTGTGATTCTGTGATTCTGTCCTTCTACTTCCTCTACAAAGATTAGCAAAGAGCTGTTAGCTTGAATGCCAATTCAGTAACATTTGTGTATTTTGCTTGGCCCTTCTGCAGACATTTTCTTCTTTACAAACTGCTTTACAAACAGGGGCTAATTACGCTTTATAACTCACTTCCAAGGGGAGAAAATGACAACCTTTCCTCTCTTTACAGTAAAGGAAAGTCAGGTATTGCAGTTATTTGCCCAGAATACTAACCAGAGAGAAAGAAGGTGATCTAGCAGTGATCATGGCCCTACCAAACTGTGAATGAAAGTGACCTCCTGCCAGGCAGGACCTGCTGCATAGCTTCAGTCCTGCTCTTTTCCCACAGGGATGCTGGTGCTCTCAGTACATGACAAGGCACTGTCATTTCACAGGCGGTAGAATGACAATATATAACTAAAAAGTAATGCAGGAGGGAAAGGTCAGGATGGGGCAGAACCCCTCAGGAGAAGTCTTTCAGTCTCTCTTTGTGTATGCTTCAATCTCCAGGTGTTAAAACATGGAGCTTTCTGCTCATACCTTGTGTTCACTTCTTGCATCAGGTCTCTGGGTCCCCAGGCAATTTTCCCAGTTGAATTTTAGGAAAAGTACCAAGTGCTGAGCCCTCCTGCTGCAGAATAAATGCAGTTATTCTGCCTCAGCAGGTGGCTGCTCACGCTGAGCCCTGCAGGGGAATAGGTTGCATGGGCACCAAGAGGTGCAGAGAAAGAAAATGCCAAGGGAAATTTAATTGAGTGGGGGAAATATTACCTTCCTGGCTGCTTCTGGAGGTATTCCTGTTCTATTTTATTGGTGAAGAGAAAAAGTTAACTGTACAAGGGTGAAAGTTTTCAGGGAACTGGAACAAAAAGTAGACAAAAACTGAGTGGTCACCAAGCTTTCTGCTCTGAGTTGCAAGAGGAGTGAGGCAAAGGGATAGATCCCTCCAAGATAAAATCTCTCTTGCTGCTAATTTTATGTGTTAAAATGGACAGAAAGCTTATGGCTCCCTTAGGAAAAAGGACATTTTTTACTTCAATGCTCAGTAAAGCCTACTGGCATCTAAGTGTCAGGAGAAAGAAGGCAGGAGCAATGACACAGTTTGTTGAGGGAGTTGCATGCCTGCCACTGTATTTGTCAGCCTTCCAGGAAATCTTCCCACTGGTGTTTCATACTTCCAAAAATTCTGAGATAGTGGTCATGGGAAAAGGAAGCTGGAGTTACTATTTTCTTTACTGAATTTTCCTCTTTCTCTTCAAAATCTTAATTTAAAATGAAAACCATATATATATGCTTTATTTATATGTATGTATTTCTAAACATACATGATTTTAATTATATATATACATAGGGAAAAGGAAGATAAGGAAAAGGACAAAAAAAAGAATGCTAAAATAAATTTAACAGAAAATACACTATGTTCTGTAAGATGTAATTCAGAATTTATAAATTGCTTATAGTTATCTTCTCCTCAGCTGTTCTTCTCACCTCTTTGTTCCTGATTTTCTATTAATTTCTGCCCATCACCACTGAATAACTATTATTGGCACTGCTATTTGCATTACCTACCTCCAGATAGCTCAGGGCAACATACATCTCTTTTTACTCATACTGATGTAATACAACTTCAAAAGAATACAATTACAACAGTTACCAATGGCTGAACCACAGAAGATCAGAGACAAGTTTTCATTTTCTTCCATTAAAATGTCATTAAAGTTTGTTATTTTCTATGTAACACTCACCCTAGGCAAGGTCTAAGCAGAGAGCCTAGACTCTTGTTTAGGAATTTTCCCTTTAGCCAGAAGAGCGGGTATTACAGGAGATATTCTTCCTGATCCTGGTTGTGCAAATTTATTTTGGTGGAAGTTAACAACAGCGCCAATTGATAAACAAAATAGATAAGCAACAAGGCCTTGACCTTTGAAAATATATATTTCAAACTTCAAACAAATTACTTGCCAATTTATTTGGAGAAAATCCTTTCATGTCCTAGCGAGTTTGTCCCTTTAATTTTGGTCTGTAAGGCCCTGGGGGCAAACTTGAGCATGCACGTCCTTACAACTATTCTTCTGCAGAATAGGTTGACTCCATTTAAAATGTTCATCACTCTAATGGTGTTCCAGGAGAAGTGATTTGCAATGAAAGGCTTGTGAGAGCGTCTAGCAACTGAAAAGGCAAAAGGGAGTATATTCTGAAGATGGTGTATTTTGTCCTCAGCTTCATTCCTTCCCCTACCTATCTTTTGGACCCGAAATGGAGATGAATCCAAATGGTGCTGAGGATGTCCAAGGTGCCCCATATTGAAACAAGTGCCCCATTCATATGGGTGTATTTCCATTTTGAAGGGAAAACTAATGCCATCACCATTCATTAGCCATCAGAAATTCAGCTGATGGGAGAGGTACTAGAAAAGGGACAACACTACTGCCATGTCCAAGGAGCTTCTAGGCAGGGCTGAGGACACACTGTCTTTTACAGTCAGCATCACTGTCATTTTCATGGAAAGTTGATTAAATCTGGGATGCTAAAGCTAGCAATGTGTTTTTCAAATGGCATCTGGTGGCACAGTGTAATAGACTATATTATTTGCTACATCATTGCTCATGAAATATTGTTAGCAGGGTGCAGATCATTCTTCCATTAACACCCTGTGAAGTCACCTTGAATCCCATGTTTCCAGAACAGTGGAAAAGACTTCTATTTCACAGCTGAAAAATAAGCCATTTGGATGCTTTTAAAGTGCCTAGGACAGAATTTAGCTATTTCAACAATGCTCTCTTACCTATCAAAATTTTTCAGCTTTAAGATCTCATCTAGAAGAGATGCAAATACCACTCCAGTTGGTCTGAACAAATGGAATGCCAGAAGTTAATACAACCCTTTGTTTCTTTGGTGATAGTTCTCTAAGGAGACATTTTTAAAGGTATGCACCATACATAGATCATTATATATATTATATCAATCCATTCTCTATTTAATCCTGCTGAGATGTGGAAGAAAATGTTTAATTCTCATTATTTGTTGCAGCTCCAAGACACCAATCACATGCATATTACTGTCTATACAAGAGAAACAAATCCTTGAAATTACTCAGTTGCTAAAGTAATCCATTCAGAGAATTTTCCTACCCATCTAGTTTGGAAACTAGTGGCCAGGCAGACCAACAGCTTTGAACTCTGATGTCTGCTTTGTGAGTTCATGGACAAAATAATGATAATTTATTAATCCAAATTTGTCTGGAATGCAACACTATTTCCTCCTGCTGTCCCTCTCTCCTACCCAGAGAACACTTACACATCTTATATTGAATTTTGTCTTGCCCTTACCAGCAGTGGGCAGGGTTAATTGAGGGTAGTTCACATTTCTCTGTGTATTGTGTATGCCTGCTGTAGATGCAGCAAAATGGTGCTGCTCTGGTTTAGAGAGGTTTCCTTTGCAATTGAAAACTTACTTTTTAGAGTCTGAAAAATTAATTTTGTCAGAAACTGATGGGCACTAGAACTTAGTTGACAGTGATGTCTAATTTCCAGGAGAGAGAGAAGTAACCCTGCAATAATTTTACTACTCTGTAGTTCTCTATGCTTCACTAAGAACTAGTGTTCAAGGTCAAATAAAAAGAGTCAAATATTGAACAGAAGAATGAAAAAGGAAAGGATTTCTTTGAGCAGAACTACAGGAAACTTTGGAAGCCTTCCCTTCATACAGAAAAAAAGGTTCACACCTTTTGAAGTTCAAACAATGTCACGAATCAAATCTGAACTTTGATATCAACTGTGGGACACAACGAGTAAAAATGAATGTCCATTACTCCAGATTTTTCTATAATTTCTGCTCAGTTTTCATTAGCTGATCTCTTTTTGACCTTTTTTCTTGATGGCAATTGCCAGGTGAAACCCTTGGGGCAGTCAGCATAAGCCACACAGCTCACACGTGGCTGCTGTGATGCCACTCGTGCAACTGATGGAGGCACTGGGGCTAGGACCAGCCTTGTATACTCTGCAAAGCATTCACCAAGGAGTAAAAGGTGAGACTGAGAAGAGGCAGGGCTTTCAGTGGCCACCTGAAAACACAAAGCCTTATCAACAGTCTAGAATACATGGTCTAACAGCAGAAAAAAAGACTAAAAGAAAGAAAGTGGCACAATTTAATTGATTGCAACAGTGGGAGGATGTCACAGTAAGGCCTTCACAGGTGTAAAAAGCTACCACAAGTGGGACTAAGACAAGATATAATGGGTTTAAACTACAGCAAGGGAGGTTAATAAAGGAAATGAGAGCATTGGAATATAAACAGTAGAGACACACTTGAATAATTTTCTTAGGAAAACTGAGGACTCTGTCTATGTAAAAACTGGTTATAAACGACAAGTTATGCCAACATCTGTTAGAAATTTGATCCTAGTGAATCTGTGAGAAGGACCAGATGACTGCTTTTAGTTCTTGTTTATTGCCCTTCATTATGTTTTCATTGCCCTTGGACATTATATTCCTCCTAGATTACCCACTACACATTCCTTGAAAGCTTGGCTAAGTTAGTTTACCCTCTCTAGATGTTCTAGCTAAAGCAACATATGTGGAACATGCTGTTACCTTTCCTTCACACATTTTTCTGCTGAGGACATTAAAAATGTGTGAAGGAAAGGTAAAATTTTCTGCATCTCCAGCCTCTTTTAGTGCTACCAGAAAATGGGAAGCATAGGAAGATATTCGAGGAGAGGCTCAGGTGGCTAAATGAGAGTGTTTAGTCCCATTTTACACTGGGGATGTTTCTAGAGCACCCTGCCTGGTCTCAAGCTGCCACTCCAGAAGGGCACAGGTCGTATCTGTGTGCCCTGCATCAATACTCAGACACTCAGGGGCACCCTTAGCATGGGAATTCCACACTCAGCTTTTTGATAGCTGAAAGTTATAGTTTAAAAATCCATTTTCTAGGGCAACAACTTCTGTCCTACTACACATGTTCTGACACTATGGATGGTGAGACAGCCCTGATCCAGCACACTGCACAATATTGTGCAGAGCAGGCAAAAAGTAACACCTGGTCAGGTCAAAAATGGAACAGGCTGAATGTTTCTCTCTGTAGGTGCAAAAAAAAGCCCTGTAGGAATCCAGATCTAAACATTTTTGCTATTCATACTCCCTCCTCCAGGCAGCACATTCCTTTGTTTGCACCTATGGGCTACTGATCTGATGAATAGCCCTGCTGAAATCAGTGAGATTATTCCAATTAATTCATTTGGATTCCTAATTACCGTGACTGAGTGAGACACACTCACTTTAGTAAGTGCAGGACAGAGTTTCTCTCTGCCTTTGCACAGGTGCTGTCAGGAGGATTTTGCAGCAGCAGGGCTGGTGCTTGCAGGTATTCTCATTTGGTATCAAAATGAAATGTGGTGTTTCCATCTTCTGTGTGTCTTCCATCTTCCAGCTTCTGTGTCTTCATGATATTATTCTTGGTAACGTTCTAAATTAGCTATTAATTTTCTTTATCTATTTTTGATTTGAGACGCTATTTGTCTAAATATTCCAAATAGAATGAGTCATGAGTACCTGAGTTTAAAGCTTTCCATTGTATGAGCTGATCTATGTCAGTATGTAGTTATACAAAGAAAATAAATATTCTGCACTGTGTGTAGTGATGCAAAGCTGTTGAAGCATTTTTAGTATTGCTTTCAATGGGAGCATGATTAAAATTCTTATAAGTGTTCATTAAAACCTCAAAATACCTGTTGAAGTCTGTGATAATTAGTTCAATTAAAATGGTATTCTGAAAACCAACTGCAGTAATGACAGCCTGGCATTTGCTGATTCCCTGTAGCAGTAGCTCCAAACTTTACTCGATTTGCATGCTGAAAGCAGAGGCTGTAGTCCTCCTTTCCTTAGGGATAATTGTGAATATAAGCTAATGAGCAATCCCCAACACTAGCAGTGTTCACAGCTCCAGTAAATACACCGAGATAGATCTGTGAGATGGATTTGTGAGCTCGGCTGGGTGGAGCTGGGGGAGCTGTGCCAGCCACCTCCTTTTCTCACCCTCCCAGACTCCAAAGGGAAGTGCTGAACACAGGCAGCAGCTCCCTTGGAGGGAGGGAGGGATGCTGCCAAACCCAGCGCTGGCTGCTGTGTGTTGATGCCCAGTTTAGCCCCTGCCACTCAGAAGAATAGAACCAGCTTGCCCAGCTCATGAAGAGGGCCTTGCTTAAGGCAGAAAGCATCATTCCACCAGATTTCCCTGGCATTTCTGGCTCAGTGAGTGCTGAAGTGGTGCTGCTGCAGGAGGAATCTCTGAACGTGTCTGACTACTGTGAGCTGGGGATGCAGCAGTGTAGAAATTTATCATCCTTGCCACTGCTCTCAAAAAGGAGTGGGCTGAACAGACCCAGAGCACAGATTTTCAGCTGCCAAAAGCCAGGATTAACAGCAGCCAGGCTTTGCCTTTACAGGTTGGCTCTGTGCAATTCAGCCCTCCCTGCCCCCAAAAAAGGATTTTTCCAGTAATAAAGCAACTGTCAATAGAAGCTGTTGTTCTCTCATTTGTCCCAATGGATGTGGTACATTTTTCTTGTATTGTGCTTTTACTGTACTGTCTCCTGATTCTCAACTTTAATGGATTGGTGACTAGATTCAGAAAAATCCAGTCTGTTTTGGTGAAGCTTTTGTCCTAAAAAGAAATTTCAAGTCTGATGTGAAATCTATGGAAAACTGAAACATCTTGTGTTTGAATCAGGGAAACTCATTTAAGTCTGCCAAGTTTTGCTGTGCAAAATTGGATTATTCCATACCTAATGTGCAGTGAAAATTCACAGTTGGAACACACAGAAGCATAGCCAAAGCATGCAATAAAAAGAGCTGTGGGTCTCCTATATGCTAAAATGAAACAATATTTTGGATGCTGTAGACTAACATTAGAGCATTTAGTAATCATTGCACATAGTGGTCTATTATACCCTAATGTTGTTCATTCTCAATGCACATAATTTAGGGTTTTTTACTTTTTTTTTGTTTGTTTGTTTATTTTTAACTTAGGAACTTGTTACATGACTCAGAAATATTCTGTGTTTCTAATTCATATTTCAGTCACTTTTCTTCTGCCTCTGTAAAATCTTACTTCTCAAAGATTTCTAAAATACAGAGTTTTCATTAACTGATCCTCTTAGTGTTTAAAAGGGTTAATAATTCATTTCCTCCTTAGCTAAGCAGTCTCATTTTCAGCTTTTTGCCAAAGCAAAAAGGAAGTCCAAGAAGTCCAAGTTTAGAGATGTGCAATCTAGGAAAGAATGAGTCTTAAAAATTAATTGAAAACATATACCTTTTGTCACTTCCAACTTACAGAAATGAGGATAATTTAGCATGCTGTAACTGGAAAGATTAATCTCTTCTTAATAGGACCAAAATATATCTGAGAACAAGCAAAATCAGAGGGACAAGTGTAAAGATTGGGATGGCAGAGAAGTTGGGGGCAGCCAGTTACAAGGACTTCTCTGGCAGTGTGCTATCCCATAGATCATTGTGATGATGAGAGGAAAAAAGAAAATAAGGCCAGAAAAAATAAAGGTAGAGTAAAGGTTAGAAGGCTGAAAGTGAAGAACACGCATCAGATTGGAAGTACAGATAAATTGTAATATATCGAAAGGGGGGCAGCTTCAAGGGAAACTGTTTAATCATTATTTTTAAATTTTCTTTCTGTAAAGTCTCATTTGCTGGAAGTTCTTCAGCAGGACTAGCAGTAATATCAGTCTATTAATAACTCCTAAAGCACTGAAATATTTCTTTGCTGCAGTGTCTGTAAATGATGAAGAAGTTCCATGTGTGTAAGTGGTTCTCTAACACCAAACCCTTGAGTTCAGGAAATGGAGGGAACTTCCTTATTGTGTTTGACATTCATTGTTTTTCATTTAGTTTCTGTATTTTTCCCCTTCTGATCTTTTAAAAATTATTATATATTCTGGGTTCAGCACAACAAAAATACAGATGTCTCTTTTTAAAATGGTCTGCATTTTTCAACACCATCACTTCAGTGCTTTAAAACTTCAAACTGAAAATCAGAGCTGATACTTCTCACAGCCTTATTAGAAGACTTATTGTCCTTGTTTGTGGTCTCTGGTAACCTGCTGCTGATTGTTAATCACAACTAGTTTCTTTTGGTCTTCCAGAGGAGCCTATAGGTGTTATCTCCCTTCAGGTTCACCACTCACTTCCCCTTTACTGGCTTCTTTCTGATCATCCACATTAAAAATCAAAGCACGCACAGAGCAAAGTCATGGAGCTTTAATCTTGGTTGGAAGTTAGTCCTGGATCCATCACAACTGACACTTGAGGTAATTTGACATTGAAAAAAGAGTTATCCCAGGCCCCAATTCTCACAGCACTGCTGAAGCTGAGCAGTAAATAATGAACTGCACCATTTAATTGAATTAGGCATTAGTGCTCCAGGAGCACTTTTTGAGAATAAGCTTATGAAACCATCAGTGAACAGTGACGAACAGCCCAGAATTGAGTTTCAAGCTGGACAGCATTGATGTTTTAGCTGGGCTCCTCAGGAAACACTCAGCCTTCTTGCAGATCTTACTTGACCTAGACTATGCTCAAACTTCTCTTAATTACTTCAGCTTACAGCTACTTAATATGTTTAATTGCTAATCAGCTAGACACCTCCTGGATGCTGCTCCCTGCGACTTAAAAATAATTAAATAAAGAAAGCATAATTCAATAACTGCTAAATAATCTTTTCTAATGTTACTACAACAGTTTCTTTGTAAATTACTAATCACAATTATGCAAATGTTAATTAAGGTTATTATTGCTCAGTTTCTATTGACTGGGGAAAAACTAATTCCCAGGCAGAACCAGCTGTATCATGTTGCCTTAGAAAAAATTTAGGTCTCTACACTTATGGAAATAAGAAACCAAGACCTTATGGTACATTATTGTCATTGTACAGAGGACATACATTTTCTGGAGAGCTGTCCTTCCATACCATTTCCCTTCCCTGTTTATATCCTTTAATTTCACTTCCAGCAAGGAGTAGGACCTTTCAAAATAACGATATTGCAGTAATGGGGTAGGGAGGAGTGGAGAAGATGAGAGTTTCCATCTGGGCTGAGCAGTGGGTGTTAGACAGGGTAAGTTGAGCCCTGCTTTAACATTTTCCATGCTTCAGGAGCCAGACAGGTTGTAACAAGCTGAATTTCACATGCCCTTTTCATATTTCTGAGGGCGCCTCTCAAATCATTCCCTTACACTGAACTGTTCCTCATTTTTCCTAGTTTTGATGCCCCTTTTAAATGCTAAAAAAGTGTAAAAAGGTTGTGCATAGTAAGGAGTTATGAACCCCAGTTAAATCACCAAAAATATAGAGAGACTAATACATAACATAGTGTGCAGCACCCACAGGTCAGAAAGGAAAGAGCAAAAAATGCTGATGCTTTGCAAACAATGGCATAGAAATATTTGTGGGAGCAGTAAAGAAAAAAAGGTGGAGTAATGCAAGAGAAAGGAAAAAGGTACAAAAATGTAATTTAATTCCTTGCCTCAGTGGCACACACTGTCATCTTGTTGGAGACCTGTGTCTGCTCAAGTTGCCCAGCAAGTGGATTAAAAATGTCTTAAAATTTCAGCAGCAGGTTGAGGAGGGTAAAAGGAGCTGTTAAGGTCCTGGAAAGTGCATGGGCAGTCACTTACAAGCACAAGCCATTTGTCAACATTACTGGAAAGTAAGCAGAAGCATCAAGCAAAGCCTGCAATTAAGGCCAGAGTGAAATGCTGCAGCACTTCTGCACATATCTGGTGCCCTTTGCTTCCTGGCATCAGCCAGCTCCTCCCTGAGCTGCTGCAGAGGTTTCTCCCAGCACACCCTCCTGCTTTGTACCAGGGCACAGGCACTGGGATCACCTCCTGTGCACACAGCACAGGCTGCCCACAATGAGCTGAACGTGGTTTGAGCTTTGGCTTTCTAATTGAAGCCTTTGGATGTGCTGCTGGTCATGCCAAAAAATAGGCAGCCACTGATGGGGGTTGAGCAGAGCAGCAGTTTGCTCTCAGGGATAATGCCAGCTGCCTCGAGGACCATGCAGGTTAGGCTGAGCCACAGGGCAGGTTCAGACAGACAAAAAAAAAAAAAGTGTGATGGGGTGAGGTTTTCTCCTCCTAAACCTACATTTGCCTGCTGAGTAAATACTCATCACTCAAGTGAGATCTTGTTTTCCCTCCCAGGCAGAGCTCATTGCAATCCCCATGTGTCACAGCAAAGGTCCCACTTGTCTGGCATTGGGAAATGAGAAACAGAGATAGGATAAGTAACCTCTACCTCTCCCAGTCATGTGCTTCTGGACACATCTGACAATAACTGCTCCCTTCAGAGGATTAGACTGAAGCTGCTTCAAGTGGGAAATAAATCCTGTCTGTATGCCACCCAGAGTGACAGAGGCAATCCCTTCCCTTCCCTTCCCTTCCCTTCCCTTCCCTTCCCTTCCCTTCCCTTCCCTTCCCTTCCCTTCCCTTCCCTTCCCTTCCCTTCCCTTCCCTTCCCTTCCCTTCCCTTCCCTTCCCTTCCCTTCCCTTCCCTTCCCTTCCCTTCCCTTCCCTTCCCTTCCCTTCCCTTCCCTTCCCTTCCCTTCCCTTCCCTTCCCTTCCCTTCCCTTCCCTTCCCTTCCCTTCCCCTCTCCTCCCCTCCCCTCTCTCCATTTCTAGTTTTGCTGTAAATGCTGCAAACTCTCCTAATTTAAATCAGGTCTGTTGCTACCATTGTCCTTTAGATGACACTGCCCTGCCCAGGGACAAATATAGTCATTTTTTCTGAGCTCCAGACATTATTCCTTCTTGGCTTCATTTTGGATGTTATGTACATGGGCTCACATCTTTAATAAATATATTTAATTTAACCTCAACTCAAGCCCCTATGTTTTGGGGTGTCTGCAGACTCTCTGTTACCTGCTGACTGTATTTTAAAAGCATGTGGAAAGGGATCAAAATCTATTGATCCCTTAGGACATTAAATTTGCCTCACTTGTCAAAACAAAATGCACATAAACACACCTCTTGAGGTGAAGAATATCTAGGAGAGCTGCAACCAGGCAAGCTCCAGTTTCTACTGAGTAAATGCTGTAATTTCTTTTGAAGAGCCAGGTGACATGAAATAATGAATCACTAAGCTTTGCACTAAATTGACTATCCATTTTTGTCTTACTGGTTAATGTTGCATTCCATGATTATCTAGTTTCATCCTCTCATTTTGGCCAAAGCAGAATAATCTCAGCACAAACCACAGCATCTCTATTCATCAAAGGCCAGAGAGTTTAATTGTGCCTGGTCAGTGGCAAGCACTTAATTCTGAGAAGGGGAAGACCAGCTCCATGTGTGCTGCATCAATGTTCTCCTCCAACTGTGTAAGATGCCTACCTTGGAGGAAGGAGGACAAGGTTTCTTTTCAACTTTTAAAGACTGACATGAATGTAGCTCTTTTTTCTGGTGCAAGCAAGAGAATCTGGTACTACCCAAAGACAATGATCTTCAGGGACTAATATAAGTTAACAACCTGGGTACAGAACCCCTATTATTACATTTTAGATTAATGGCATGACATGGGCTACCTAACAACTTTCAAAATTTGGCCTGAATAAATTTCCAGAGCATGTTTAATATAAATAATCAGTTAATTAATAACATTAAAGTTCTGTTCTATATTTTGAACATAACCTTTTGTAACCTACCATTTACTAATAATTAATAGCAAACAGTACATTGTGATAGGATCCAAAGTGCTGTAATCTGATCAGTCCTCTTGATTGCTTTATATTTTAATAGAGAGGCATTCGTCTTTCCCTGAAAAGAGCAGTCCAAAAGACTGTATAAAGAAGGGCATGGAAAAAATAGAATAACAACGAAAAATAATAATTACCTAAATACACAGATACTTCCATAGCAGTAGGAATGAACAACAACAAACCTTCAAGTAAAAATTCTCATATGAAACTGCCTTTATAGAAGCTAAATCTCAAAATTCCTTCCAAGAGACGCACAAATTCTGCCCAGTGCTTCATCAGGAAGCATAAAGTGACACCTATTTTAATCCACATAGTAAAAAGCCAGCAGACTTGGCAGCCACCACTATGTTCACAATACACTGTCTAGAACTTCATGACTCAACTCAGGGTGTAAGATCCAGCTCCTGAAGCAGGAGCTCAGACCCCTGTTTTCATCTGGAATCTGGTAGCACAATTGCAATGACACAGAGCTGAACTGCATTTTCCAAACTGGCGTGTTAAAAAGAAAAAAACCTCTGTTTGTGAGCAAATTCAATACAGCAGGAAAGGAAAAGCTAGGTCTTTATAACCAGTTCCCCACTGCTCATATTACAAAACCAGTGAAAAGCCATTTTCCAAGTGTAACTGCAGAGTGAGTGTTTTGTCTTTGATCCAGCTGCAGCACACACTGGCTGTAAGCCTGACCTTGGGCTGGGTCCTGCAGTGGGTGAAGTTTAAAGCAGGGCTGGAGCAGACTGGCAGGTGAGCTGGGTCAGGTCTGGTTCACTGCTGCTTTTCTGAGCTGGCTCCTTGGGACAGCTCTGACAGGGTCACAGGAGACAGGGGATTGATCAGACAGGTGAGGTTTGGTTAAGGTTATTCAGGAGGTCTGAATAACCTTAATTATTCAGTTACTCAGTGGCTCTGCCAGAAACAGGATTTAAGGCTGCCTTTCTCCTGTCTAACACTGTTGATTTTTCAACTAAATCCCTCTGCCCTTTCTGCAAATAAACCCTATCTTTTCCTCTGCCTTGTATGCACTCCCATCTGCTTCTACTTAAAAATCAAACCAGATGATTCAGAGGACCATGAATAAGAGAAGGTAAATTAATGGCCCTCAAATAATAAGAAGTGTGTGCACAGAGCATTCATATGAGCAAGAGGAGTAAAGCAACATAGAATTTGTAAAGGAGAGATTTCTATTTTGAATATTTGTGAGCAATGTCTCTAAGAGAATGATGCTGGGATCTATTATTGTCTCTTTCTATTTTTATCTTGTTTCCCCCTTTTCACCTGTAGTCTTTATCGACCTTTGACTTTTGCCCAATAAAATAAAGCACTTTTGTGTGAACAAGTCGCGTGTCCTTCCTATTATCTGATTTATGAGTAAAACTCCATGATTTCATACCCACCCATGTGCTTTCTACCTTACCTATGAACTCTTCTCCTTGCCCACCTTGCAGGGCATGCATGTGTTTCCATCACACGTTGTCGGAATCTGTGCTATTGATGATTCCCAGATTGTAGAAAGTCTCTGTCTGTCAGCCCCACTGCCAAAGCAGAAGCCATAATTGGTCTGTGCTGTTTCAAGGTTGTTTATTCTGTTTATCTCTAACATGTTCTGCTGCCCTGCCGCAGCTCTGTCCTGCAGGGCAGCGTGTGGGGCTCTGCCCTCAGTGGGATGGTACAAACATTAAATACCACAAACTACCTGTGCTGGATTTACAATAACGTGCCAATATCTGTCACCTACGTTGGACAGTGTGTCCCCAGCCTGAACCAACAGAAAAATGCCAACACCACAGTGAAACATGGAGGGCATGAAGAAGGAGAAAAAGGACAAGACACACCCAATTTCCTCCATCTTGTCCCCTTTGGACCCCTAATCTAGAATCCTAAAATTTTACTTTTGCACCCATGACACACTTAATTATTACTGATATCAAACACTCAGAGCTTGTAATTCATCCTGTAAGACTGAAAACTCTTTTCCATGGACAGAGATCACAGACAGTGTCTCTGGGGGCTCTGTCCAGGGGTGTTCCTGACCCCTGCCAGGGTCCCAGACCTGCCAGGGCAGCCAGAGAGAAGCCCTGGATTCCCACAACACATCTGCACCGTGAGCTGTGCAATGATGTCCCACAATGTTCCTGGAGCAGAGCAATGCATGGGGCTGTGCAGTGATGCCCCAAGATGTTCCTGGAGCAGAGCTGCAATACTTACATAACTGAAGCACTTCCACAGCTCTTCTTTACCTAAGATTCCCAGGGGGGCTCTCAGCTGCCAAGGATCTTCCTGAAAAAAAGAGGAGCTGAGAGAAACCTGATTGACTTTTAATGGGACAGCATATGGTGCCGAGGAGAACAAAGAGGTCATATTGACATTTACCAAATTAGAGGGTTAAGTAGGCTGGAGCAGGCCTGATGCTGATGGCAGACCTGCAGCAACAGCCCACTGGGCACTGCTGTTTGCAAAACATGTGCTGAAGTTTGGACACTCCTTGCATCAGTGGTGCGAGGGAAAATGAAAGGATAGCAGATGGCAGATTGGCAGTTTGTAGGGAGATACAGCCTGGCTTGTCTTACTGTTTTGCCATAACTAAATCAATATTTTATTCCCTTGTTCCCAGGCTGAAAGAGCCCTGGCTTGTTTGGTGTGTCATAAAAAGAGCTGCTGTACAGATTTCAGCTGTCAGCCTGCTAAGTGGGCTTTGGTCAGCAGCAGGCACTGCCCTTGCTAGACTTCATCACTTGGGGAAGGAGCTGTCAACAGCTGTGCCCAACTGCAAATCTTCTGTATCAGCACTTTGGAAAACATTTGAAATTTCAACAGAAACACTAGCAGAAGGAAAGAAAATCAGTTTATTTTCTTCATCTGTTTGGGTTTTGGAAGACAGGCAAACATGCCAGCAGCTGAAATGGCTTTACTGCTTGATAGGATAGGCCAGCAACAGTTGGCAGAAGTTTCCTCAAGCTCTTCTATCCCACTCTCTCTTCCTTTATGCTGAGTCTATAAACACCAGCATTTGACTTCATTTTAAGGAAGCCAAGTCTTCAATCTCTGTTTCACGTCGCGTGCTGCAAATTAGCTCAGAGCACCTCTTCTTGGGGCCCTGCTTGGCCGTGTCACACACATGGCTCGTGTTTATCTCCCTCCAACAGGTTCAATGTGCTCATCTTTCAAACTCCACAAACCTCTTTGAGGACCAGAATGTCAGTACTGGGAAACCATTTATTGAAATTGTCCTTAGGGTTCATTGAGGCTTTGCAGTTTGAAGCACAGCTGACGGCTTTGTGCCAAACTCAGACATTTGCCTTTCATTCCTCTGCCTGGGCACAAGGATTCAAAGCTGTGGGTGAAATTACCCTGAAAATCTGAAGCCAGTCAGCAGCAAAAGGTATATTAGATCACAAAACAAGCCTAAGCTATGAAAATATCAATTTTCTTTGCATAGGAAAATTTCAGAATCAGGATGCGGAAGATGTTTTCAGGCATGACAACAGTTATTAGAATAACAGCCTGCATGCTGTACAGATAAAACATATTACTATAATAAAAGTCAAGAAAAACATATCCATGTGAATGATAGTTTTGCTGGGTTTGCTGCTAACCTGAAGAATCTCACATTAATTTTTATTTGGGTTCTCCTAAAAGAGAAATTATGGCTACTTTCTTCAACAACCACAGTCACCAACCTGGAAATATATTGGGCTGAATAAAACTTTTTGGTTTTTTTTCACGTACAGCATTGTTTCTTTAGAAGTTATGCTCTGGTTTATTGTTGATATTTTTTCTCTTATTTTGGTTTTGAACAAATGGATCCATTAGAGAGCAAGAGCCTTTTTTTTTTTAAAGAATTCTTTGAACTGTTTAATTCTCCCTCTATGCTTCCATCCAAAACTGTTTTCTAACAGATTCAAATGAGTTTTGGCAACTACAAAATTGAATTTCCTGAACAATTTTGGATGATACCCCAGTTAAGTTTCTCCCAAATCTCATCAAAATCTCCAGCTAATGCTTGCTCTTGGTAAAACAACAGTGAGACAGCAAAGACCTAGGAGTGAAAGGAAAGGAAGATTTTTGGATTTTGTATGATGTATCCTTAAATCAAAGAGTTGTTTCATGTTTGTGTTTTTTCCCCTTAACTCATTCAGTTTCTGTGTTTGAGATTAATATTACCTTTGTTCATTTTGAGGGGATGGGGGTGGATTTGTGACTCAGGATTCAAGCCCTTGGAGCATTAACTGTAAATTAAAACAGATGCTTTCCTGAAGATAACACAATCAAATCAATATGGAGCCAAAGGAGCCCCTCACATGATGAAAGCTGGGTTTAAAGTACTGTAAAGTTTTTTGCTGTTCAGTCCATCAACTTCCTTTTCCTGCTCTGCTCTCATACAGGACAAGTTGAGGCCACTGACCCTTTTTTGCAGATTGACATGGAAAGCTCCACATGAGACCAAAAAATAGACAAATCAGGCCAAAGGAGACAGATCAGTGGGGGCTTTATGTGCTCTGTGGGACAAGGTTAAATTGGTTTTAGCTGTGTTTTATTGTTTGTTGCACACTCCAGTCAGATTCTCGTGTGCAGAGCTCAGAACCAACACGAACACTGCCAAGGGGGACCCAGGGTGGCTCACAGGTACCTGCAGTGCCAGAGGGGTCTGTTCCACACTTCCTGAAGCACCCCAAAAAGCCACATGCTGCCTCACTGCAAAGCCATTTTTTTAAGCCATATCCTGCTTCAGAGAAATCAGGCTTAGTGCTGCAGACCAGCAACCTCTGGGCAGGTTTGGGCCTCACCTTGGGCTGCAGAATTGCAGGGTCACAAGTTCCAGCAGGGAGAAAATTTCAGGCAGAAGCACCATTAATGTTTGCTCTTTGTCATCAGATGACAGGATAACTTCTAATGCTTCTAATAACTTTCTAATTACTTTTGAAAGTAAATGTGTGATCTCGTGTTTTCGGGGAAACAACATAAAAAGAACAAATTCTTCACAGTTTTAGAAAAGTTCAACTCAACAACTTTTAAGGCAATCTATAACCACACAGATAATATTGAAATGATCAGAGTGAAAATAGTTTCCTCTGTTTTAGCTTTCCTATCTAGTTTTATCTCTTCCTTGTTTGACTTAATTATTTTTGTTTTCCCCCTTCCTCTAACTAGTTAAGCATTGAATTCTTTTCCCCTGGGCTCAGCTCTTAGTATTTGCAGGCTGGCTGTCTCAGTACTAACTTTGTAGGTTGTTTATTCTTGACTTGGAAAGGACATTCTTCAATACCATTATGAATAAATAAATAGTAAAATTAAAAACTACAAACAACAAAGTTTTCTGCTGCTGAATGAAGCATCTTATTTGTGCATATTCTGTAAAATCCTGCTTTTTAGAGTAAGTAAAGTCGTTAGAGCTTGATAGTTGTAAATAGAGATTCTTACTGCTGCTAGAATTCATTGCAATTTTAATTCATTGTTATGATTGCAGAGCTAGGACCTATTTTAAAAATTAAAAATTTTAAAAATGTTCATCCTAATTTAAATTTTAAAAAAAATATTTCTGTTTTCAGTGGGAAAAGGGCTATGGAACCACAGAGGCTTTTCTAATTTTTTTGTTTGTTTTTCACAAACGGATTCGAGTTTTCAATTTAAAATCTTAATTTGCCAAGCATTGTTTTCAGCAAAAAAAAAAAAGTATTTTCTGCTTCTCATTTTGAATTTTATTCCCTCTCCCTTCATGCTTGATTTAGTCATAATTGCACCTAGGTTTAAACAGTACAAAACTTTCTTTATTACTGCAGAAGTTAGTTAACTCACTTAGCTACCTTTGAGTGTGGCATAGATCAAACATTATATCCATAGCAACCCATATTGGCAGCTGCCTCCCCATATTGGCTCTCCAGCTTGGCACCCAGTTCCATATCAATATATTTCCAATCTGAGTCATGAAAGAAAAATATTGATGGAAGTTCTATTCTGCAATGTAAACATCAGGTGCTGTGCCCAGAGCTGCACAGAGCATACACAGCGTGGTGTATTCTCTTTAGCTAGCTGACATTGTAGAGAGCCTTTTGTATAGAGAGAGAATGGGGTTAAAATACCCCATAAAACAAGGATTCATGTTAGGAAGAAACACTGCCAAATGTGCACGCAGTTTAAGTGAGAGTTTTCTGGACATAGGCTTGTGGGACAATCCTATACTTCACTAAGGATTTTAACAAAATAAAGGCCACACAACCTACCAAGACTTCACTTGCAATCTTGGCTGTTCTTTACCTGGCAAATCCTATATTTTTTTCATTTTAACTAAGACTAACTGATAAGTTTTTATGCTTCAAACACTAATGTCTCTTTGTTCCTAGGATACTGCAAATGACAACAGAATTGAAAAAAAATTTACAAAGCTCTGAAAGCCAAAGAGCAGATCACACATTTTGCCTGAAGCTACAGAATCTACTTTGACAGCAAAGAAAAAGCAGAAAAGAAGAGATTCTTAAGATCTTGCCAAACGAAGATGTACACTAATCTGAAGGATGCACAATGAATATGGAAGGAAATGCAACATAAGAGTTCATGTTCAAAAAAGGAATGGGTGGATCTTCTTTGAAGTGTCAGATAATCCAATAATCTTTCTTTTTAGTATCATTAGAATTATTTACAAGCCATACTAACTATTCCTTCTTACAAATACAATCTTCTGGAGTTTATTCCTTAATAAGCTACCATGCAGGTCTGAAAACTTCCTAGTAGAAGTGTGTCTTTGGGAAGAATCAGGGAGAGGGAAATAACAAATTGTCTTCTAGATTTGCTCTGGAAAGATGTTTCCATTTATGTGCTGTATTGTGGAGACGGTGACAAAAAGCTAGATGAAGATTATCACGTGCCTTCCAGGAGAACAAAAAGGGTTTCACCTATACTGCACTTTGACAGCAAATGTGTGATACTTCAGTTTGATGTGGTGGGGGTCTCTGCTTATGATTTGTACTCCTCTCCTTCCTTGTTTTAACATGGGGCATGCACAGACTGTCATTCAGATGAGAAAGACAAGATCTGCCCTGACCCCCAGTACAAAGTTATACAGCCCTCACAGCAGTGTGACTCATGAAAATAAACTCCCCTGGATCCCCATCTGCCATACATTATCCAGCAGCAACTTGTCCTTGAAGTGAACTAAGCAGAGGTTTCCATCTGGCCAGCCACCAATTACTCAGTTTGCCTGGTGACCTTTTGCCTTGTGATTGCTTTTAAATGAAGTCTCCAAAATCTGTATTGTTCTGGGCAGGAAACATCTGAAATCACTTTCCAAAGAGAGCTTGGCACCTCCCCACTATTATACCATTGTGCAATTTAAAATACATCATCTCACTTATTGTTCCATCTATTTGATCTGCAGCCCTGCTTTATCCATGTAGCCACTCCTCTGGAAACAAAGAGATCTCCCATTCCTTTTGAGCCTGAACTAAAACTGGAGTACTTCTCCTGGATCCGAATACCCACCAATCTACAATGTACAGACACAACCAGTCACCATTTCTAAGAGACAGGAAGGAAGAATCTTAAAAGTCAACTTTTTTTTCTTAATTTTGGACATATGATGGTAGATACATGTATATTAGTAAGGTTGATTTTGCAATCCAGTCCCAGGGGTCTTAGGAATAGCTTTATTTTTGCTTGGAGATCCAAGCCAAAATAAACTGTGTCAACTGCTTCTATTGTTAATATATAGTAAAGCATACAAAATTTATTTCAAATTAGACTAGTTCTTAAAATTGTGTTAATTTTTTTCAGCCTTAGCCCCTAATAGGATGAATAGTGAACATCAATGCCTGCATTCAAAGGCATACAAATGGTTAAAAACTGGCATTAAAAGGAGCAAAGTTTGCTGAACACAGTTTGCAGTGTAGTATTTGGTAAGATGCCATAAACTTTAATGTAATTGTAATCTGTGAAGGAGTTATCTTAGTTTTAGATAAGGTTTTTTTATATTATGTTGCTGCCTTACACATTTACCTTTTGTTTAAAATATTCATCTTAGTTTCTTGTAAAATTGATTTAATAATACATCATCTTAAACTAGCACCCACTCTCTATCAGAAAAATAAAATATATATCCTTTAAAACACCAGGTAATGAGCCAATATTATAATTTCTATCCTCTTGCAGACTAGAAATGGAAAAAACCCAACCCACACGATTGATTACTTACAGTTCTTCTCCCTTTATGGTCAGTATTGATTAGACTGCCTTTTGGTCCTTTTCTATGATGGCACAGAAGTATAACCTAGTGAGCTACTCAGAATATTTCTGGCATAGGTCAGTTGAAGAGCACAACATCTTTCAGCATATCTAACTGGCCATTGTGTGTTGCACCAGTCCTAATTTGCCTGTAGAACATGTTTTGCTGTGTAGGAGTTAAATCTAATAAATCTGGAGGGCTCAGAGCACTGAATGTATTTTTTCTAAGGTGCAGTTTACAAGCAGTCACATACTGTAAAAGAAGCATTATGACAAAAAATATTTCAGGAGTCATAACTTAGACATGTAGTGCAAGATGTTGTGCAATGGCAGAGAACAGCTCACTCTCTCCAAGCAAAGTCTGGGGTGAAACACCTCAGGAGATATTTTCACCAACATTTTGTCTGATCAGACAGCGATGTCTTTATCTTTTGGCTTGGGTTCAGCTCTTCTCCCTTACCACAGCTTGTACTTCCAGCCTAAGCTGCCAGTGAGTCACATTTAATGCTTGCAAAATGGTTTGTCTGACATTCACCCTCCTGAAGCACAAACAGTTTATGGATTGCCCTAACCGGTTCTTAAAATCTCAGCTCTGCACTCGAGAGGGCAGGGAGTGATTAGCAGCTCTTTCTTCTGCTATTTTGTGTCACAGAAGGATGGCTTCAACATGACAGGATTTCTCATCTCTGCATCTTTTGTGTGATGCAACCGTGGTGGAGCTGTCAGAGAGTGTGACCAAAGCTGGAGGTACCTGGAGCCCTATGTTCAAAGCCTAGTGAAGATCTGGAGATGATTATGCACCTGGTTTGGCACTCAGAGGATGCTCACACCTCCTGCTCTCCCTCTGGCAGCTCTTACCTGCTCCCTGGATACTTCTTATCTGGCTGGGCTTCCAGCAAGTGCATGCGTTCATACTGGAGCTTAAAACAGGCACCAAACTCTGTGGGCTTCCATCAGTCCTAAAGGGGTTGAGACAGAAGGATTGTCATGAACAGTGTCTCTACCCCACTTTAACAAGGCAAAAAATATGATGAGGAATTGAGAGGAAAAGACAGGAGTCACACAAGAAAGTACAGCAACAATAGCAACGGGGAAAATCAGAGGTAGAGGAAATATGGTGATATCCTGTGCTGAGGGAAAACAGAAATTAAAAGATTGGTGGGAAGTAAATGAGAAGACCTAGAGAAAAGCAGAAGCAGTTGAGGACTTAATAAAGGAACAGAATGGATAAAAGAACCCAACAGAAAGGCCAAGGACAAGCTGCAGGAAACTCACAGGAGGGTTCCCCTCTGCTAAGAAACCGTATCCATCTCTGGCTCCCCTGGTTAGCTCAGACTGCTCTGTTTTCCCAAAAGTGCTTGCCCAGTCTTCCTATGTGCCTTGCTGAAATGTCTGCCTCTCCACATCTGCTGTTTCTGCCCCAGGGAATTCTGTCAAGCATTTCAAGTCTCCATCTGATGCTGTCCACTTCTGCCAAAATACTGTTTAGAAAAACCAATGTTTATGGCTGTGCACACAATATAGGTAAATACACAAGCCAGTCCATTAAAGAAGCTGAGAAAATGTTTTGTAAACTGCTGCACAAAGCTCATCAGCCATGCCATGGGGAAGTCTGCATCTTGACCAGGGCTCACAGAGACCACCCTGTACCCAAGAACATTTGGAATGCAGAATTGTTGCCCTATGCAAAGCTTCACACCACCCCTGGCACTACATGGTGAGTAAACCCAACACATTTTTCCTTAGCTGAAAGCTGACATACAACAAAACCAGACATCCATCAGAGATGTCTTCAGGGGTTGCAAGTGACCAAGGGTCACTGCATTAGCACATTTTAATTAGATGTTTTCTGAAGGAAGTTCTATGTTGTCAGGAATTCAGGTTTCAAAGTCTCGGCATCAAAGCAAAAGAACTTGCATTATCAGAATGACGAATAAATATCACTGAAGCATTCCCTAACTATAATGAAAGGGCTGATAGCTGAGAAATATTGAGCCAAATTCACTTAGCTCAGAAGGCCTCAAGAAACTGGTGTAATTTGTTAGCTCATAGCTACATGAGTGGAAAACTAAATGTAAGGCTTGATAGTGAGAGTTACTTCCAGACAGAAGACAATGGAAATCAAAAAAGAGTTCCTGGAGCCAGGAGATATAAGTAAAGATTGGAGTTTAGCTATATCAAAGGGCATAGTCTGAAAGGAAGAAAAAGTAAATAAGGATGTAGAAAATGTTCTGATATACCAAACAGTTTCTATTGAATTCCAAAAGAAATAGAAGTTGGCATAGTCCATTATCTAGAAAAACCCCACATTTTTAGTTCAAATGCAGCTATTTTTCACAAGGTCAAAAAGACTTAAATCCACTAGGAATGAAATATGAACAAAAAATAGACTAGCTGAAATTGCATTCTGAATTTATTCATCATCCATTTGATCACAGATGGCATACAGTTCAGCAAGGATCTGATTATGTGATAAATGGTTGGTTACTGGTGTAGCAGCAGAAGATACACAGCACAAAGAAAGTACACTTTTACCATATTGCTCCTGAAAGCTGCTTATATCAATGTGCAAAGGGTAACTGGAGATGGGCTGGTGTTAGGATCAGTAACTTCCCAGAAAACCTCAAAAAATTGCAGGTCCTGGCAGAATTAAGATATCAGCAATTACTAGTGAGTACTGAAGTAACTTCATTATACCTTGAAAAAGGATGGGACTGATGCCACTCTTCAGTGTAAAACTGATCTCATTTTGTCCTCAATTATCCCACCAAACCTTTTGCTTGCATGGCAATTCAAGCCCCCAAACCTTGACCCAAGTGCCTCCTGGAACACCTCAGACAGCCCAGTATTAATTTCAGCTTTATTCCTGTTGCAATATGCCCCCTGGCAGGCAGCACTTTGCAGTCCCAGAGGAGCTGTGTTTCAGCAAAGCTTGAAGTAATTCTTAAGGAGGCAGGTCAAGTTTTACAAGGCACTCAGGAATGAGATCTTTGAGGATGAAAGATGTCATATGATTCTGTTGGTAGGGAGGGAGAGACTCAGAGAGTTCAGTCCAAATAGTGATCCTCTGACCTGACCATTCTCTGCTCTGCTGCTTCTTCTTTCAAAGTATTTTCTGCTCATTGACCCCCATAACTGAGGGGGAGCAAAACCAAAAATTGGGTGAGACCAAATCGATATGTTGAATTTCTCCCTGTAACAGGACTTATTATTTATCCAAGAGAAATGAAGAGAGAGAGAGAGAGAAGTGGGGGAATCAATTGTTTTTAACCCATGAGTATGATGAGTTGACCTCAGCTATATTTCTAACCCAGCTGGTTTTTATAGGTGTGCTGTCAAGTGAGGGAAAATGAGGTTAGCAGGACAGCAGGCTTCTGATGCAGTGCCTCCTAGACTCTCCCAAAAATCTGTGTCAGAAGTATGCAGTTGTTACTGCAGCTGGTAGTGAGCTGCTCCGTGGCCTTTTCTAATCCTGCACTGAAGCTGTTGCTGCTGATACCCTGAGCAACTATGGCAGCACAGAGCTCAGAACCTATCTGAAAACCAGGACAGGTTTTTGGGCACCCGGGCTTCACATCAGCTCACTGCTTAATGGACTTGAAAGGTGAATGAGTCCCATTACAACCAGCACCACACAACAGACACAGCCTGTGAAAGCCAAAGCAGAGCCCTGGAATTTATGGTGGGGGTAACTCCAAGGTACTCCAAGTTATACCTCCACCAAGGATGGTTTTGGCTTTGCATCTTTATGGGTTTTTTGAGCTGTAGAGTATGCATTCTTTGCTGTAACTGTCTTCTCCAACTCCAAATTACTTCTAGTTATTTTCACAGGTTAAAACTGTTGTTAAATAATTGTTAAAATATAATAATTGTATAATAATAATATTAATATATTATTATTATACAATGCAATACAATGTAATATTTATATTATATTATATTATATTATATTATATTATATTATATTATATTATGATATGATATGATATGATATGATATGATATGATATGATATGATATTATAGTATATTACAGTATAGTATATTATATATTATATATACTATAATATATATAATAATATTATACTATATTAATTATATTATTCTATTCTATTCTATTCTATTCTATTCTATTCTATTCTAAAATAATAGTAATACATGTAAATAAAATAATTAAAATTATCACCACAGATGACTTGTACCTTCTGGACAATGTTCACAGATTAATACATTAAAAATATATATAAAAAAAATTTTGGTTAAACAAATAAGCTCTATGGAGATAAAATCAGGGAACCACATGAGATCTCTGCACCCTTCCACTTTATCTTTCTATATGACACAAAATTCATGTTATTCCTGAGGCCCACAGAGGTAATAGGACACATCATTATCTAGTTGTACTTCTAGCTGAAAGAAGAAATACAGAAAATTTCCACAACATAAAAATGCAGTCAAATCTTTTGGGCTCCTTCCAGCAACTCAGTCTCTTTGAATAAAGATGATAGATGTGATCACAGGGAGTACAGGATGAATGGGGATAGCAGTGTATCATTTTCTGGCTGCTGCCCACTGCTTTGCTCCTGTGAGTGGGCTGGAGAGGGGAAATATTTAGAGAGTTGCCTTTGATTTGATGCTCTCTCATCAATGCAGGAACCCCAGCTGGGAAGCCTCAGGCAGCACAAAACCAAGCAAACCAGAGAACCTGGTCCTTATGTAAATGCTTAACACTAATCATGCTCTTGCCATATGAAACAATATCCTGACACTTAAAAGTTAAGGAAATTTTACTGTGATTTAAAATTTATTTTATTGTGATCACTAAGCATAGAAGGCTTTCAGCCTAGAAAAAAGTTTGATGTCTGATATTCTAGATTCTCAGACAATCCTTATGATAAAGTTTTTTAGTTCTCACCATAGCACATTGCAAGCAGTATTTAGATCTGTGGTACATTTTTACAATAATGATACTTATCATAAATCTGTACAGTGAATAAACATGGTCTGAAGAGAAACCCAAAATACTTCAAAAAAAGAAGAAGCCCGAGAGCTACTTTTGCTGTAGAGGAACATTTCTAGTAAATCACATCTCACTACTGATTAAAGTTCCGCCATCTGGAGTTCACCAAAGTGGCATCTGGCATTCCAACAGTTTTAGGAAATATGCTGGAGCTATAATAATAAAACTGAATATCCTTGTTTTAAATAGGCAGTTTCTCCAGCTGATCTTTTTAAGAGCTAGGCTCCAGTTCCAGTGGAAGGCTTGGCACAGAAGTGATGATACTTGGTGAAATTCTGTGGCTGAGGTTGCACTGGATTCCACTGGCTGAACCTAATTCTTCCTTCTGGCTTTAAAATTGTGGCTGAAGAGTTTCACCTAAATACTTTAAATACATAAACATAGAGGAGCACCCTGCTGCCCAAGGCCATGGGCACCTCCAGAGCATAACTGAGCCCCATTAAGGCATGAGCTATCTCTGAGAGTGCCTACTTTCTATTTTTTATTGAACACAGAGTCTGCACTAAGTTATTTGCAATTAGGCAGAATGAGTTTGGGTCTATGACTATGCATACTATATAAAAGTATAGCTCAACCTATTGAATTAGGATCTTTTCTATATCTCTGCAACTTATAATTAGGCTAGTTAGGCCCCTGATCAAAAAATTTATTGATGCTAAACTGTCAAATGTGTGTGTAGAAACCTAATGTTCTCAGGTACATACAAGCTTGTCTCACAGCAGTTTGGGCTCTTCCACACATCCAAGACTTTCTCTTCCTCAGTCTTCTCAAATCTAAGTTACCCACAAGCTGCCTCTGCCCATGCAGCACAACAAGATCCACAAAGCAGATTTTTACTCATCTGATGAGGTTAGGGGTGCTCTGATGCATAGTCATGGAAAACAAAAAACACATGCATCACATACATTTTATAGCACAGTGATAAAAGGGGAGAAATATGAGTTGACCTGCCCCTTCTTTCTTTTAGACAATAGATTAGTGGCTAAAGTCACCATAGAGATAGCATGTGACTACTCTGGGAGGATGATTCCATTTTCTGGAACCAAATAAGACAGGTAGGCTAGCCTCATGTGAATTAAGTGCAAATAGTCTATTGATATTAAGAGGCTTTTGTTATTTGGATTTCTTTACACTATAAGAGGAGGTACCTGGTTCTGGCATTGCAATAATTGCAAATAATCACACATCTAAACCATATTTTACCAAGTTATCTATTTTTACAGTCCTGTTGTTCAGCAATCCTCCCCCAGAAAAATGTCCTATGCAACACACAGTTTTTAAAACAACTTTTGTTCAGAATGTATTACTTCTGTGTTTATTATGTTTCTTTTGGACTCATCCATCAGCTCGTCAGTGATCCATGAATTAAACTGACAGTGATTGCAGCAGTACCAGTTCTACTGACCACAAGGTATCTCTTCTATTGATGTCAGTTGTAAAAATACAATTAGCTACTTATAACCAAACTCCCAACATTTCATAAATAAGTGCATTTTCTCCACAATATTTTGGATAAACATGTTCAGAAGCCTGGTATATTTACAAATTCTTTGAGAAAATCTCAGTGCTAGCTGGACTGAACCTCAGTGAGGTATTGTGCATTCATATGTCACCTTTTGTAAGAATACATACTGGAGTTTCTCAGCAGCCATCAAGCATTACTTGTATTTGAGTTATAGCAAGCAAAGTTCTGCTTCTGTATTTTAAGTGCAATGCATAATATGTTCTGCCACAATAATAGTATATTAAAACCTTAAAATAAAATAGGAAAACTAAATTTTATGTCAGCCTTCAGTAAATTTTTTTTTGTAATAGCAGTATCACAGACTATTTGTAGTAGCTTGAATGTGACATTGAATGTGTGCAATTAATTTTTTTCCCTTGTCAGTTTTCTTTCAGTCTCTTTATCCTGTAGCTTTAACCTTTCCTACTTCTCTTTTCTTTACCTTCCCTAACACATACACTCTTGTCATTGTGAAGCAGCCTACATTTCTGCAACTTGGTATCCTGAAGAACGTAAAAGTACTCTGCAAGATGAGTAGTTTTAGTGATCAGCCCACTGCAACACAGCCAGTCTGATTTTACCACCATTGGGGTAAAAATTACAATGCCATTTAACAATACACAAGCTTCTGGATTGTTTCTTAAGTTGAGGTCAGCACCTTGTGTGCAGGATTCTTCCTGTGCAGTGGAAGATATTTGTAGCTGAGCTATGCAGATGCAATTGTCCAGTGCAGATGCAGCTACCCAAACTGGAATTTTGCCAGGACATGAAGATCAATATGTTTATAAAACGTGCCATGAAGTTGTTCCCAAAAAGTATTTGGATTATTTTTTAAAATATCACCCTAAACACAACAAAACCCCAGAACTACTGGAAATCATGGAACCTCCTTGGGGATTTTCCAGCACCAGCCATGCCCTGGTCTCACTTGTCTATGGAATGGGGTCTTTCCCTCACAGCTGGGAGTGCAGAGGAAAACCCTGTACTACAATCCTGGCTTCCTTCTGTGAGCAATTCCCTTGCATGGGGAGGAAACAGTCTCCATTCTTTGTATTTTTTTAATAAAATGTTTTCCTCTTCCTCCTATTCCACTGCAAACTTATAGCAATAAAAAGCATGTTTAAACCTCTTTAGTTAAATTTTTCTGCTTTGAGTTTCTTTTCTTCTGATCTTTTTTTGCTTTCATCTGGTGACTTTATTATACCAATTTAGCTGCCACAGATGGTTTTTCCCCCTTTTCTTTTAATGGATATGGCATTGAAAAGAACTGCTTCTGGCCTTCTGCCCACAGCCAGTACACACATCTCTTCAAGTGACATGCAATGAATTTTGCAATACTATGCAATGCTGACAGCTCTTTGCCAGCAGACAAAGTTCCCACTCAGCATTGCAAGTGCTATCTCAGGCCATCTCATCAACCAAGGCAAATTGTCACGTCTTCATTGATTTTCCTGAAATCAGCAGAGCTTAACAATTTAATTCAGCTGGATAAATGGACTGCCAAATTCCCAAAGGACACCCAGAGACTAAGACTGGGGGGCATTTTATAACTTTAGCGACAGCAGCAAAACCAAAATTTCCTCCTAAGCTTCCTTCTCACCACCCTTTTGAAATTTCTCCTGAAGTTTTTTCCATTTTGGACCCTGGTTGTCACCAGTTGGAGTCACCTTCTTTTCCTTCAGGCTTTCTCAGCAGCCCTGTGTGACAAGGGTTTGGAAGAGATGTTTCTGTGAACACTTCCAGCATCTTGCAGCCCCGGGCAAACATCAGCTGTGCAGCATGGCTGGCATAGGACCAAAGAAGGGATAATGCAGGGCCCTCTTAATTTCATTTCTTAATCTTAATTTCCCTCCTCTTAACTGAATGGTAGTGGGTCCTTTTAATAGAGGGACATTTGATAGCAGCAGCTGCTCAGTCCCTGTGCCATTCAGAAGGAGAGGACAAGGGAAGAGCTCTGTGGTACCACTGCTGCTCAGCATTGCAAGGCTTTGACAGAGAAATGTAAGGATCAACATTTCTAAATGTCTTCCCTGTTTCTCTAAAAGCTGAAATTTCTTGAAGATAGTCAAAACTAAGGGTGAAAGTAGAAAGAAGACTGCCAAATCTTTCCATCATAAAATATTGGAGGATATCTTTAATGTAATTAGACAACTAATTCCTAGGAGAGCAGATAGTACTCTGTGCACCCTGAATAACTTTAACAGCAGGCCAAAATCACAACCATATGACATCTATGTAAATTCAGAGGACTTCTCTTTCCTTTAGTCTCCCCCCAGCTCTAAATTGCAGTTGCATGTTCAAATGTAAAGCTTCCTTATCCTTAAATTTCCGAGAGACTAAAATCTGAGCTGCTGGTTTTAGTTTAATCTTTAATCTCAGAAGGAGCTACACCAATGTGTGAAGAATCACATATTGCTTATAGATCAAGCCCATCCTGAACAACATCATCTAGATGTGATATATAACAACCTTCCCCTGTAAATTTCCAGGTGTTTCTCAGATCTTACAGGTAGAAATGCCAGAACTTCAGAAGGAAAGTGTTTTGCCTGAGATCATGTCAGTGATTACAGAGTTGTTTCCTCACTCCTATTCTGATAGCTACCAAAAAAAGAGAAAAAAAACAGATGAAATCCTACTGCTTTTTCTTCCTCTTTTACATTTTCCCTGTAATGAGACATTTTGGTCTAGTTTCCTTTCTACATATGACCCCTAAGTCTTTCCAATTTGGAGGGGTTATTGTCGATTTTAACAACCCCATTACTGCATATTTGGCTGACCACAAGCTACATTAGATGTAGTTTTATACCACTTTCATTAGATGCTTTCAGATCTAATAAGTTTTATTGCCACATGGAAACACAAAATTGTTATGAGGGCTATAGTTGTGTTGTGTTTCTTGGTTTGTGAGGCCAGCACAAGAGTTTATTTAGAATCCTTTACAATGATGCTCACCTGTGGTCTGCTGTACTCCCCAACTTTGCTATTGGCTTCCGTGATTCCAACAAACCTCTTGATGCATTCAAGAAATTCTTGGGAGCAATAAAAGTGAAAAGGGAACTTACACGGTATGTTTGTGACAATTTGGTGAAAGATATGTTTGCTTCTAAATAAATCTCTATCAAAATTGTCCTATTTAAAAAATAGTTATTCTATTTCTACTTGCTTCACTTGAGGTAGAAAGTCACAAGGAAGAAGAAAGATGACTCATTCCTTGTACCCAAACTGACAGGAAAAAGAAAGATGCTCAAAAGAAAGAAAAAAAAAGAAAAAAGGGGGAGAGAGAAATTGCTAAGCTCGTAAACTTTGGAAAAATAATCTGAACTCCATGGTTGGACAGAATGACATATGTCTGGGTATGTAGCCATCAGTCAGAACACTTATCCAGGAACACTCCCTCATATCAAAGTCGAGACAACTTGGACATCACAGCTCAGTCAGGGAATTCTCATTTTCTTACCAGCAGCATGCTGCTGGAGCTGCCACCAGCTGCTGTGGTGAGCCAGTTCCAACACCTGTGCCTCACATGGAGCCACCACATCTCCTCTCTCACACGGCACTCACGAGGCAGAGTGGCCTCCCCGTCGCTCTGAGTCTTGCCAGAAGTGTCAGACAGAAGCATCAGGGTATTTGCTGCCCATTCCTGAAAGGCCTGGTCTGGAATCAGAAAAATGTATTATGAACCAGACTATTGAAATTGGGATAAATTGCTTTATCTGTTCTTTCATAAAGAAATACACAGAAAATAATTTTCTCTTTCACCTAAGTAACTTAAGGAAGTTGTTAGTGGGCTGCTATTTCCATTTCATTCTCTGAGTGTTTCTCACTAATGAGATTTCCAACAGCACCTTAATTCACATTTTTCTAAGTATTCTTCTCTTGCTTTAGCTTCTTCATTAAAGCTAACTATTTTTTGTTTGTTCTAAAGGTCTCAGCACAGACTGTGGCACTAATTATTTTTTCTCCCAGTCAAGTAATGACTGTAACGTAAAATTTAGACTTGCCCCCTCCTCATCAAAGCTGATAGATTTTCCTTGGTACTTAGTATTGGTGAAGGCTGAAAAGACTTCCATTAGGTTTTCAATCTATGGCAATAATTTATGTGATAAAACAGAAATCTCACAGTAAACCAAGGATTTCTAAGCTATAGGCCTTAAATATTCTAAGATGAAAACAGATGGTAACTGTAGAGTTCCCAGGAGCTCAGGAGGAAAACCAGTGTGATATAGGATAATTAAATTATTTTTAAGTTTCTCAAGTGCTTTGGGAATCCCTGTATGCCACCAAATGCCTCCCACACACTACTTTCTGCTTTCTCTAAATGAGTTAAATTTGAAAAAGTTAAAAAGCTATCACATCATCCAATTTGCAATTGTCTACTCATTTGTTCTTGCTAAAATAGCAACACAGAAATTAGTTTTAAACAGTGCTGTTGATACCTAACTAATATGACCCAATTTTGTGAAACATTACAAAGATCTGGCTGGAGAATTCATGTGTGATTAATGTCTCAGCTGTGTGCCATTGGCCTTCTGTTGACAGTAACTAGGGAACATTTTCCACTTATTTCAGGTGGCAACAAATTCTACTTTTAGTGAACAGTATATTTGCTATTTAGTTCCATATAGCTGTATCCTGGAACGCCAGGAACACAGTCACACAATGTAAACTCATTAATTTCTTTAATACAAATGTTTTCTAATTCTATCTCTACAGATAAAAAAGAAACAATTTCCCTTTTGTCTGTGAGCGCATGTAATTCTAATCTAAATACTATATTCAAAGACACATTACTGCAGTTCCACAGTTAATACAAACTACATTTCCATTAGTGTTTTGGTGCTTCACTTCATTTAATTCTTAAACAAATTAGTGATTCCTAAACCAATTGCACTCCAACCATTAGTAATAGATGGTATGGGCTTCATAAGGCTCTGCTTATTTGAGCTTTCTAGGAGGGATTACAAAAAAGCAAAATAAAACAGTGAAATAATGAACAGGCATAAGGAACAGTTTTATATGAATACAAACAGGTAGGAATAGTCAAACTCATTGCTTTTTTTCCTTTGCAAGTTACATATGGCAACTTATTCTGCTGTTTTTGTTTTTCTTGTGCACTGTAGCAGCCAGCCTTTGGCTTTATTTCGTAAGTACTCATGCACCTTCAGTATCACCTGGTGTTTCTGGGTTTGAATAAATCTCAGATTTCAAAATAGCCACTTAAATGAAGCCACTGTATTCTGTGTAGTAATAGCATCCTGAAAACCCTTGCATTTTTTTTACAAATGTTCCCCCACCAAGAAACTCTATGTTTATTGAAAATTCAGAAACTCTATGTTTATTGAAAATTCAACATGGTTTCTTCAAAGTTCATCCTGCCTGTTCAAGTCTTGACCGTCATTTTCCAAAATATGTGTAAGCCTGGTTTCCAGTGAAACTTCCATTCCAATGAGTATTAATTTGATTTGGTTTGCCCAGCTCTAGTGACTGTACCTGCTTACAGAATGTGAGCATTTGTTAAACTTTATATCATCAAACCACCATTTTTAAATGCTTCTTTCAAAAGAACCCCAACTTAATTCCACAGAGGGACTCCAGTCTGCCCATGTATCAGTAGAGATCTGTTGAACACCACATGGAAAGGCAGATTTAAATCAATGTCCTTCAACTGCTAAGGATGATTATGAGTTGATGGTGGCACTGACTGCTTTTCCTATTATCTAGATGGACTTCTAAAAAATCTACAGTCCAAAAAAGGAAAGATAGAAAAAAAGAAAAAATCTGGTTGAACCAGTCTGAAGTGAAGCCTGTTTTGTTTTCCTTGCCAGGAAGTTTTATGATGCCAGGTCACAAGTACATAGGATTTGGAGGCTATTTTTTTCCATTTTTCCTCATAAATGAGAAATGTAAGTGATGATACTGAAATCACCACTGCTGGTGGCTTTAGGAGGAAAACCAATGATTTTAAAGGCAGCCTTTGTCTTCTTGCCTTTTCCTATATGCAGAAACAAGAACCACCTTTCAAATGGGGTTTTTAATCATTCCTATTAGGGCACTCAAATGACTAGAAGAGAAAATAAAGAATTTTTTTTCACTTTCTAATGAAAGCTCTACCACTTCTTTGAGAAATTCAGCTCTGCCTTTACTTCACATTGCTTTTTCCAGAGGTAACCCAAGGGTTTATTCTTAGTGTCTCTATTTTTATTTTTTTTTCACCAATAACTATGGTCCCCTTATAGCAACAGGAAAATATAATTCCATTGAAGTGAAAGAATACTGCAGTCTGAGAACCACTCAAAACATCCATCTAGTTGAGCAGCAATAAAAATCAGACATTTACATATTAATATTTTGTCATCAGTAAAAGAAGAGAGAATGAGATAAGACTTAAAAAAGAAGTCCTTAAAACCAGAAGTTATCTAATTGCTTATTTTACCTGGAGGTAGAACAATCTCTTTCTAGCTATCACATAGTAATGAGAAGTCATTATCTTGAACTCGTCTTTAATTAACATCAATCCTGATTAGTCAAAATATATTAGACTTTTTGTCTGTTAGCACAGTATTTGAATCTCCAGTAAAGGAGGTATTCAATCAGACATTATCATTTGCAAATCACTTCTGTTGAATTACTTTACCATGTTTTGTGGATTCTTTGTCCATTTTTGAAAGGCAAAATCTGTTGTTGATCAACCCTTTCTTAGCTGGAGCAGATCCTGGCATGCCAGGTTTTTTATGTTGTAGGTGAGTGTAATGGCAGAAGTCCACTCTTCAGAGTTGCTGGAGTTATGCTATTTTGATCAAGCTGGTAATATTGAAATTTCAGATTAGAGAAAGTACATTAAAAAAACCTGTTTAAATAATATAAACGACTGACTGTGTAAAAGAATGAACAAATGAAGTTTGCTTTCACATCACCTCTTAACAGCACAGTACATTCTGAGACATCTGTGCCTAAGGTAAAGTGCAGGCCAAGGACCACATGATTTGGGTGTAGGAGTAATATACAAGAGAAAACACATGAACCATTCCACATTTTACTTGACTTTTTTCCCTGCTGTCATATCTACCCACATTCTGGTTGTTGATTCCCACTTTTGTTGTTATTAATAAGTACTATAAATTCTTGGAGAAAATAACAATTTGAGAATAATTTCCTGAATCTGAGGGAATTTAACAGGGAATAACATTTTAGCAAGAGAATTCTACAGGCAGGTCAACAATAATTATGAATATAAAATTTTTTTTTCTCTTAAGTTCCACAGGGGTTTGGTGTAATATCTATTGAACCATAGATATTGGGCTATGATGATCTATTGATCACTAGCCTATGTGGTGCCCTGTGGAAGCAGAACAATTCTGAGCAGGCCAGTGGGAAATTCAGGTGGCCCATTGGAGAGACAAATGTCAGAGAGCCAGGCCATCCCGAGCAGCCACTGGGGCTGGCAATGCTTGGATGCCTTCCAGCTGGAATAGGGTTACATGAAGCACAGCCCACCATTGTGGCATTGTGGCATTTTTGTTCAAGCTGAAAGTTGTGGTTTTTTGACCTGTTTGTGCTTGGGACACAATAAAGGGGCAGAGTTGATCTTGGGATCACAGAATTTTGTACTCTCCCAAATGCTGAAGGGTTTCTTACCGCTGCTGTTAGCAGAAGAGTTTTGAGAAGCTCTAGTCAGCTAGCATGGGGTGACTGTCACTGTCGAGGCAGGATGGGAATGAGAATACTGACCAGAAAGCTGCATGAAAGTGAAACTTTGGTTTATTCAAAATACACGGCTTTGTGAGGACCAACTCCATTGGTTCTAAAGTGAAAACAATCCAAAACATTGGTGCACAGTGCTTGACGCGCAGTGATAGAACTTAACTATAAACAATGTGAAAAACAAGAGAGATAAAGAATTATTTACATTCTTCTCCAACTCTTTCCCAGGTTTTTTGCCTGGCTAGAAACCCTCAGTTTCTTTCTTTGACTGAATCTGAGTCCCACAGGTGACAATAACTCTGAAAGGGTTGCTATTTTGGTTTGGCTGCAATTTATTCTTAAGGGTATTATTGCCATGAGATCATGAAGGTACATGTACATGTTCTGCTGCTCAGGGATTCCCCTTCCCCTGATCATAAGGCAATGCCCACTCATGCAGACCCTCTGCAGCTACACAGTCTGTGGGCCAGTTTTATCACTAAATGAGCAGATGTGGAAGAGACTTCCCCTTTGGTTAGAAATAACTGCCCCCTGCAAAAAGATTACAATGCTTCAAGTTACAGATGCAGATTAACAGCACTTCAAAAATATGTTATTGGCTACATGCACGCTAGTTTTGCAGGGAAAAAACCCACAAGAATATTTCCAGTTATTATAGGAAAGACATTTTAGCTTTACTGCATTTCCAAGCAGGGAATAAGGGGTTCAGTCAAAGAATTACAAGACTAAAAGCTCTTGAAGTGCTTTGAAAATTGAGACAGACACAAGCCTCTAGTGAGCCTAATGAAGTATCAGAATAAAAGAAATGATTTAGCTTCCTAAAAACAATCCTTTTGTTTTCTATTTAAAGTAGGAAATCAAAGGCATGTCGCTAGTATTTTATTCTGTGAGGCAGCCAAAAAAAGGGTTTGCTTTCAAGTCCAAATAGTGAATATGGAGATAAAGTAACACTTTTGAGAACCTTTTATATGACTTTCTCTTTGGTTGAAACACTTGAAATATGGCAGTAGAGTGCTGCCACACTCTTTCAGGAGGAAAAGGATATAAAATTACTTCAGTGTTTTGTGATGTGATTAGGGAATATAGCACCACACAAATTTTTCAGTTTAACTAGAGGATTAAAGAATGGCACATGGACACAACGAGTATTTTGCTTGCTGCATTTTCTATATGTAAATACATGAGCAGTCCTGCTTCAACAATTAAATACTACCCATCTGGTTTTTTGAACTTGGCATGATCGCTCCTAGTAAATCTATTGCAAATGTTCCAACCCAAAGAACTATAAAACAGCCTGAAGCAGGAAAAACCAGAATCGAATTTGTCCTTATTCTGTATTGGAGAGCCCAGCATTTAGATGGTTCTGGTTTCCAACAAATCCAAGCCCCCTCTCTGAGTCTGCCATTTGCCTTCACCCTGCCCTCAATTAACAACTCATTAAAATGCACACATGCTGAGCCCTTACTTCTTGACCATCCCTTTTAGTGCCTTAGTGTACTTGCACTATTTCCTACTGTTTTGTTTGAACTGCAAACACAACCGTGGACAATCCTGCATGAGGAATCATCAGAAAGCAGAGCTATCTACACAAGTGGGTTTGCCATTTATCTCCTCATAATGTGTGTTTGAGTTTCCAGTGAGATGTGGATGTTAAATCAGATATATAGCGCAACAAAGAGGATCCTAGTCTGTCAGCCTACATGGCTGCTTCAGGACTCTTTCCACATATATGCTTGGTAGAACTTGAAGAGAGTAGTGACAGAAATGACTGCATTGAACAAATCTAATGATTTCATTTGCAGGAGGCAGTCCTACTCACCTGAGAGCTGTCCTTGCTGAGCATCAGGTACCAAATCACTGCTTCCACACTGACCTGCAGCTAGTGAAGACTGGCTTTTTAATACCATGAGCAGCTGATTTTCTCATCTACTCCATACGAGAGCACAACACACCCTTTCTAGACAGCCTTGGTCATTCTATGTGCTTAATCTTTTAAAAAGGAAATAAACAGGAGTGGAAGTCAGAGCTGGTAAATGCTTATTCCCCAGAAAACTCTTGCTGTCCATTCACTGTGATTTTTATAATTCCTTTCTCAAAGACTTCTCTGTAAATGCTTTAAACTTTCTCAGTTCAAAACAATCTGTACCACTGCCTGTGCTCTGCAGCCTGGTGTCTTCCCCACCAAAGACAAAGAGACATTCCTGTTTTGAATAGATATATTCACTAGAATACAGAAAATGTACGAGGTGTTGGTTTGAAGTCAGATGAATTGCTGTGGTGCAAAATCAGGGTATTGCAAATCTCCTTATGCTATATATGGTAATTTAATCAATTAGCTGTTAACTAGACCTCTTTATTTAAAGCTGAGTCGTCCTCTGTTTGGGATAAGACTAACTTCTCTAAAGCTCTGCTGCTTTGATTCTATGCTGAGGACTTAGTAAAAATGTGCAAGGATTCTATAGCTACTCTACCATAGGTGGCAGACTTGAAATGTCAGTAATTGATAGGCTGCATTTGGATGTTTTGGACCTGGAAAAAACAAAACACTGTTGACCTTGTCACCCACTAGCCCCACCATGTGTGTTGAGGGAGATACTGTGATGGATCCCGACCCACAAAGTAGGAATAATTAGGATTCCACTGCTTCAATTTTAAATATATTTTTAATAGCTACTTCCTTTAGCTAGAAGCAAAATTATTTTACTAAATTGTGGTTTTCACATCCTAATGTTAGGTTCTGTTTTTCAAAATGACCTGGCTTGTAACTTGGTAGGAAAGTATTTTTTGTGCATTTTAGATTTGTTCACTCTTTCTCTCCTCACAAGACCCCTAGGGTTTGGGCTATGTGGTATAAATAATTTCCTATATTTTTCACCTAGCTGTTTTTTCTTGCTTCTCTGTGTGTTAGTCATTTAAATGTTACAGAAAATCACAATGCTTCTGTTAGATTTTGCAGAGGTGAAAATCCATTTGTTCAACCAAAAGTTATTCTTGTGCCTAGATATTTCCTTTGTTCTTTTTGCATTTATTCAACTTTACCCATTAAGCTGCAGAAAAATGGATGGAGTTTCTTGCAGTGAAGGAAACAAACAAGTCTGCTGCAAAGAAAACAGGATGCTTCCCTTTCAGAAAGCTCTTTAGAAAGCTCTGGCTATCCCTGTAAGCACGATCTGAGCTGAACCCTGGTGACAGGGTAAGCTTCCAACATTGCTTGTCACAATCACTTGTCACAGACTTGTCCAGGTGTTAAAACAGTATCTTACTTCATGAGCAGACACATTAAAATCAATCACTCCTGAGGGAGCAAGTCCCTCCGTGGCATGAACTGTGACTCTTCTATTCTGAAGAATTTTGACTTTGATGACCGATTTATTTTTCTCAATTAGGAAAAAAAAAAAAAACAGCTGTCAGCATCTGTGCTTGCTGACAGACAAAGCAGTGCAAAGAATTTTAAAAAGAAGCATCCTTGGCAATTGCACCTACTAAAAATAAGAAGTGCTTTACAATGCCATTAATTACAGTAATTACAGTGCCTTGAGTGAAGCTTGCAATGGGAGGGAAGTGTTTGAGATTTTTGCTTTGTGCAAAGCACAGCTACGAGAAATTCGATTTTCACAATGGATATTTTCCCTCAGACACCCGAGCATAAATTTCATCAATATTAATATGAATTCCAAACCCCATATCCAAGTGCAAAGGATCTCATGATGCTTTTATATTCTCAGGATCTAAACCATAATTTCAACCATTAAGTAGCACCATTTAGCATTAGATTTGCTAATGCTGTATTATGGTTCTGGCAATTCTATACAAGATGCGTTGCAAGCTCAGTGAAGACTAAATTGTGGCACTGAATAAACACTATAAATAATGAAGCAGAAATAAACTTAAAATTAATTTAAGAATTTTACTTTATATTTTATTTTAGATAACAAAACCAGGAAAGACTTGAAAAACTCATATCATACCACAGCAGTAAAAATCAAATCTAAATTTTGCTAGGATCAGGTTTTAACCTGTGGCAGCTCCTGTGTGTGGTATCACATGGGCTATTTTGCCAATTAAAACCAAGTCAGGTATTAGACAATCAACATTGATGACATATTTCAAAAACCCCATTCTCATGGAAAAACCCTGAGAAACATCAAGCAAACACACCTGGCAAGTCTTTGTGTACATAAACTAGAGGACTTTTATCAGCATTTTTTTCCAGTTAATCCCTCCTGAGATAAAATTACTACGTTGTGTTACTGTGAGACATTTCCACCACCACCTGCACTTTATCCTTGGGTTAAAGGCTGCTTTATCCTTGGGTTCCCCAAAAGCAACCAGCCCCAGCCACTGTACAGCCTGATGGAAAAGTCCCCATGTGACAGCATTTGTTCCTCCAGCCATATATATTCCATCCAAATGGTTGTGTCAACACTTACCAAATTATAGACATATTAGCTTTGCAAGCCCAATTTATACTTTGCCATGAAAACAGGTGCAACTGCAAATATTTTTCATTAGAAATGTAATTAATATGCATAAACTTGTTTGCCAAGCAATTTGCAAATGAATCAAGAATTAAATTAAATGCAGACACCTCTTGCCTCCCCCCCTCCCTTTCCCTATCTGGATAAAAAGAATTTAGAGAAGTTTTCTGCTCAAACTTTTGGATTAAATTTTGTTTTAAGCTTGACATTGTTTCAGACTTTTCTTCATGATTAGATAGCAAAGATGAGGTAGTAGAAGGATTTATTTCTAAAACTGATTTTCGCTTGCAGTTAGAATCCCCTGATAATATGATAGATATACTGTCATGAAGTATGAAATCTACTGTGTCAGATATGAAATTGAGATTAAAAAAGGACTGCTTTTCACAGAGCTCCCTACCATTCCAAAGAGGCTACCCTATGGAGAAATCTCAAAGTGACTCAACTGCTTACTGTAGAGAAGAATCATTATAAATCATATTTGTAGAATCACAGAACCACAGAATAAGATGAGTTGGAAGGGACCCTCCAGGATCTTTGACTTGTTTGAAGCCCTGCAAAAGACCATCCCCAAGAGTCACAGCATGTGCCCAAGAGCATTGTCCATATGCTTCTTGAACTCTGTCAGGCTAATGAGATCCTGACTATGAAAGATATTCTCTATTCACAAATATTTGCAAGTAACTATGCTCAGTCCGTGTGCCTTTGTTCACTGTGGTGTGTTTGGCCATGCAAATTACATGGTACAGCTCCTGCTCCGTGGCTGGAGGGTTGAATCCCTTGGAAAGCAGAGTGACAGATAGCAACTAATGAATAAGCAGGACTAGCTCAAGCTTTTGTGATCATCTCTGCAAGACAGAGCCAGTACCACACTTCTCTGTTCACAGAAAGGGCACAAAAGTGAGAAGGGATAGAGCTGGGAAAGAAGGGAAGGGGGGACACTCAAAAGACTTCCTCACTGGGATGGCTAAGGAAGCAGGGGGATGGAATTGGATCAGCAATTACTACTTCTAGAAGACCTTTCCTTGGGAGTAGTTGCCATGCCACAAGCCCTGATCTTGGCTGTGCAGGGCTGTGTGGTAGGTAAAGCAGGTGGTGTGGCTCTGGCCCACATTCTGCCCCAAGCAGAAGCTTGACTTACCCATACCTAGTGCCACTTGCTCAAACCATCCTTCCAGGAACAGTATTTGGATAAATCATTTGTGCTAATGTCCCCCATGCCTCTGCAATTCAGACACTCAGCTAACAGCTGCCACCAGTCATGAGTAAGGGGAGACCACACGTTAATTCATACCAAACGTGGTTGTGGGTTTGGGCTCTTGAAAGAAGACTTACAAGTGGTTCCTTCCCACTGTATTTATACTATCTATTTATATACTATACTATTTATACTATCAGAATGATTCATCTCTTTTCCATGATCTATTCCAACCTTGGCTGTTAAGGACACGCGTTTGAACAGGGCAAAAAACTGTTCCAAATAGAATTACCTCTGGACTGAGAACAAGACTGCACCACTAGGCAGCACTTTCACAGTTTTATCTTGGTTAACCAGCTCAGACATGCTGTAACTCTGGGAGACACAAAGTTGTACATTTTTGTGCTGGTCTCCCAAGTCCTTCAGTTTTTCCAGAATACGTATAAATGTGTCGACCACAAGAAACACAGCTTGATAATATCTCATTTTTCTTCCCATTACATCATGAATTAGAAAATAACTGTTTTTGAGAGGAAAGAACTGGAGATCACACTTTGCTGCCATATCACAGCACCAACAGGTTTTTTCTCCCAGCTTAGTTTACTTTGATCATGTGTCTCAAACCTTCATTATAAATTGCCAGTTTCTGGTGCTCCTCATGAAAATGATGGTAGGTATTGAATGAAAGTGAAGATGAAAAAGCTCAAGCTAAACCATAATTATTAACCAAAAAGTGATAAGTTTGCACAAAACATTATGGCTCTGTATCCAAATAGATTTTTGTAGAACATGAAGCAGTACAAAAGTAGCTTTCAAAATTGTATGAAACAATTTCTTCAGTTGAAATGTAAAATGCATAGATTTTGATGATTTGGAAATAATTGTGTGGATCTTAATTTATCCATTTCTGTGAAAATTAGTTTATTGTTCTTTTGGCATCTCGTTCAATGGAACTAATTTTAAATGAGGGGTTGAAGCATGAATTCAAATGGAAAAAGATGCCTCATGTAGGAAAAATGTAAACTGATTTCTTTTCTCTCTGTCATCATCAGTGACAGTTAAATTGGCCAGCACTTTAAATTAATGTACACCTCTGAACTACTCAGGTAGCGAACAAATCATATTATCTGTCTGCATCAGTTCACCAATAGATTGAAAGATTCATTATTTGATACTCTGACTTCTCCATTAATTAGTTAATGTTTGTAAAGCACTTTGGAATGAAAGGACCTATCTAAGCAATGCTATTATCATTACACACTTCAGAGCAGATAAAGAATAAACTAATGAAAGTCTGCAGTAAGAAGAAAATGGACAAAATTTAAATGAGGTGTATTCTGCAGGGACTGGGAAGGTGACCAGGTGGCAAATGGAAGCTCAGATAGGACTAAATCATTACCTTGTGATGCTGAGATTTGTTGAATGCCCAGCATAGAAATAAACTGATGATCTTAATCCATATCCTAAAGGACTAGGCTCTCCTTCATATCAAGTCATCATCTTTTAATAGACTCTCTACAACTGAGAAAAAAGCACCTCTGCAAAGTGTGCAGGGGACAATATACTTCTTCCTGTTCCTGATTTAATACTGCAATAGAGGTTTTCTGTTTCCAGGGCTATGTGATTAGTGCTTTCTAATACCACTGACAATTTAAAAGGAAAAAAAAAATCAACAAAATAGTCTTTTTCTCCCTTTCGAAACCGGCAGTGAATATGCTTCTAAAATTCTATAAAGGATGGACATTATGAGCCTCTGGGGTACTCAAGTGACAGAAAAAATAGTGAGGGCATAATAAAACAAGAAAAGAGGCAGAATTATGGTGTCCTCTGTACTTTGTGCATCTTCTGTTATTGTCCTTATCAACTTCTGTTCATTAAATCTTTAAAAACAGCTACAACATCTTATGTTATATTGAGCACATTTTCTGATAAGATCAGAATCACAAAATACTAGAGAAAGGTGGGCAGAAGAAAGCTGGACCTTACCAGAAAGGGGGTGAGGTCAGAAGTTGAGCAGAAACAGAAACGAGGAATCAAATGTGAGTGAATGAGAGCACAAAAAGGCTGAGGAAGTGTAAGCATTGTTCACATTTATTTTCTATCCTTACCACACTTATTATCCTCATACCTGAGGAGTTTTTTTTTTCTGCTCAACACCTGCTAGTGTTTGTAAGTAAAAATGACATTCAATTTTAGGCACCAGTGCATAGCTTCTTTTTTATTTTTTTATTTTTTTTTTTTTTATGTAATGCTCTGTGATTTTGGATTTAAGGGAAGCTGTAGTGGGTAGAACAGCCATGCTTGATGAAAATTAGGGTCTTTGAATAAAAGCCAATCTGGAATACTTATCAAAATAGTTTAAGACATGATACCGCCCCTTAAAAACTTAATTCTGCTTCTTTATGCAGGCAAAGAGAAATGCATGCAGAGCCTTGTTCCTAGTTAGAGTGCTCTCAACTATCAGATTTGGGTTTGTTTCACCCAGGCACTTATCAGAAGCGTTTCATTCATGGTCCCACACCCCCTAGACTTCCTCCTGTCAATGGACAGGGCTGTGTAATTCCTAAGGCTGTCCCTCTTTCCCCCAGATCTCTCTAGGCAATAAAGTCTCCAATATAGGAGCTTATGAAATCGAGGGAAGGTAGGATGACTCCAGGACCCGAGACAAGCGTGGAACATCAGAGAACCATGGTTATAACCTCTCCTCTGTGTCTCTGGGGAGAGCAGACTCAGCTGCACTGCTGCAGGACATTTCCACAGCCACAGCCATTCCCACAGGCTCCCCTGATTGAGGGATCCCCACCAGGAACCTGCCAGAGCCATTCTTAGCCCCCCAAAATGAGCAAGATGAGTGAGAAAATGCCACAAGATTCACACCATCAAAGCAAAGTCCTTAGTCACTCTGGGACATCCAGGACACTCCTCTGGGCTCAGCTGCTCTGGCAGGGTTACTTCCCTCTCTTCTGGGTTGGCACTCAGTGTCATCAGCTACATGTTCAGCTGGGTTTTCACTAGAGGATGACCCAAAAATTGCCAAGACTGCTCAGGTGAAGTTTAAGCTTGAGCATATAAGGTAGAAATGAATTTTAAATGAATAATCCTGTTTTTTAGATTGCTATTTTCCTTTTAAAATGAAAAACATTATCCAGCTTTGCTGGTTTCAGAAGCTGAGAGATAGGTTTCAGTATTTTGCTATAACTCTTTGTGAGTTCCTTCTATGACTTTTAAAAGAGTTAAAGAGGGTGTTAATAAGGTATTTTAGGAAGCAGACATGCTGCCAGTAGTTTGTTTGTAGTTAGTGGTTTGTGGCTGAATTCAGCTTTACTACTTTCCTTCCAGCCCTCATGAGGCTTAGTTCATCACTTGGTAATTTACTTTTTAACAGTCTTTAATTGTCATTTAATACCTAAAACTCTATTTACACACAACTGCTGAGCTGCTACTAACCACCGCCTCTTTTTGATTAACACAGTCTGTAGGAGTGGTAATTACGTGTTTAGCAAGAAGGACTGAATGAAGAAATGCTCAAACCCACAACTACACCCCCTTCCTTTTATTACCTCTTTTTTTGGTTCTGCTTTTATGTCATTTTGCCTCTAGACTTTTGCTCCCTTCTGTGGTTACTTTAGTGCCTTACTGCTACAGCTTGTGTAGACAGCATATCTGGAACTCCAGTTTTCACAATTTCCTTCCATAAAATACACTACTGCTCCCTTCCTGAAAACAAAACCTTAAGAGGGGAATAAATGTTAATGATGAAATCCTGTGGGCAATTCTGTCATTGCTGATTCTAGTAGATCTAATGTTGACTTTAAAGTCTGATCACACAAACTCTGGGAAGAGGTTTGATGACCTCTTTCTTCCTGAGCGTTTTTGCAAAAAAAAAAAAAAAAAACTTTAAAGAAAATCTACTGGTTCCTCTACTCTCAATACACACATGTACTCTGTCCAAAGACCATTGCTTGTTATTCATGACTTTTGGAGACCTGAGTTTAAAATCGGTGCTTGAAAATGTCTTTCTTGCATTTCATCTTTCCAAGGATTTATAACATTCTGATACTTTGCTCTTTATTCTGTGTTTTTCTATACATAAATTGGCAAAGAGAAGCAGGGGATTATGAGCAATATTTTTGCCAAAGTGTGTGAAATATGGCTCTTTCAAAAAATTGCATCTCAGCCTTTTATACAAGGAAAATTCATCCAATTAGGGTGTCAAAGTTAATGGCAGAGAACTTGGATGATCTGAGGGGTTTTCACTCTACATTCATACACTCCTAACTGTTCAACAATTTTGCCCCATTTTATCTGAAGAAGGAATATAAGTATTTTCTATTCATTCAAACCAAGCTTAGGAAGGGCCAGATCAGCCAAACTTTGGACATATTTAATCAATGTGAATATTAAATGATTATATTTGTATATATACATTGTCAATACTATCTGCACAGTATTTAAAGAAATTTCTTGCAATACCAGGAGCCAGGAGATGTAGAGATTAGACTCTGACTATCTGCCTTGATAAAAGATATACACTTTCCATCCTGTAGCTGAGAATGTTTTTCTGAAGTCAGAGCCAAGACACACTCTTGGATGAAGCAAAACTTCCATGGCCAGTAAAGGTTTGGTAATTTAATCTGATATTTTTGTCTGACTTCCAGGAGGTTGATCTGGAAGGGTTTGCCTGTATTCTTGGCACAAAACACAGAAAAATTCATGTTTGGATTCTGTACCATTTGCTTTGTCAAGGGAAGATGGCTGAGGGAACACTCCAATGTTCAAAAAACCCAAAATTATTAGCAAAATCATGGAAGAGATAGGCATGAGTGATAAGTGAAGAGAAAACCACTTTCCAGAGATAACCTAATACTTCAAAAAGCAGCTGAAGTCAATTTATTTTGTTCTTTCCTCAGTGATCTAATATACAGATGGCAGCCAAAACTGGGACAAGAAACAGCAGGAACAGTTGCACAGGGCCTACACTGTAATGAAAATAAACAGGTTTTAATGCAAAGATAGATGTATTTAGAGATAGATTCATGTTTATTAGAAGGAAATCAGGAGAGCTGCATAAATAAACCAAGGTTCCTTTTAAAAGCACAGGATGGTTTCATTTCTCTGTGATTTGTGTACACTCAGATCAAATCTATGCTTTTGCAGGAACCCACTGTGAAATTGCATAGTATCTCCAACATGAAGTACTAGACAACAACGTTAAGGTTGAAAGTCAAATGCTCAGCAGCTGTCAAGAGCCAAAAAAAGGGTTGCAAGGGCAGCTTCAGTTGGATTCCTTTCTGTGTATACGCTCGTTTTGAAAAGGAATTCCCATAAAACTTTAAAACAGCATTGAAAAAATTTCCTCCTCTTCTTGGAACTCCCTGAATTGTTGCTGCTGAAAATTTCTACTCCAGATGATGTATGTGCTTAACATGACAATGTTATGTGTCAATCCACAGCATTGCATCTGAGTTATAGGCAATTAGGGAAATGAAAGCTATCATTATAGTAAAAGGAAGTGCTGAGAAACCTCAGCTACAATCCTACCTGCTAGTCCTGCATCTGATGCAGTCCATTTCTTTAATGTGCACTTCTCAGTGCTGTTGCAAAGATTAAGAGCACTTAATGTGAACCAAAGTGTAACCAGCTGTCACCAGATCGTGTTTTCTTCATTCCCTCCTTCCAGCAACAACTAACTTCAATTTTTAAGGAAAAAAATCAGAGAAGTTGGAATAAAAATCAGATGTAATTATTTTCATGGGCTGCTCTTGTTTCTGTTTTTAAGAAACAGTACTTGACACTGCTAAATTATAAATTGTGTAAAAATATGCTCAATATATCTACAGGCTGCTGCCACAGGAACAGATATAAAACAAAGACAAAAGAGGTGGCAGCCCTGCTTCATCATCCTACATCCCTGTTCCTCCTTCCACCTCACTAATTTGCTTTGACTGTTTTGGTAGTGCATTTTTGTTGTAATATCTCTTTTGACGTTTTGTTTTTTTCAATTTGTTTAAAAGGTTTTTCCTACCTACCCCCTTGCAGTTGCTTTAGCCCATCATTGTTCCCTCCCCTCTCCATCCTGCATTCCTCCCCTGACTCCCCTGGATTGGTTACTGCATTGGGTCCTCCCCTGAGACCTCTTCCCTTTATGAGTTGTTCCACAAGTCCTGGAAGTGGTTTTATTATTTTATTTTATTTTATTTTATTTTATTTTTTTATTTTATTTTATTTTAACTATTTTATTTTTTATTATTTTATTTTATTTTATTTGTATTTATTTTTATTTTCAGATGTTTCTGTTTTTGCTACATGATCGCATTTTATTTATTCCCTTTTTTTCCTTTTCATAAGACTTTATAGATGAACACCAACCTTAGTTGATGTCATTTTTTACCCTATGTATTACTTATGGTGCTTTCTACTATATAGTGTGATACTATTTAGAAAACACATGAAATTTTCTAAACAATTTTAAGAACATTTTAAAACTATAAAGGGAAAAAAGGAAAACTGTTATGGTGTTGTAATTCACACTTTGAGGGTCCATATTCTATCTCATCAGCTTTTTTTTCCCTTTTCTTTCTATTATTCTACTTACAATTTCTTTCTCCTCTGCTTTCTGAATAAACTGTTGTGCCTGGAACACTCCAAACAGTCTTCGTGCACTTTGTCCCACTGTAAGCCTGTGGGGTGGAGAGTCAGACTGGCCCCCCAAGGCACATCCCCTTCCCACTGCTCTGCAGCCACGCTGAATCCCGGCTCTGCTGGATCAAAATCAACCACAAACCCCTACAAAAGGACCAAGGACTCACCCAACAAATCTCTTCTGAAAATAAAGTCTCCAGAGACTGAGTCCACTCCCACCCATGGAACTCCAGGTCTTCAGATTTATGACTTTTTAATATTTGTAGCATCTTACTGGTTAATGGTGACAGCAGACAAAGAAATGGTGTCACTACAAAGAAATCAGTGAGTCTTCTTGCTGATGATGAACAAGAAGAATCAAGAGATCAGCTAGCATTTTATCACCTTTTTTCTCTTCTTTGGAACAGTCCTCCAATAGTAAAAAAATTATTTTAATTATGCAAGTGCAAAGAACTGCCAGTTTTACCTAATGCTTCATCTCATAATTTTCTGACTTTTGCACAATTTAGCTATAATTTCAATATAACTGCAGACTGTGATAGTGAAGGAGAAAATGTTGCATTAAAATTACAGGTTATATAGCTGAAGAGTAGTGTGCAATTGAGAGGGCGGCCTTCATATCCATTATCCGATTATTTCCTTGCCAGCACGCATACACACAAGAACAATTGGTAGTTTAATGAAATGATCATATCCATGCAATCTGTTTTAAATACAATAACTTAATAATAACAGGCACATTAAATTTTACACTATTAGTGAATTACTTCTGGAAGATTCTGCAGAAGATATTAAATTGTAATCAAGTAATTATCTAATGAGGTGTTACACAATACATTCTCACCGGCATTAAAGTGAGAAACAGAACTAAAGAAGATAAACTTTCTTCAAAATGATAAAAAGTTTCAACTCTGCATTATCAGAAAAGTGGCAATGTCTAATCACTGTTTTAGTCTCAAACATTTTATGCAAGACTTCTGATGTATTTATCCCACAATTTGTACATGTAAGTTCACCAGAAGTTCTCTGAAATCAATAAGAACATGATGTGAGCTGTAAAATACATCTGAAAATACCATTAATACATTAGGGTATGTAAGTGTAAAGGTGAGGCACAAAGAAGTTGCCCAGAATCATCAATTTCTGAAGAGCATCTATTGCTTTCAATAATATATGGCAAAAATCAATATTTTGACTTTTACACTTCACATATTCGTATCTTCGTGTCCCTACGCAGTTCTGCGTTATTTGTTCCTTCGACTGAATTTTTTTAAACACACATACGAGTGCCTAAAATAATATAGTTATTATCTCCTTGTTTTGCTTTGTTTAGTGTGGCTTTATCGGTATTGAACTTCTTTTAATTTAACCCACAAGTTTTATAGTTTTTACCATTCCACCTCTCACCTCAATCCTGTTGGTAGGGAGGGAGGGAAGGGCTGCGTGGGGCTTGGTTGCTGCCTGGGGTTAAACTATTCCAATTACATGTAAATAAATTATACTGATATTATTCATAAGTCCTTGATGAGACATCTGACTGCTTCACTTGGCTTTATTCTCACAAAATTACCATTCTGAAATAGTTCATTCAAAATCTTACATGAAATTTTTTATACCAGTCACACAGAGCAGACAGTTCAGCTCAGTGGAACCTGGCTCAAGGTGCTGACATCCTCTTGCTGGCCCAAATTATTAACGAGAGTCTCTTCCTCAGGATGCCTGGAGATCAACTCTCAATTAATGTTTTTCTGTAAACACTGTACTCAGGAACTCCTGTATCCAGAAACAGTTGTATACAGTGTCCTCAGCCAGCTGCCATACAAAATGTCTTGTTATTTCATGTTCAATGTGAGCATGAAAAAAATACTGAATAAAGTGAAAAGTCACGATAATTTGGAACAGTGAAACTGGTTACGTTTTGTCAGTGATCTGGAGTGATCTAATTTCTGTAATGAAATTCAACACTTGAAAAACGCTTCTCATCAGACCTTTAAGAGAGAGACCAATAGAGAAAAAATCCCCAGCCCATACAGAATATTTCACCCATGAAGGGTGAGTATTATGTTTCTCTCATGAGTATAAAAGCTCCATAAGTCATGACTGTGAAGGCATGAATGAATTATAAAGGTCTTTTGCTTTAGTAAAAGAAGCAGGATCAGCATTTGTACACAGGACATTCTATTTATTCTACCTATTTCTTGATCTGTTCATTTAGAATTGTTTAAAACTGTCAGTTCTACCAGTAAAGAAATGATCATAGAGAAAAATAGATCAAATTCATTAGAAACACACAAAATGAGTTTCTACAGGTGATCATAAATAATGTTGATTTCTGCAAATGGTTCTCAATTCCATATTTCAAAGAATGGCAGGCTTTCACAAGACTATCTTGTTTCATTCAGTGCTGCTCATTTGCACCAAATGAGACGGGACCTCAGAAACTAAATAATTGTTAGACTTTGCCATCAGGATTGGAGATTGCAGAAAAACAGAGCTTTTGTCTTCAGAAAGTTTATTTCATTTTTAGTTCTTAGAGTGAATCAGATAGAGTAAATACTAATGCCTTTCTGAGACTAAAATGTTATGAAGTGTGTCAACTGAAAGAAAAATACTTTAAAGGTACATTTAGGGTTGGGTCCTCAACACTTTCCATGATAGTGCAAGGTTTCCTGTGGCCTCATGGCATCTGTAGTTCAAAGCTCCTCACATTCTTCCCTTCCACTCTTTTCAGAGACCCTTTAAAGTCTGTCAAGGATTGGGCACACCCCAACACAACCTTGATTTTCCCTGTGCTTCATTCATCTGCTCTCTGGAGTGATAGGATTCTGCTGACCTTCTTCTTTCCATTCATCTTACTGAAAATCTTGAATTTCATCTTTTCCTACAGAAAACTTTCTAGCAGGCATATTTTTCATCTCCCAAGTTCTTACCAGAGTCTGCCCAAATGTAAGTGGGAAGATACATCAATGTTATGAGGCAAGACAAGGAAGGAAGAGCAGGGAAGTGAAGACCGTGCCATTATAAGGCTAATAAAGAAGTCTCTGAAAAGTTTTAAAAACAGAAAAATGGTTTTGCTGCATCTATGCTTCAATGTTTCATCAGACATTACCAAATAAATTTCAATGAGACACTCCAGGGAATGCTTTTTCTTCCAACATTTTTTAAATTTTCAGACTAACTCTAGTTGACATACCCCTTTCAGAATAATTTTCAAGTTGTTGGGTTTTAATATTATGTTGAAATGTAGTCATGGCAAGCCCTTTTCTTCTCTTATAACTCTCCAGATGAACTTAAGCCAACTCAATGCTTTTAATGGGTTTATCCTTTTTTACAGATGTTTCCAGCCACCCATGTAACCCTTCTGTCCTAGTGAAAAAATGCAAGTAACCTGTTAAACAGAGGATGAAGTGTCACCATGGCCCCTCTAGGAAATGGCAGTCCCTGTCCACTTCAGGCAAGCTTATGCCATGTGAGAAGCAAGCATTGTTCTGCTTATCCATCTATAGACTCTAGTCCCAGAAGTGAGATGACAATAAAAAATCTTTTGCAGAGAATTTGCACAGCTGATGCTATAAAAACATGTGCTGAAAATACGATGCTGTAACATAGACACTAATTAGCTCACTCTTTGGTTTTCTTCACCCTCTGTGTCTTTCTATCCAACTTGAATCTCTGCTCAAGACTAATCCAAAACTGGTGTCAGACTGGCTTATTAGGTTTCGGTAAGTGTGAATCTCTTTTTATATCAGAAAAGTCTAAATTTGAGCCTGACTTGAGGAACTGTAATAGACAGGCTGACACTGTTCTTTTTTTTCTTTTTTTCTTTTTTTCTTCTTTTTCTTTTTTTCTTTTTTCTTTTTTTTTTTTTAATTTATTTTTCCTTTTCTTTTCAATCAACCAAACAACTGGTAATTTTATAGAATGGTATCTCTCTATTCACATTAGATAAAAGTGAATACACACAGCTGCAAAATTCTGTATGCTCTAGTATATAATGAAAAAATAAACATGTAAACCCTAAATCAAGACCCGGCCCCACTGCCTCCCCACCCCCCCTCCAAAAAAAAACAAACAAAAAACCAAAAAAACCCCAAAAAACCCCAAAAAAAAACCCCAAAAAAACCCAACCCAAAAAAACCCAAAAAACCAATATAATGAGAAGTGAAGGCACCATGCCCTTGTGAACATTATCTTTTCAGATGCCTGTCAATTTTGGGATCAATTTAGTTGTTTGAGGAGAAGATTCTATTTGAAGAACTCCATTTGATGCCTGTACCTCTTGTGGAGAATTGACTCTACTCCTTCATCCCACTCTACAGGGACAGATCACTGTAAATGATCACATAGCAAGTTGGGTGGCTTTGTCTCCTTCCTCTTTCTCAGAAGCTGTTCCAGATCATAGTGTTTGCTATTAAAAGGAAGTTGTTTTATTTTCTTAATTAGTTATTGTCCTCCCAGAACTTCAAGGAAGCAAAAAGAACCAGTGAAAATGTCACCACAGGCCCCCAGTCAGGTAATAATTACATTGACTCCATGGTTCTCAGAAGGCTCCACTTCAGAATGGGGCTCACCTGTCACTTAGGATTGACTGACCCATGTTCAACTCTGTTCATCTGGCACCCTGCTCCACTACTGACCCATGTTCATCTGCTGTTCACATGGAACCCTGTTCCACCACTGACCCATGTTCATCTGCTGTTCACATGGAACCCTGCTCCACCACTGACCCATGTTCAACTGCTGTTCACTGACAGATTACAGGCAAATAATGTGGTTATATTTGTCTCAAAATAAAGAAAGCCTTCAGGTAGCCAAAGGAAAGATTAGAGACATGCAGATGAGGCATTAGTTAGAAACTGAAACCAAATAATTAAAAGGTGATCCAGAAACAAAAGCTCCATAGTCCAGATTGTAAAATAAATAAATATTTATGTATCCCCAAAGGCTCATCTAGAAGAATGGTTGTTGACAGTGATGGGCAATATTACCTCAAAAACTCTAGGTTGGGAGGCCATTACTACGAAAAATCCCCATGACATTCCTGCCATGTGCCATTTACAGCAGAAAGAATTGCTCAAAACAAAGCTAAATCTGTCCTGAGACTTTTGGTGTATGCTGAGACCCCCACAAACTCTGATCTAACTCTGTTCCTAACAATACCTGTGGGCCCTGGGAAGTTATGAATCACTGAAGCAGAGCAGCTTGGGCTGATGCCTCTCCGTTTTTCAAGGGTAGCATCCATTCAAAGGAATGAGAAGGCGACTCTGGCAGTGCAGTGACACTTGGCTGTGCCTCCTGTGGGTTCTTGATAGCCAGCAGGCTTAAGCCATCACTGATAATATGATAAATTCACTCCTTGTCACATGGCATTTTCAGATAACTCTAAAGTCTGTTTCAAGGATACAAGCCATATAAAGAAATATTTTAAAAGTAAGAAGAGTAGCAGCTCTGAAGTATTTTTGACCCACTGTGATAAAGTGATCTCCAGTCCCTGTTTCACACTTTGTTTGCCTTATACACCACAGCATAAAAAGATATCTATGTACATTTTCTCTGCACATTATCTTTTGATCATCTGCCTAGTTGCTCCTAAATTCTGAAATGGGCTGTAGGGACACAGTCCTGTATCACAACTAATAGCTGCAAAACCACATTCTAGCAAAATATTCAGAGGCTCTGCTTTCCCTGCAGTGCTATGACTTGCGAGCCTCTTCCTGGAGAGGAGGGGAGCTTACCATCTTTCAGGATCCTGACACATACAGATACAAGAGGAATGCTAAATATTTGCAAATCTTATTCTTGGGCTCACTGTTAAACAACTGGCACCATACAAAGTATTCAAATCTGTTGCAGACTCAGATATCCCTGGTGATTTTAAAATATTTTCTAAGGTTTCTCCATGCTTCTTGTCCTTGCTAGCTCAGGTTGAAAAGTCAGATGCCTGGCAGGAATGCCCACATTGGCAGGGAGAGCTCCTGCTTTCTGATCCACTTTGCTCCAGCTGACTGATGAGAATCTTGGATTTGTTTGCTATTTTTTGAGTTTCCACTATGATCTTTCCAAGATGCTACCAGACTGAAAAATTTTATGCTGAACACAGATGTGCATGTTGTATTTTTAGCAGAAAATTAATTAATTAATATGGTTTATGTAAATTTAGAAGCTGTTTAGAAGGCTTCATTCTCTGCACAGTATTCAATATTTGCCTAATATCTTGTCAGATAGTAATTATATTTCCAGATAGGAATTTATACTCAACTGTAGCAAAATATTTCTTGCCATTAATTCTGCCAGAAACAGGGAAAGATTAACTATGCTATGCCTGGAATGGATTATTTATCATTGCACAGGCAATTAATATGAAAATGCTTGTATCCTCTGAAAAATGCACAGAGTTAAAAGGATTATAATTCCTTTGAGTATAACAAGATGAAACTAGTTTAAGAAAGGGAAAAAAAAAAAAAAAAGAAGGAAATAAGGCCTTTAACTAATGACTAATATAGCAATTAAAAGAATAAACAGATTTTTTTTTTTGATCCTTAGAGACAAAGCATTTTTTAAAAGTCATCTTGGCCATCATTCCAGTGTTGTAGAATATGTTTGATCTGGTCTATAACTATCTTAGTGACAATCTTCAACACCTGTAACTGGCCTCTATTATAATAACTTGCATACTTTATGTCAGGAACAGCCCAGAGTTACATATATACATAATTGGTTATACAGGTTCAAAATCTCTCTCTTTCTCTCTCTCTCTCTCGATATATATATATAAACTGGTTATACAGTAATATATATATATATATATATATATATATATATATGGTTATACAGGTTCAAAATCTATGAATATTTTCTTTCCAGGCCTGTGCTATTGCAAATATTCTGGAGTCAAAGTTCACTGTAGTTGTACAATTGGTTCATCACTCCTATGGTAGTTATTGTGGAAACATCAAAATTCTGGCTGCTGTGCACTTCACAGTCAGTTAATAGGAACTCTTCCTAATCAGAAGTAGAAATGAGAAAACAGGTATCAAAATCCCAAATTGTTTATCTACTCTTCTACAGATACAAACCAAATAAATCAGATAATTTAAAGGCCTTTAAGAAGATACTTTGCCAATTCAAAGCACAGATTTCTTTCTTTCTTTTGCTTTTAAAAGCCCATAAAAACAATTATGCTTGAGCCATATAGGCTCTGTGAAGCTGCACATTGTATGAAATGATATACTTAACCCAGCTTCTCTTCCCAACTCACTGCATGAGAGTTAATTCCATGATAACTTCTCCTGTGCATCATAAAAGCAGTATAGCTGATCTCCAAACTGGCATGTCAGTTAATGTTTACAACTACGAAAAAACAAACTGTACATTTAATTCACATGGTAAAATGGAATAAACACAGACCAGGGAACTATGATATCCCGGTATACTTCTGACAATTTTATTATGATTTTTCTGCAAGTCCACTTGATATTTTTATTTGTTTATGCCTGTGATAATATAAAACCCAACTGTTGAGGTTGGCTTATTCCAGTGCTCTGTGCTCCGTGGTGCTATTCCTCTATATCACCAGGCAAAAGCATCTAGTCCTTGTCTGTGCAATCTAACATTTTATTTTGATTCATTTGTCTCTGCCTTTTCCTTAAATGAAAATGTCCTTTTAATCACACTCCAATGTAACAAACTTTCCAGTAAGAAATTCTTAAAACTTCAAAGAGCTAGTTAAGTACTGTCACCCCAGAAGGATCTCTCAGCTTCAGTGGCCTGATTTTGGTTTTCATAAACTCTGTGGCAAAACTTGTTTTCTGTGGAAGAAAGACCTTTTTACACCTTTAGGGTGTATCCAGTGACACGAGGGATGGGATACCCACACCTGCAGCTGTCTCCTGACAATAAATCTGTGAAGCACAGTGTGTCACAGGACTAAAATAAAAGCCATAAGTGTTACAGCCACCTTTTTCTAGCACCACTGCTTTGCAGAAGAGGAAGGTAGCTCAGGTGCAGCCTCCAAAGGAGGCACACACCCATCAGATGAGGTCTGGTCCCAGATTTTTGGGTACTAGCTCAGGAGTCTCTGCAGTGTGTCCCATTTGTTTCCTCTGTGTATACCTTAAGGCACAGGACACCAGAAATCTAACTGGTTTTCGGCTTTGGGGACTTTTACACTTATCCTGATGCTTGTGGGAGATGAAGGAGACTTGGTAAAGGATTCACTTCATCACCTTATTTTTTAAAGTAATGTACTTTCTCCTGCAAAAATTAGCATCAGCATTAAAATACAAAATGTTTGAAAAAAGTTACATAAAAATTATTGTTACACTGTAAAACTATCCTCCTTGAATATCACCTTGATCAGATAGTTGTGCAGAACTAGGAAGGCTAAGAATGAATGAATCATCTTGTTCTTAGCTCTGCATTAATAATTTGATGCCTCAATATAGCACCTCACCTGCATATTAAAGACATGAAGGGGCTTCCAGTTTCTGCAGCCTGCCTCAGGAGAGAGAGGTGGTACAGAAGCAGCAATTGAAAAGAGGAATTTACATGAAGAAAAGAAGGGGTTTGCTATCTCTAATTAGGTCTTGGAAAGGATAAAACCTAATGTTTCAATTTAATGATGAGCTAAAATCAAATGGAGAAGGAGTATTGTCAGTTACCTACTTCAATTCATAATAATTCTTAATATATTGATTTCCTTTCAATTCTTCCTTCACCATCACTCTCCTTTACTTCTTTGGAAGAGAGTCTCTCCTTTGCAAAATCACTCAGAGACTCTCATTTCTACATTTCCCATAGGAAGACACCTCACACAAATATTCTGTCTAATTTTGATCCAAAACAAGATCCTACACGCAGCAGTGCTGGTTCCTTTGGCAGTCATTAGCAAGGCACATCCCTAACAATGACTAGGTTTGTAGGACACATGGAAAAGTATCAGTGTAAAACCTATTCCTACTTCAAGCAATTTCTCTTGCAAAACAAATTTCTGAACACATTCAACTTTATATATAGAGAGATTAAAACATGTAATGGCTCAATTGCAAACTTAAATTTCAATTTTTGTTTTAAAACACTTATTAAAGCCAAAAGGAGCATTTCCTGCTTCCATCCTAATGAACTAGTGACAATTTTTCCACCCCATTTAGGTTATAACCTTTCTTTTTTATAAGACGTTATTCTAGCTGATGGGTAGCAAAGAAGACTCCTATTTATCCATATATTCTGGTGGAACTGCCTCTCTTGTGCTTTAGGTCTGTGCAGAAATCCTAAAGGGAAATTTCACAAAAGTAAATTGTGTGTCTAATTCCTTCTTCATCTACATGTACAAAATGCATATAAAAACTTTCAGCACCTGATGATACTTTGACTGGACAGCAGACTTCAGGTTCCTTATTTGAGGACAGGTGAGTCTGCAAAATAATTTTAGTTTCTGTACAGCAAGTCAGAAGCATCACTTTTGCCACTGCCAGCAGCCAACAGATCACGAGACAGACGTAGCTCTGAGCAGGGTCTTCTTCCTTTCAGGATTTAATTTTTCTGTTAGTTCCAGAGGAAAAACGACCTAATGTTCTCTGGGGATTAAATAATGGTTTACTAAATTTATAAAGATGGAATTGCCTCTGACATTAATAGATCTAAGCTGCACAATATTTTAATACACTTCTAAACACTTCTATGAGTAGCTTCATTGAATTCAGTGGGATTACTCATTTCAGGAAGAGCTCAGCTAGCACAGCAGGAGGTTACAAATTCAGTTCATCACTTTTAAGGCTGTAGAGTGGAGAATGACACAGTTAATATGCTTTAGCCTGAAGTTCTGGTGATTAAAAAGATACATAGTTAAGAAATATTTTACTAAGAAATAATCAAAATAATTACTCTTAATTAGAAACCTCTATGACTATCAATAAATTGTTTGGAGATTCTTTGTCAATGAGAAATGTTACATAAATGTAAATTTCTTTAATGGTATAGATATTATTTATCTACTTAATTGAAAAACCCAAGATTTTTTTATTGTATTTTGATTAGTAAAATTCTAAATATGAAGGGCCAAATACTTTCTTCTTGAAGGCTTTTGAAACTCAGGGAACAAATGAATCTGGTCCTAATATCTAAAAGACAGAAAGAGGAGACCAAGGGTGACCCTTCTTGCTGCCTGCAATATCCTCATGTGGGCAAGCAGAGAGGGAAGTGCCCATCTCTGACATCCTTGAAAAATTCTTGAAAATCCTGTTGTGTGTCTCTTCCAAGTCAGCCTATTCTGTGATTCTATGGCCCCAAATATCTATCACGTGTTGCTGAAAACAGAAAGCAATGCCATTTTAGCTTTAGAAATATATATTTTTTGTATAATCCAGAATCTTTGCCTTTCTCACACTTTCATATCTCATGTCCCTTTGTACTCCTGGTTTATTTTCAAGTATAATTTTTGAAATTTAAATTTTAAGAGGGTTTTTAAAAACTTTGTCATGTTCTCTCAAATTAGTTGACTCAGCTACATGGAAAAATTGTCACCAACATGTCTTCTATAGGAAATTGCTTTCTTATAAGACCTTTTCAGGGTGGAAGACTCATATTTTTTTTTAGAAGGGCAGGAAATAGCTAAGATAAATACATTAAACAAAAAAACCACCAAATCCCAATGAACAGTAGGAGTGAAAGTTTAGACTTTTTTTGCTTATTTCAAAAAGTAGGTGCTTGGGATAAAAATGTCTGATGTGGAGGGAGAAGTGACTGCTTTGAAGCAGTATGAAGACATAGAAGCATAGCCATGCAATGTGTTCTGGTTTGCAGTAATACTCAACAGAAGGATCACAGAACTGATCACTGCTAATACTTTTCTGCATTTACTTTATGAAGTTAGTCACTTGTGTTATGAAACACAAGTTAACTATAAGTTGTTTCAGACATATGAAGCGAGACAGAGGAGTAGTGCAGAAGGAGAAGTGAACATTCCAGGGAGGCCTGAGCAGGTCAAGGAGCTAAGGCACTCCAATCACTTTCTTTGATTGCCAGATCCTCCAGAGCCTCATAGAGGAGAGAAGAGTTTCACACTAGAAAATGTGAAACATCTGAGCAGTGTTTGCAGTGAGTGAAACACCTGTGCTTTCAGAAGGACTCTCCAGGGGACAGGATGTGAGGCAGAAATGTCACTGAGCTCAAATGGCTGGGAGGAGGTGGCAGGGTGGGCTAAACCTGGGTCACTAAATGGGCACTGGAGACCACGAGAGAGGCATTTGATGCTGGCTGTACCCTGCAGGGCTGATTGCCACAGCAAGCTCCTCGTTCTGGCTGAACATAGGGAAATTTTAAAGCCCGATTTTCTGGAACTGGTAACTGCCTTGGAGCTTTCAGAAGAAAAAGATATCTCTCCTATCTGCAAAGGTAAAAGTAGAAATGACAGTCCAGATGCAGGCCAGGGTGTAAGGGTTACTGCAAGACATCCTGTGCCTCTGACACTGGGTAGCTCTTCCACAAGCTGGCATGCTCCACAAAATGTAGAATATCCTACTTAGGGATTATTAAGAGTTTATCAAAATCAAAGTACCTTGAGATGAGATTTGAATAAGGAGAGGGCAGTGCATTGCTGCACAGGATGGAGGGTTTCAATTCAAGAACACATTAAAGAAAGTGTACAGAGGAGCTGAATGAGGAGAGGAGCTACTTTGGAACACATACTGTGTATTTGCTAGCATTGTGCACTGAAAAACTCTGTCATATCAGATGCCACTCTTCGTGATTTCTGCTTTCGTATTCCATGGTGTTATGTAGATGTTCTAAACCAGAACACCAGAGTTGACACCAATTTCCTAAAAGAATAGACACACAAGCAGTTCTAGCAGCACTGGTTAGACCAAGTAAAATCAGAAAAAGGACTCTCCATGAGGAGGCAGCAACACACTTGCATATATATATTTAATGTCAATACCCACACACTAGATTTGAAACCCAAACCTAAAACTGTATATCCCTTGAATATATATCATAAATGTAATATGTTGCTATTGAAAAATTAAAACAGAACAGAATGTCCCAAGGAACATCCAGAGATTAAATTAGATCTGGACTGACAACAAACTACCATTGTCTCTTTGAAAAGAATTAAGGATGAATTTGCTGAATTCAATAAACAATTTATCAGTGATTTCATTAGATAATGAGAACTGATTATATACTAAGTTATCTGACGGTCCTAAAAAATGGGAATTTGTGACAAGTATTAACAATAAAATATCATGCCAGCATTCATTTCCAATCCTAAAATCAGATTCAGGCTCCTTGCTGCTTAGGAAACACTGCATTGCATTACACTATGAAGTCTGATCTTGATTTTACAGGCTAGATACATTAGAAAAATATTTTTGTGATTTCAAGTGCTTTGAATTAGTTTCTTTGCTTCACATTCCTAATTCACTGATCATTTATAAGTGCTCTAAAATCCCCAACAATATTTTGAATTATTGTCTTCTACCTGCTTTACTAAGTCACCTGGCTTAAAGCTGAGTCTGAGATAGTTCCTTCCCAAGGTCCAATTCAAGGCACTGACTGTATCAGGGAAGCCACAAATTCAGGCATCAAGTAACACTTTTAGCATCCACTTTATTCAAGAACATAAACCCCTTGAAATTGGTCAGACTAAGGATGGCTGAACATGTTGTGAAGACTTTCTCTCTTTGCCTCAGCCTGCCTCAGCCTGGCTCTGTTTGCTCTCCCTTGAGTAAGCATCATTCTCTCCTGCTCCTTGCCCAGACACTTAGAAAATTATAAACTTGATTTTGCCACAGGTCCTCTCAGGTTTTTTTTGGCTTTACCATGCACAAGCTGTTCCATACTCTACTACTATCCCTCCTTTCATATAAACATATCTTCAATCAGCAAAATTTTCACCAAACCCACTAATTCTTGGATACATACAATTAGGTTTATAACAAAAACACAGAGTGTTCTGCGTGGTAACAGCATTATACTGCATTATGCTGTGCTTCAGTAACTTTTTTGGTTGATTTTATTTCCCCAGCTACTTCTGCAATTAACTCAACAGTGCTTGCTGGATATAAAATCTTCTTAGATGCATAATAATTAATTTTTACCTGTGTTAAGTCAGGCCTACATCTTTATCCTTCACCAACAACTATAATATTAATACAGAGAAATGTAATAACTCCTGAGATCTACTGCTCTGCTAAAATGTACACCTGCTCTTGCCCACTGAAGCTGTTACAGGAGAAAGGAAAATCCTGGGGACCTTTTTCCCTATGGAATATTCTGACCTGCATGCAAAAATTATCTGCAAAATCTAAGCCTTCAGTAGAGAAAATAGAAGTTCTTTGTTGAATAAATGACTGTGGGAGGTTTCTGTGATACTGGAGCTGAACAGTAGATAAAACATAGAGAATGCAATAATAAAACAAAACATAGTAGTAAAGCTTAAAGAATTTAGAAACAATTATCTGAATAGAAAATAAGAAAGGAAATGGAAAACTAGAAAGCTCCTAGTTGCTAAATTTTTGGATTTTCCAAGCAGTTTTTTTTCTAAGACTCAGACAATTAAAAGTTTTTAAAAGCTCTTTAGAAAATAGGTAGTACTGAGCATCTATGCTGAGCAAGGCAAGAGAACTCCTATGCATAAATCTAGAAATAAGGATATATGGGCAGCAACATCTGCCCATTATCTGGAATAGGATAAGACTCAAAACAAAAAACAGCAAAAGCAGCAGGAGGTGTTAGCTATAAAAGCGATACTATCCTGATTTTTTCCTGACTAAGGGAAAGACATCATTTAACTTCATTTGGTCTAGGATCTGGCACTAAGTCCTATTATACAGGCCAGATGTAAGGAATTTATTCCCCTTAGGAGAAAGCAGGAGAAGCAGATGGCTGTTTCTAGCAAACACATTGCAAACCATAGGAAGAGCCTGTCTGTATTTCCTGTGAGAACTAAAATTTCACTAGAAATAAGAACATCCTTAAAACCAATGCATTTCCTTAATGGTTCCAAAAACAATAACCTACTTATTATCTCATCATGCCTAAAGGTATTAAACATCTCATGCTGGATTTGTTCCTTTGCTTCTCAATTCTTCCTGTACTTTAGATGGTAGATGGTCTCAACTTTTGTACTGCTGTACCCTAATTTATTTTTAATATCTCAGTGTTATAGTGCTCATCCTGCAGGGCATGTTTAACTGTAAGTGGGTAAGTCCCATTTAATTCAATGGCCAATTGTGTGCTCAGATAACTTGCTGAATCTAAACCATTTGCATCCACCACTAAAAAGTAACAAAAGTTACCCCTCTCTCATTTGGGGCCTGTATGCTCATGTGTAACTCAGCAAAAAGGATGACATTTGGAAATATGGTGCTTGTGCTGCTGCATTACCCTTTTCACCTTTTGCTAAACACAGGTTGGAAAATCCATATCTAACAAAATAACGTGCCCTGAATCCTGATGTCTTTTTTGTTTTCCTCTCCATTGCACGAACAGTTTGTGAATATTGTTTGCATTGAGGCAGCACCTTACAGTGTTCATCAGTACCAAAACTGTATTGGAGAACCCTGTACTTGTCCCTTCTGCATTTGCTGTACAAACCCACATCAGCGGCAGTGCACAGGATGTGTGCTGATGAGAACAGCCCCTTGTGATGCAGGGGTTCCTGGGGTAACCCACAGCCTTGTGCATTCAAGTTCAGCCTCTCACCAGACTGCAAGAGGATCTTGGCACTTTCAGGGAATGTATATTTTATCCAAGGGTGTACTGATGCTAAAATAATAGCAAAGGGGATACTGGGAATTGCCAGCCCTGGAAATCGTGATTTATTATAAAAAACGTCCAAGAAATGTATTGCTTTTTGAAATTGTGCTGCTATATAATATCCTCTCGAAGCTGGCTAAAGTGAGATCTAATTTAAGGCATGTCACTGCATCCTTGCTTTACATTGTTCTCTGTAGGTGTTACAGCAAGAGTTACAAAAGATAACAAGTTGCCATCATATTTTTTCTTATGACTAACAATATGGCTTAAAGGAAAAGGAAGGAAACCTTAACTCTGATATTCTTTTTCCCTGGGGCTTATAAAAAACAACCAACCCTGTAAATGTTATTTTCATTGCCTTGAGTTTTATATCCTTTATACCTAAACCCAAAAGAAAATGCTCTATTGTGCAAATAGGATTTCAGTGGCAGCATTAGGAAATTCTTCTGTTTCAAGTTATGCCAGGGGAGGTTTAGATTGGTTATTTAGAAAAACTTTTTTAGCTGAAGGGGCTGTCAAGCACTGGAACAGGCTGCCCAGGGATGGTGATGCAGCCATCCCTGTGGGGTAGCTAAAAGAAATGTAGATGTGGTGCTCAGGGACATGGCTTAGTGGTGGATTTGGCAGTGCTGGGTTAGCAGCTGGACTCAATGATCTTAAGGGTCTTTTCCAATCTAGCAATTGTATGATTCTACATAGGGATGTACAGCAGAAAAGACAGCTCAAGATCCATCTGCTGTGCCTGGGGTTATTTAGACATAGCTCTGTGTGTCCCTCCTTTCCGGCAGGATCTGATGCAATGGTTTTGGTAACCCTCAGGCAGTGTTTCTCAAGATGTCAGACCAGAATTAGTTAATCCTTAAGTGGATAAAGATGATTCATTATCTTATCACAGTTAGGTCTCAGTGTAAAATCAGTCTGTGAAACCAACTATGTTATGTTGAAGTGCATTCATTTAGCTTAATTTAAGAGTCTAAAGTTTCCCACAGTGCAATTAAATTTTCTCGACTGGCTGTCATCTCGAGAAAGGCTTTACTCCAACCATGGGACGATATTACTTTCTCACTTATTCAATCACACATGCTGATGGACTCAGCAAGAAACTTACATGTGACAGTAAGAAAGATTTGCACAGTCTGGCTCCTCCTCAGCATAACAAAATGAAATCACCTCATCAAAGAGCCATGGGCTGCTGCCAATAAAGTGAATGGGAGGCTTGATGCTGGCATTAAACAAGAATGTACATTATGCTTCTGAGAAGTCCAGGGCAGTGCACAACACAAGGCCAGAGTTTACCACTTGTTCCATTCTTCATAAACAAAGCTACAGTTCAGAGAGGACTCAGGAAGACTAATTTGCTGTGTTCTGAGATAAGGTTATTTCAAGGCTTCTTTCTATTTTTTCTCTATTTCATTTTTTTTTACCTTTTTGAAAAACAACATATTTCCAGATGAATTCCCCATAGTTGGTCTCAGCCCTAGAATGATTGGCTTTTTCAGTGAAATAGACTAAAATCTCATCACCTCCTTTGATTTATAGGAGAGTAAAATTGTTCCCAATTGCTTAAATAGTGATTTTCGGGTTTTTTTTTCTATAAAAGATTACTTAGATACAAGCGAAATTGCAAAGTAATCCCTTCTATATGACTGCTGTGAACTGAGAAATCTCCTAGCTACTGAAGGGTGGTGCAGGACAAGGAAAGGATAAAGTTATATGAGTCTATAGTTGTAACATCGAGTTTATGATCGATAGAAAATGTCATTTATTTTACACCTATTTTACACTAGATTTTTAGGATTGCAAACTGTTGAAGCCATGTAAGAATGTGTAGCATTGGCATTAGGTTTCTGTTACGGGCTGGCTTAAACCTCATTGAAACTGGTGTATTTATTTAGGATAAGAAAGAAGTTAAGTACATTTTTCTTTTCAAAGGTGGATGCAAGTCTGCTGGGAAAAAGGAAAACTGATATTAAGGAGAGCATTTCAGAGTATTATTTCATCTGAAAGAAAGTGTGAGAAGTGCTAAAAATTCAGCAACAGTGAGAAAGAGGAGACTAAGATATAAGCCTACCCAGACTCTAATGATACCAGTCTAAAGCAGAAAATGTAAGCCAGGTTGACTCAGGTTGTTGACTCTGTGGTCTGGAAAAATGTCTTTGGGATTTTTTGGATTAATCCCATTTCAAAGAAATGCATTTGTGGTCTTAAAAAAGAAACAGAAACAGTCCACCCCAAACAACTCAAAATTAGTTATGAAGATAACTAGCTGATCCCCCACTTTCTTTTCCAGCTGGAATAATTCAGGAGAAGGTCAGAAACTGTAGTGTTCAAGTTGGATAGAACTTTGATCATGCAGCTCTAGAAGGACAGTGAAGACTTTGTCCAGAAAGACAACATCTAAACAGAATGTCACTTCTATTGCTGTGTCGTGATCACAATTTAAAAGGTTGCAAATGCAGGAAATTAAAATGTAGATGTTTCACAATAGTCATGACTCCACCAATCTAAACAGAAATGTTATGATTCACATTAATAAATATCCATGTTACTCACAAGTGCTGACCTCTGATAACTTTGCTGTGAGGGAAGCAATTAAACTGGAACTTGTCTTTCAGTAAGCGAGCATCCTATCATCTCTAGAATAGTTAAAATTTAACACTTATACACTTCCATTTTTGTATAATATTTATCTAGGAATGGATTTCAATCCATTTCATGGAAAGCAACTTGTTTTTATTACCTTATAGCTCTAAAGAGAAAGAAACATGAATACAACCTTGATTAGGAGTATTGCAAATAGCCAATTATTTTTTATTACTTTCACTCACTGTAGTCAAGCTAAATTAATGTTCCGAGATAAGAGACTTGACTAGACAAGGAGGGAGGGAGGGAGAGAATGGTGTGAACGACTTTCAAGGTGAGACAGATTTTACTGTGAGGAGTAGGATAAGGCAGAGCAGTGAGGCAGGGAAGGGAAAAAAGAAGTGCAAAAGAAAATACTCAGAGAATCAGAGCAATAGGCAAAAGAAAAGAACTCAGCAGCTGCATTTTAAATGGATTAGAGGTCAAAGTTCACTTATTGTGGTAAGAAAATGTAGTCTGCTAGGAAAAGAGGATGATTGGAGCCAATATTTTGTCCTGTAATCTCCCTGAGTATCAGGGACAGAAGCATCGATTACCATTGAAGAAAGTCATCCACAGAATAGCTTCCCAAGATACTCATGCAGACAAAACCCTCCTTTTCTATTGCTAAAAAGTACAGGAAAGGGAATTAAAAAAAAAAAAATCAAAAAAGGTACAGGTATTTCCCTGTTACCAGCTGTGATAGAAATCACAGAACTAAGTCCATCCAATGTTTCATGGATATTGATGGAGGAATTTTGATACAAGGAAAAACAAATACATTTGGATTTTTTTCCAAAGCAGGATTTTTGTTTCATTCTAGTAGAATCCAAGAAGCTCTGTAATCAATGTCAAAAACTGAGCTGGACTGTGCAGTAAGGTCTCTTATACTCCAAAGGCTCATGTACATAGGGTGCCCTTCACCCTCCTTAACCAACATCTTCTGGCACTTTTACCTCCTCTTGATCAAGAGACAGAGAAACCTTTGCTTATGACACCCAGATATTAAATTCTCATATCCAGGAAATACACACTTCCTCCTCTCAGGAGGGAAATTCTTCTTCAAAATACTGCTCTTTCATATATATCTAAATTTCACATCATCTACATATAGATAGATAGAATGTACATATAAATGTTTGCAAATATCATCCAAGTAGCAAACTATCTTGCTAGATTTTTCACTTTATTTGTATTATCCCATATTTTTCTAGTTATGCAGCTTTACTGAATTATTATCAGCAATTTTTAGAGTCAACAAGATTAAGACATGGGCTTTGGTCAGAGGGGTATAAGCCTTCATGACTTTTTGACAGCTCTTGATATTTTTACTAGATTGAGGTTGGGTCTTAAGGCTAAAATCACATAAGAATATTGATTTGATTTAAGTTTAAAACAAAATTTGTTGCAATTTTTTTAAGTTGATGAGAAAAGCTTAAACCTATGAAATCAGTAGGATTTAAAAGTTCTAAAATGAGAAGGCCAAGTAAATCCCTGCTATGTTCCCACTACTTACTGCTCCTAAAATGTGGTCAGCATATGGAATAGTGCATACAAGTGTGTACATTTTAACTTAGCACCATTTTTGAGCTTGGTTTGTGTTGACAAATCCTTGACAATACTAATTCTGAACCCCACAACAAAAGTTGAATAGTTTAAATTTTATGTAGAAATGTGAAAAGGACATCTCAAAGAAGAAAGTGGAACCTATTATGTCATGTGAGGTTTTGCTTGTTCTTTTCAGTTTTGCTAAAGAACATGAAAGTGGGAAAATTTTGTCTTATGATCACTGCAAGACGTTTTGTGCAATTTTTCCTTTGTTGGCTTTATAAGGAGACTGAAAGTGCATCCTCTGAATATAATGCTTCAGATATAGATCTGCTGCTCTCTTGTCATATCTTAGTGATTTTGAACAAGCTCTTCTTTCAGATGTAGATCAGAGAAACAAGTAGGTGGTTGAAGAGGGAAAAAGGAAAAGGAAGACATCCTTTTAAGTTTTTGTGGTGAGGACTCAGCACTGATGAAAGATTTCTACTGTTTAGATCATGCAACTGCTGGTGTTTGAACTTTTTGAATTCTGAAAATCCTGTACTTGCTATGTCAGAGAGCATTTTCCTCCCACTGACCCTCCCATGCTGGGATTCAAATGTGGATTACATCTTTCTTATTAAAGCAAGAATGTACATTGCCTCTCTCAAAAGCTGATTTACTGTATGATTTGCATAGAGAAATTGTTCAAAGAAGAATAGCTAGATTGCACTAAATGGAGAAGCCAAATTTGAACAAAAAATTAGTATTTTTAAAATTAATTATTTATTTAAGTTATAAATAATTTATAAATAATTGTTAATTAATTAATTTAATTTATGGTGTTCTATAAAATAATTCTTAGTTACCTTTTATATTATTATGCTTTAATGTCACTACACTTATAATTTCTCCAAAGGAAAACCCCAAATTATTCCACAGATAAAATCTCTTAAAATATTTCCTTCTAGGTCTCCTAGGACATCTCCTTCTAGAAGGAAATCAGTTTTTCCTGAAGAACCTTATCTCATTTTATCCTTGCAAGACTACCAGACTCATTTTGATGCTGTCTTTAGCATCCAAAAAATCTGTAAATTTATTTCAGTTCTAGAAGCCTTTGAAGTTAATCCACTGCTAGTAGCCATCTATTCTATTCTATTCTATTCTATTCTATTCTATTCTATTCTATTCTATTCTATTCTATTCTATTCTATTCTATTCTATTCTATTCTATTCTATTCTACCTGGAAAGTAGTTACTATTCCTGGAAATCTCTATCAAAAGTACAATTCAGCCTTACAGCTGCACCAACATGTTAAAGCAAACAGAGGGAGAAGTTGCTTCCCCTCAATTAACTGTCCTTTACAACCTAATTGCTCAGCTTTAATATGAGTGGATCCCATGCAGAGAATGAATCCAGAAGGATTAGATGAAGGAGAACCACTTTTATGAGCTGTAACTCCATCAAATGCTTATCTATAGTGCATTACTCTACACCTCTTAAAAATAAATGTAAATATCCAAATGCTATAGCTTGTCCTTTTTACGTTTTCCTTTCTAAATTATTTCCATTTGTTTTATTTCTATGTAATGTTATTGACCTAGTGGCATTTACCCCATTACATATCAGTATGACTAAGGGAGACTGCATAAAAGAAATAACACTTTTTTTTTTTAATTGGTGTTTTTAAATTAATTTTTTTAATTTTTTTTTTTATTTTTTATTTATCTTTTTATTTTATTTTATTTTTTAATGAGGATGGTAAAACACTGAAACAGGTTGTCCAGAGAGGTGGTAGATTCCCCTTTCTTGGTAACACTTTCAAGGTAGGTTGAAAGGGGCTCTGAGCAACCTGGTTTTGTGGAAGATGTCCCTGCTCTTTACAGGGAATTTGTACTAGATAATAGATAACCTTTAAAATGTCCCTTCCAAATCAAACTATTCTGTGACACTATACACAAGAGATGCCCAACAGTTCCTCATATTTCAGCAACTAAAGAGTCATCCTTGGTAGCTGGGAGGAAAAATCCCAAAGGCTTAAAAAGCATAGCAAGGACAGACAAGGGTTTTCATGACAACACTGACAAAGATACAGAAGCCAGGAACCAAGGGACACAATATCCCAAATGTTTTAATATTATCCATTAGAAAGAGTCAAGAAATTAGTCTCCACTGCTCCACTGAGAACATCTCTCCACATAAAAACCCTTCAAATTGAATACTACTGCCTTTCCATCTGCAACCTGAAATAATGCTATTTTTTTTTATTTTAAAATGAAGACTTATTTTGAAGGAGAAAGATTATTTCTCTGTGTGGTTCTAAAAAGAGAAGAATCTGGGCTCAGAAGATTTCATTGTGCTTTAGTACTTGGCCATGGAAAAACCATCTGCCTCTCATATTGGCAAATCAGCTAAATGCTGTGAAATAGCAATTGTTTTGAACGTATAATTAACTACAGGTGCAATGAATTATACATCCATTTTTGGGATCCAAAGACACAAAAGGAAGTTGGGCCTTGTGTAGTTTTGTAGGGGTTTTTTTTGGTTTTTTTTTTTTTTTTTGGTTGATTGTGGGAGGGGGGTTTGTGTGGGGTTTTGTTTGTTTGGATCTTTGTTTTTATTTAAAACCGTTTCCTTTCTTATGTAGCAATCCTTTGGAAGCTGCAATTGCTGGAACAAGCTTAAAGATTACCTTAAGAGACACACTCTGCAACACTACGGGGAACAATAAAGTCAAAGCATCTGTTTCTTTTATATTAGTCTGAAGAAAAAGAAGGGAGAGTGTTCTGAGGGAGAAATAGGAAGATGCAGGTATACTCTAAGATCTACAGCCAACATGGGGTATTTTTATTGACCACTATAACAAAACAAGCACAGAGAAACACCCTCAAATCCCATGCTACACTGTAGTTCTAAATTATATAACTTGTAGCCCTTTTTTGAGGATTCATGCACTGTGCTGTGAAGTGATAAAGAAGCTAACTAAATCAAATAAGTTAGGTGAGAACAACAAACACTGCATAGAAAAAGTCCAAATACAAGCTAGAGTACTACCTGCTAGATGATATACACCAATCAAGAGCTCTGAAGAGCTGAATCATTTGTCACAAGAGGTTTCAAAATTGCTCTGCAAATTACACATTTAAGAATAAACATCCCCTGCTTTGCAGCATATGGTATATTTAGGATGCTACACAACATCTGTTCAGCTTCACAATGAAACCTCACACCACAGTTCTGCAATAGGAGGTAAAACAGAAGCTCCATTCCCAGAAACAACTGAGTCGGGAAAAATCTTACCCCCACAGCTGAAACTAGTAGGGAAGTCTTCTCCTGCCTTTGTCAAAGAGATGTCATGAAAATCCTGGCACTGTATTACTTCATCAAAACCTTGAGAAAAAGTTATCTTTGGTCAATGAAGTCCATGTAACCAGTATATTCCAGCCGTGCCAGCTGCTTAGGGAATTGCCAACAACATACTGGATGAGACATATTATTTGAGATCTGAACAAAGCTTTCCATCAGACAAAGACCACTACTTTCCACCAATCTCCTAAGCTTTGATTTTCCTCGGGCATTCCTTCCTCAGAAGCAGTCTGCAGGGCTGAGTCTCACAAATAGCAAAAGCACATACTCACATTAGCAGCTTACTTTCACAGTGGTTTTTACTGTGTCACCTCCTGTTCTTCTGCCCCTCCTCATCTGCAAAGTCTGTCAGAGAATGGGTTTATCTCTCCCTTCCTTTCCCAGGGTCAGCCTGGTGCTATTTTTCCTTTAAACATCAGAAGAAGCAGGGAAAGTTACTGAGAGCGATGTGTGGTCTGTAGGATGAGCCTCACCTGGACATTGGGTGAAGCAATAGGCAAGAGTTTCTCCCCTTCCTATCAGCCCAGAAGATTTTGATCTACTAAACTCCTGATGTGGAGGGTCAGCATATGGTGATATAAAGACATGGATTAATACCAGAACGTCCAACATTGTATGAAACAAGCAGATTACTTCAGGTCAGTGTCCTGTCTCCAGCAGTGACCCTACATAAACAGCCAAAACAGAGAAAGGTCAGTGATGTGCAATACTTCTGAGTGTTCTTCCAGCTATCAGCTATGCTCAGGTCGGTGATTTCCTGATCCTCGTTAAGATTTGTCTAGCTAATGACCCTCAAAGTGTGTTTCTCTCTCAAGTTCTTGTCCACTCTCCTCTTGAAACCCTGTATCACCCATCATGTAACAAAAGTTTCTTTGGGAAGAAATTGCACCACCCTATTACTTGTTGCAGTAAGAACCAAGTTGAACGGAACATTTCCTTGCTTTTCCTATGGTTTGAAAGGGTGTAACACTGTTGAGGTGAAAATAACCATGTTGTATCTCACGTTGGTGGAGATTCTTAAGGTGTCCATCTAGTGATGAAAGAGAAAAGTGGGAAGGGAAGAATATGGAAGGGAAAAATAAGTGATAATAGGAAGAAGAAAATAAGAGATGGGAAGAGAGTTTTCTGAGCTGAACATTTTAGTCAGAAAGATAAAGGATAGTACAAATAGCTGGACTGTCTTTTAGGTTTAATACGGTAGAGTAAGAACGAAGAAGAATTTTCATTAAAGTCATCAAAGAAAGGTTATTCCCTATTGTGTAAAAGGCATTGATATGCACACCTCCTATTAACTCTAATGGGAACTAGACATGCAAATCTTCTTAGAGAACTCCCACCGAGTTGAGTTTTGTGCATAAATTCTGCAAGAAATGGTAGGTTAATAGGCCCACGGGTATAAAACAATTGCATGCTTATTAACCTCTGGAGCTTTTCTTGAAAATAACTCTAATGACTACTCTGCTTTTTTGGTAGAATCATGGCAAGACAGCTGTGTTGAATTCCCCCTGTGCTGTTATGTAGAAGGTGGTGCTTACAACTGGTAAACCACACAGCAGAAGATTTAGTCACAACTGGTCATTGATGAAATTATGTCTTGCACTGGCTGCTGAATGTCACTCAGATTGTTCAGTAATTTGATGCACTTGGTGCTTTTTCCTCAAAATCAAGTACATATACAGGTATTAATATGTATTTATGGAAAAAAAAAATTTACTTGTCTCTGTTATGCCTAAACCTTATTTGATACTTGTAAATAATCATTGAGAGCGGATATGTGTTGCTACAGTGTCCTCCAAATAATGCATCTTAATTTTGGAAAGTAATGGTCCACATCCTCAGTGGTGTGACGCCAAAGAGCACCAGGAGTCTGTGCCACTTCCTCAGCCACTACCTATTAGCACCAGATGGGTTCCTCATTGAGATTCCACTCTCTCTGTAGGCCATGGAGTGCATTCCTTAAGCTGCTGATGATTATATCTTAAATAGCAAGAGTACTTCACACTCCTATGCCCCCTTCAACTTGAAAAGATGAATTGAAGTACTAGCTGGTAATTTTGTAGTCTCCAACACATTTTGGAAGTAGGAAACTGCTTTTACATTCAATTTAGAGCAAATAAATTCTCAGGGGTTAATATTCTTGTACACTACTGCTCAGAATGTTTAGTCATGGAGCCTTTTAGACACCATGTGAGTTGATCCACCCACCTCTCTGTCTATGTTCGTGTTTTTATTTTGATCTTCTCTTTGATATTGAACTATGCAGAGGTTACATGTCACAAGCAACCAGCTCACCAATGAGTCTTGCATTTTCCTGGTCACCTTACAGACTTGATGCTGCTTGGGCTGCTTAGGAAGTCACTGCTCATGTGAAGCAAGAAGGCCCCAGAATTAAGTGGTTACAAGCTGAATCCACAAAGACAAGCTTTAAGCAACAAAAAAAGCTAATAGGCTGGATTCTGCCTTTGCTTATATTCCTGTGTCTGTGTGTTTTGTGACTAAGAGTACCATACTCTGTATTATCAAGATAACTAAATGATGACCCTCTCACTGTAATTTTCACAAAACTAGATACAGAAGAGAAAACAATGAGGAGAATTCAGGACATTTAGGCTGAATACCACTTCAATTTCCTAACAGTGAGTGGTGTTAGATCTTTTGCAGAGAAGATTTCTCTCCAATTTAGAGCAATTCTGCAGAAAGAAAAACAGGAAAGCAAAAGAGCAAGGGTGAGAGCTTTCTTTTACTGTATGGGAGCCATGCTGGCTGTTCAGTATAGCATCTAGTAGCTTCCTAATCTATACTGCTTCTGCAGCCACGAGATTGCTGCAGAAGCCATCTGAGCTTGATAATGGAACATCACAACTGAGAGTAAACATAAATATGTTGATTTTTTTTTTTCCAAGAGCATAAGTCAGCCAAGACCTCCACACCATAGCAACTGGCTTGGAACAGAGGTGACAAAATACACAATATCCCCAGGAAATCTGGCTGCAATCTGCTAGGTGTGTGGTGTCATGGTGCATGGGTCTTTCAGGCTTTAGGAACACCCTCTCCTTGTTGTCCCTGAAGCTGCTCTCTCTGATCAAAGCTTAGCAGGAGTCAAGTGCCAGGCTGAAAACACTGTTACCTTTATTTGCAATCAGCTTTAATGCAAAAAAACCCCATCATTTTGACTCATTATTCCCAAAGCTGTTCAGGATTCTATGCCTTCTACTGTGCTTGCACTTAACAGCACCACAATTTACAGCTTTTCTTTGAGTACCTCCCCACTCCCATCCACTGTCAGAAGATGCTTAATGAAAGTCATTTCTGCAGAAGATAAGAACCACTTTTTCTTTACAGGGGCTTTAAATTGTAATGGTATATTAAACCACAACTATAGATTGGAAGGGGAAAAAAACCACAACGACATGATTAGGCATTGAAACACTCAGTAAAACTGTTACTTATAATGAGTTAGAAGATGAAGATGTACAAATAAAAACACAGCATGTTTTCTTTGAGACTCCTTATTAATGAGAAGGACTGTGGGGCTTCAGTATTAAACAGCCGATGAACAGCAGCCATTTACATCCCAACAAATTGATCCTAGCAAGATTAGCAGAGCTGGGGGACAGATTTTAAGCCTCTCATTACTTTATATGGAGACAGATCTTAGATAGGACTGCTTCCTTCAACAGTGTTATCCCTGAGTAGTGTCTGAGAGGCGATTTCTGTGCACACTGGGTTTTCATGGAGGCCAAGGGTGCTGAAGGGAAATGGGCACTTTGATCCTGCTGGTCTGGAATGGAGCAGAACTGTCCATCTTCCATCAATTTTTAAATAAACCCAGCTTTTTCTTTCCTTGGGAGGATCAAGTATGAATGCGTTTTTTGGTTGTCATACCATTGGGAAGCATACTGAGATTCTATAAATAGTTGGAAATACTTGAATAGTACCTTGAAATTCTATTTGGAGATTTTCTTTTTACAACACTGTTATGTATCAGAATCAGGAATTTTCCAGCAGAAACAGGAATAGCTTTTCATGGAAAGCTGCCAATCTCCCGACATGTCTCTAAAAAAAGATGAGTGAAGCAAGAAAATTAAGAGATGTTCCAGTGGTGATAGGGCTTTCTGTTTTTGTTTGGTTTTTTTTTTGTTTTTGTTTTTGGTTGGTTTTTTTTTGTGGGTTTTTTTTGGTTTTTTTTTTTTTTTTAGGTTGTGTATATAGAATGAAAATTGTGGAAAAGACAGACCAAAATAAGACAATGGCAGTTAAGTTTTCAACTCTAAAACCCTAAAATGTTTATAGTCACCCCACATGTCCCCTTTTGGACTAAGAACCATAGTATTATTCTTTGCAGAGGATTTACATAGATGGTTTGTGGGAAGCTGAATTGGCCTCCAATGCAAAAATATATATATGTTTTCTGGTCTGTGTAAGAGGACCCAGTAATACTTTCCTATTTAATCAGAAAATTAATTTAAAACCTTCTAACTGCTTTTGGATTCATAACTAATAGACAATATACCAGTTTCATCAAACCCAAAATGAAATGTACCGTTTATAAAGCCAAATAGAGCAATGAAATATGTGATTATTTAATAGAAAATGGTGATTTAAGAGCCTCAATTCTGTTCATCTGTCACTGAATTTTATTTGTAACATACTGTCCAAAGCAATTGTTTTCTAAGTACACTCTATATGTAGAAAGCCATTTAATGTATGCAGCTTTGCCCATGGTGTTTCTCTAACCTAAGTGCACAAAAATATATGCAGAGGTAAAACCCAGGAAGTCTAAAACACTGTAGACACTTTGGAACCATTGCACTGCCCCTTAGGAGACTGCAGGAGGGTCTTAACTGGCCAAAATAGCAGGCAAGAAAACCTCATAGTCAAGTTTGCTGGCATCTCTATAGAGATTTTCTTACACTATGGTTTACAACCATAATTGCAGTACACAGTAGGAGTGAAAAATGGGCCCTCTGGTCTTATTCAAGATGATTTGCATTTTAAAATCAGCTTCGATCCAAAAATTTCAAGGTTCTCTTTTCTCCTTTCTCCTTTTAAATCCTCAGTTTGAGCTATTTGAACTGACTATATCCTATCTCTTTGGGCAGGCTAATAAATTTGACAAACTGAACTTATATTTCAGGAGGATCTTCCTAAGGCTACTTTTTCAAAATTTATTTATTTATTTTCCCCTCTGAAGCCTTTCCTTACCAGGCTCTGGCTGCAGAAGCCACAGGACTACTTTTCTGACACTTTTCTACTTTTCATGAGCCAATACATATGTATATACATTTGTATGGTACACCCTACATATGTTAGGGTGTTGTGATCTGAACCTATTTCAGTCAAAAGAATTCTAACTGTGAGCCTAATCTATCCTGCTGCCTGTGATCTTAACCTTGCAAGAGGAAAAAATAGGGAAAAAAGAGATGAAGAGATGAGGCAAAATCAATATAAGCAAATTTAAAGAATTTAAAGCAAAGGAGTAAAAGCTCTAGGGATTTAGGAAAAGAACAAACCCTTAAGACATGCCAAGATTAAAAAATAAAATTAAAAAAAACAACTAATAGAAGAAGCAAAGGAGGAAATGTCAGCTCTGCAAGATCAAGGGTCATCCCACTGCAAGGAGCTTTGCAGACTGACCCTTCCCCACGTGGCCTGACCTGCCAAGAATCTGTGCATGATTGATTGAGTGATAAATATATTAATGCTCAGTATAAGAGCATGCTCCCCTTAGATCATTACTGGGAGAATTAGCAAAATTGGGTATTTGCCATGTTGTCATGGTGGACACTCAAGCGGATCATCCTGTCTCCAAATTCCCAAGCCTTGCCCAAAGTGCCCACATAAAAGTCACCCATGGACAGGAGGGTTACAGTGTGACAGAAGGAAGTAATCCCCTCTCCTTAAATGTTTAATCAACTGCATTCCATACTCATGTTTCTCTTTGCACAGTCTACCGTGAAAATAGGGGCACTGGGATGACATAGAAACAATTTAATGGTAAGGTATCTCATTTGAGATAACTGTTACTGTGTACCTTCTCCCAAAGAGATATCTGAGAATCTGCTTATAAAGAGATAGAGAAATTGGCTCAATAAAAAAAAGGGAATTATCAGCATGAGTTCACTACAGTCTGTCAGAAGAATATGAGTACTGTCATAAGAATATGAGACTGAATTGATGAGGACATCAGACAGAAGCCAGTCTGAAGTAATATAATCTATAATCCATAAAATCTTTTGAAAGCATTCTTTATGCAAAGTTAAGCAGAACAGGCCTAGTATCTGGACTAAACGTCAGAATAGTAATCTGTATATAAAGCTGACTGATGAACTGAAAGGCATTTGTAAATAGTGGTAAATCTCATTTTTAATGGGGAGATATGATCTCCACCAAAAGGGAGTAGTAGGCCTGGTTTTACTCAGCAGTTTTAGTATATTAACTGTCTGAATAGAGGAACAAGTTTATATGCTGCTTCTATGCAAAAGGAACATCATCAATCTTGTTCAATTATATAAATACTAACCCTTTGCTGTAATTGTACCATAAACCCCAAAATCACCTGCTAAAGGTTAAAAGCATTAGACAGATCAGCAAGATCCTTCTCCTTGCTTTTCAGATTAGTGTAATAAGTTTTCAAAACCCTTTCAAAAACAGAGACCTGATTGCAGCTGTGGCTGCCTAGAACCATCAGGATTTGTGCTTTAAGGAACATATGAGGAATAGGGGCTAAGCTTAAATCTTTTAAAATTAAAGTGAATTCTTGAAAGTTCTTTTGGTTTCCAAATTCTTATATGAATAACTGTTTGCTCCCTGATAATTGTTAGGTTGCAATTAAATCTTCCAGGTTATAGAGGAGTGAGGAGAACAGGTGAGAGAGGAACCATCTATTTAGGCAACAGGACCATGGCAACAAAAAAAGAAAACCAAAAATTGTTACACTCAGGCAATTCCAGGTTAAGTAAAGGTTGCTGACAAGTCCAAGTGGGTGAAGAGTAATCAGTAAAATACTCAGTTAAATTCATTACTTATTCTGAATCTCGATCAAAAATGTAGAAGTTAATCAGAATTTTTTTCTTTTTAAGAAGGATGCTAAACTTGGGTAGCATTAGAGCAACAAACAGGATACCAAAAAACAGAATAAAAATAATTTTAGAAATGGATAAAGTGGACATTTTATTGTCCTATTTTTACAGCTTTAGATGCCATACAACTGACAGCTTAGATGATCTCTACTCTCAAAAGCTGACAGAAATTGTGTGCAAGGGAAGAGTAGCCAAAATTGAGATGGTTCACTTTGATGTAAACTCAGTGGTCTCAGTAAAGTTTTAAGTGAAGAGTTGCCCATGGCCCAGAAAATTACAGTCCCCAAGAAAATATTGGCCATCACATGGGGGCACCCAAGGCCTATTTGGAGTTGAAGACTCCAATTCTCTCTGATGACAGATGTAAATCATTCAAGTTTTTAATAGGAATAGGATGCTCTGTGAGAATGAAAAATGCAATTGGTGAGGAAGGATGGAACAATGAAGGGTACTTGTTGTCTAGGTAATCAAGGACATAGTTCTGCCAGCTGAGCCACTGGAAGTGAAGTGACAACACAATCTTTTACTAATTTAAAGTCTGATTCCATTGTGGAGCAATTAATTTCTCAGTTCACAAACAAAAGGTTGACACTCAGATCCCAGCAGAGAAGGGAGCATGATTTAGTCTTGCCTTGCAAAATTCTTCTCATCCGTTTAAACAAGGGAGTTTGTTTCTTGGCAGACATGCAATTATCATTAGTTTTTAATTATCAGTATAAATTGCAAACAAGCATAGATGGTGTTGGGGTAGACCATTTCCCTGTGGGATTTGCACGGCTGCTTTAATCTCATCTATTATTACATATTGGTGCACAACATTGAATTTGTGGAGTGTATTTCCAAAGCATAGGTCTGGAGGATGCAGGATGCAATGATACTTGGGTGGATTGAGGACATGGACCAGCATCCTGCAAGAGGGTAGTGACAGGAAGATTTAGCATAAACCAGAGAACCACCATCCTTGTAAATGGGCAGCTGATGCTGAGAGGACAGGGCAAACCAGGGAGAGCAATAAGGTGACCTGTTGAGCCATCTATTCCCGGGTGTTAGGAATGTGGTTAATAAAACAGGAAGAATTTGAAATCACAGTATGTGGGTGAAACTGCCACTGCTACAGCAACATGACAGCCCAACCTGTAGGACTGCCAGGTTAGTACTGAGCATCACCAGGAATTACAGGCAAGGAAAACAGGGAGAGAGGGCTTCAAAACATCTGTGGAAATGGTCACTCTAATGTCACATGGGAGACAGGAGTCAGAGTTTTGAGAAGTTATGAAGGAGGAAAAGAAAGAAAGAGAGGAGTATTTCCTAGTGGCAGCCTATTACAGATTTTTAGCTGGAAGCAGAGAATTGATCCAGCCTTTATTGGGAATGGAATAAAACATATAAAGCTGTGTGTTGATAAGAACAGGTAACCAGCAGTTAGCACACTGTGTTTTCTATTTGCTGGTACTGTAAAGAAAGAACAATCCATAACTTTGCTGGGATGCACAGTTATATACACATACCTGTATCCCTAAGTAGTCAATTATCTTCTCTGCCAATCAAAGAAGCATTTAGTGTCACCCAGCTCTGCAAAAGCCATCTGCAGTTCATCAAACAGATTCTGTATTTGAAAATGCCTTAGTTCCCAAATCACCCCACAGTGGAGTGCACGGCAGTGCTTCACAAAGTGGGGCAGCAGCAACCCTGATACTTCTGCCCCACACTAAGGGTAGGGTAGAAGCTTTTCTGAGCACATCTCCCTGCTCCAAGACTGAACATATATACACAGTTGCCAAAAAAAGCACATATGCCAAATTACACATATGCCAAATTAGCTTAACCATAAGGCCAAAATGGCTTTTGGGATCCCCTGAAGCTGAAAGTTAAACATAAATGAAACATTGTGGGGCAATATAGTACTAAGAAAAACAACTATTTATTTCTCCCCCCAGTTATACTGGATATATATATATATATATATATATATATATACACACACACACAGTTATACTGGAAAAGTCTGAACATTTGTAAAGTATTGCTAAAGGCAACTGCTAAGTAAATGAAATAAGGAAAATAAGGATCAATGGACTTAAACAAAAATAAATTCAAAAACTGTTGGGAAGATTTTTTTAAAGAATATAATCCAAAGGAAAAAGGTGTATTGTTGAGAGCTGGCAGTACTGAGAGACACTTTATTGAAGACACAATGATGAAGTATCCCAATAGAGATGAAAGATAAGAAGCGCTGTAAGAGAACATTACAGCTGTATCAGAGGATCATTACAGATTTGAATATCAAAAATGCATTACAAAAAAAAGGCAGAAACAAGATATATAGCTGCATTTGACTATAAAGGAACAGCCAAGCATGAAAATATACAATTAAAAAAAAAAAAAGTACTGCACAAGAGAAAGCTAGCAAAAGACAGAATGAAATAAATAAAGCATGTGAGAAGCACAGGGAGGCAAAGGTGAAGACAAACCCCATGCCTAATGGGAAAGGAAGCATCCAACAGCTGCTGTGAAGAAGGCTGGGTTGATAATTGCCTTTTGCTCCATCTTCAGGTAAAAGGTGAAGAACATTTAGATGAATTAGACATACTTACATGAATGATTTATGGTGAAATCCATTGATACTTAAAGAATAGTCTTAAAGCAGTCAACAGCAAAAAGTCATGAAGGATGGAGAGACCCTGAGGGACTGAAAGAGGAAAATGAAAACATGGGAGAACCTAAGAAAACTACAAAATCATCAGAATACCTCCTTTTTTATAAGAATTATGAAACAATACTTGTTTAAAACCTGAATTTTGTGATGAGAAAAGTGAAGAGAAACATTCCAATGGAGTGCCCCAAGCAAATTTTGTGAAACCTTTACTTTTACTGGTTTTTTACTTTGTTTTCTTTTACTTTAGCAGAACATCTGTCTGAACAGCTTGGGAAAAACCTGTGACATATGAATCCTATTGTCAGTAGGATTTCTGACATGTATGCCACTACTATGAACATGTGAGGAATACATGATCCTAGTGTGGATGGGTGATACTGAAAAAAAAACCAACCACAACAAAACCCAACCCTTGGAAGAACTGTTCTCTTAACGCTGTAAAAGTGGGGCAGACTAGGAGTGACCTTTTCAGGGTGATTCTTGCAAATAATACCCTAAATTTGACCCCTGTATTATTCTCATGTAATTAAGAACAGCATTTGTGGAAGGCATCAGCCTACAGAGATGACAGGACTGGAATGTAAAGTGGTCTTTGTACAGTGGATAAATATCTGAAATCTGCAAGACACCTTAGAGACAAGAAGAGAACACTTCATTTGGGAAAGAGGAACCAAATGCTTGGATAAAAGCTGGGAATCACTGACCATGCTGCTGATAAGGAACTTCGCTGTTACAGGCCACAAAACAAGTATGTGATGCTGTTGCAAATAATCAGTCAATCAATAAATAAATGTATACATTTCATATGGACACATTTGAGATGTGCAGAGGGCTATTTGTGATGCTGATGTGCATTTCAATGCATAAATGGCTCTCTATATTAAAAGATTGGAACAATGTGGTTTAACTTCCACCAGAGAAGAGCTAAGGGAGACCTAAGGGGAACACCAGGAAGGTGAGTGGCAGGCAGGAGCTGGTTATCAGAAGAGAATGAAAAATGGGTTTTACTGAATACTTTTGATAAATCAATAATACAAACATCTTGTGATAGAAGGTCATGGCATAACAGGGTCCTGACTCTCTGTGGAAATGTAGAGAAGATTATTTCTCAGGGGCTTTTCAAGTCTTCTATACCTGTGATTCTAAACTCATGGGAGAACAGGGCCCTCACCAGAATTTCTTTGAAAGACAAATTTAGGCTCCTTTGAAAAAATGAATTTTAAAAGTCCTTTATGTAGGCCTTGGCTAAAGAGCCATCTAAGCAATAGTTTGGGAGTTTTATCTTTCAGCAGGTCAGGATTTCAGCCAAAGGCATCTTTGCTGCTTTTGCCTGTTTGAACTCAGGAATCAGTAACCCAGAATTGTGTGCAGAATAAAAGAAGGTATGGGTCCACAAAATTCTGTGTTTGAGTCTTTCTGGAAAAGCAACAATATTTGCTGTGAGCCGGGGGATGGTCCAGGTGCACAGAAACAGAGCAATATACACGCCTTGAGAAAAGGACATTGCAACATTCAACAAGTCTCAGGAAGTGCTTTCTCAAATGCAGTGTTTCTTTCCACTGGCACCCACCTGCAGGCTAGTTTTCTGCCACACATCTTTATTAATCTAGCCAATAAAATTGATTCTGATCATCCTTTCCTCAGTTTAAAACTGGGTCTGTTCTGAGGTGATGGTCTTCAGCATCTTTCATTTTCAGGCAGCTATGGTTCCAGCTCTTGGCAGAAATGCCAAAGTATGATGGGAAGATACATTATCATTAGTATTTCATCTTGCTGAAGGATGTTTTCCACTGTTGTTATTATCATATAAATTAGAACTTCAATGTCATTTAAGATTAATAGTGCCATAAAAAAATTTATTCTAGTACTCTTTAAAAATATTGATTTAAAAGAACAATAAAATCAGATTTTTGCCTGCTGCTTCAAAGCATCATTTGGTTCTTTCTAAATATCAAGCAGCAGAAAGTTAAAAATCCTCATGTAATGAATGAAGCAAAAGATACAAAGAACATGGTCACAAAACTGCATCACGGAGAGCAATATCAGAGAAGAATATTGATTTACTGGTTGGTAGTGTTTGGTGGGGTTTTCTGTTTGTTTGTTTGTTTGTTTCTTATTTTAAATACTTGAAAAAGCACCTAATTTGAACAACATGTTTCTAAAATGAAAATGGAATAAGACTTTTTGAGAAAAGTGTTATGCTTATATAAGACTATAACCTAGGCAGTACATGCAGCTTTAGGGCATCCTGTACCACATCAGAAATGCTTTTTAATTATAACTCTGATCTGTCAAGAAATGAAGTTGCCTATTCACATTTCTTTAAGAAATTGCTCTGGTAGGTTAGTTTTGCACCAACAAGCTCTATGACAGATCAAGTGTCACCTGTTGTCCTCACTTGCTTAACTTTATTCAAATTAGGCATCACCTGTCCTTCCACAGCCAGGATAAAGCTGGCATAAAGCTTAAAGCCCACATAAGCTCCTGCTAATTTGGCAGCAATGTGACAGAAATTCAACACTGAATCTGGATCAAAAATTGTACTGCTGAGCAATCCGTTCATGCACATACCTGGCATTAACAATCAGAGACACGTGGCTTAAGGAGAAGTCCAGCAGTGTGTAAACTAGATAAAGCCAAAAGGAACAGAGATGTGAGCAGTTTCATACCCAAAGGGTGGCAGTGTTGGAAAACAGGATGGGATGACAGTTTTGGGATCATGCTGAAGCTGATGGGAATATGGCACAGGCTGTCAGTCAGCAACATCAGAGGGGGATGTCTCCTTGTGCAGAGCACTACACAAACCAACAGTGGTTTGGACAGGGAAAGTGGTGCTGCCCAAGAAACCCCCTGAGAATGTCCTTAGAGGGTTGAATATAGTTTGACAAACAATTCCCACAAGCTCTTAGCTCCACATAGGCACCACTGGAGATCCGAGGTAAGGACCTTTCCTTTCAAATAGAAACAGGCTGCTCTTGGGCAAAACAACAGGAAAAGTGATGGATTATGCAGAAATTTGTTTCCTGCATACAGAGGTGCTGAGACACATGTGATAAAAAGACTCTTACTGTGCTCATTTTGCATACCCTGAGAGCTTCACTGATCTGCAAACATCACACAGGGCTGTTCCTGGCTGCAAGGGACTTACCAAAGCCCTGATAAAATGAGTAATTAAGGCACAAAAAGATGTATCCCTCTTTACTGTAGGACCTGACCACGGATATCTAATGTTTATCCTCACAGCACTTCTGGGATATAGCACCTGAGGCAGAGATGGGTAGAAGTTGTATGTTTAAAGGTACTTCAGAAACTACCTAGCTCTTCAGGCTGGTCTTTTTTGAGGTACTAGACCTATAATTTAGATGCCACAGTCACTCTAAAAACTTTTTTCTGGCAGCTAGAGCTTCAGGTTAGATTACACAGTCTGTTTGAGCTGGTTGAGCTGTTTACAGCTCTACATCAGAACTGGAAGATATCAAGGAAGATTTCCATATGATGGTGTTCTCCATCTCAGAGATTTCTAAAGGTATGTGTTTTCCTTTTTTGCCGACTGGGACTTCAGATATGCATGAAATGGATGCTGAAGGGATTAATGGTGAAATCTTTTACATCTCAGTTTCAAACATGTATGTTGTCTCTTCCAACCCTATCTATTCTGTGATTCTGTGATCACTGACCTAAGAATCATAGAATGATTTGTTTTGGAAAGGACTTTTAAATACCACCTAGTCCAAGAAGTCAGACTGAACCTAATATTTCCAACTATTTATTTGAGGAGTCTTGAAGAGAAGAAGTAAAAGGCAGCAACATGGTAATGCAGGAACTCTCAGTCTGAGGAGTTAAAAGTGTGTGCTAAATCAAGTAGAGCTGAATTCTGAAGATGTCTCATATGAGCTTCAGTTAAGCACTGAACTTCAGGCAAATTAGGCTGTGTTGAGTCTTGTCTTGCCATGAACAAGTGGCTTTCTTTCTAAAAGACAGCTCCATACTTTTCTGAAGAACCTTATTAGAGGTGATAGCCTTAGCATCAGCTGCATTGGCAGTGAGATCAGTGTCATGCTGTTCAGAAATGCTGCTTCAAGTGTCCAAAGCTGGAGAGCCTCACTGAGACAGCCTTGCATGCACCAGGGTACCAAGCTCTGCTCCACTGCAGGGTAATGCAGTGCCCATTCCATCTGAGGGCTCTCACAGGAATTCCTCCTCATGCTCAGCAGCATGCACACACTGTTTGCAGCAGAAATATGCCACCGTGGGCTGGATAAATTACACAGTGTCAGAAAAGAACATTAAGCTTCCTCAGTTCCAGGTTTGCCACCCTCTCTGCTGCACTACTGTCCAGCATGGGCAGGGGGGGTGGGCAGGCTTCAAACACAAACCTTCACACATCTCCTTAGAGCCTGTTGTGGTTTAATATGGAAAAGTTTTCATTTTAAATTTTGTGTAGTTTTTTTTTCATTTCTTTTTCCTTTTATAGTAGTATAGTAGTAAAAGCTTAACAGAGTTTTCCCCTTATTATTAAGCTTAGACCTGCTTTGCTCTGTTCTCATCAGAGGTTGCATTTTCATAGGGGTGCTGGCATTGTGCCAGTGTCAAGCCATGACAGAGCCGTGTGGGGAGAACTTAGAGATGAACACTGGCATGATGGCAAGGGCAAGAGAAGTCAAACAAGGAAAGATCCTTTCAGTAACCCCATTCCTCCCCTGCTGCAGTACCCAGATCCCAGCAGCAACTAAAGCCTGAACGTGGCAGTGCAAAAGGAGCACGTTTCTACAGAGGAAATAGTCAAGTACAGCAATACCCTGACAGCTCATAAATGCAGTGCTCATGTATTTTAGTGAATTGAAATAATTTTTATAGGCAGGGATGGTTATTCCTTGACACTTGTTCATATGTAAAGCTCTCAGCTTCTGTGCTTTCTGATTTACTGTGCATGCATGACCTTCTCTCTAAACTTGACAGCAAATATTCTGTTTGTTTATTTTCTCGAATAAAAGGGAAGGACCAAGCCCAAGGCTGCAAAGTCAGTATAACAGAGTCAAATTTATTCAGAGAGCATGCACAAGGATGTAGTAGATAAAAACAATGCTTTAGGGTGAGGGCATATGAAACACAGCAGAGGAAAGGTTTTTTGTTACTATTTTATATTCAGTCAGTTTTCCTGCTAGAGCCCAGCTAGTCACTGTCCCAGTCTTGCTCAGATGCTGTTCACATATGCAATCACTAGCAATCCCAACCCTAAGTGTTCCCATTAAAATACAGACAGGTGCTTAAGCCTTTACCAACCTGCTAACCTACTGGCAAAATAAGCCCAGAAGTGTGTAATATGATACCTTATGATTTTCAGGCGCCTTTACCTTCATTTCTTAAGATTTTGGCAAACGGGATGGCGTGGGAACAACACTGTCCTGCCCTGTTTGGGATGGAGAAATGAGGTGAGGCTGCGTGGCTGTGGAAGGCAGCTGAGATTCCCTGGAACCAGTACATCTCTCCCGGCAGAGCAGCACTAGGTGGCACTGATGGTATTCACACATTTTCATCTGCCTCTCGATTTTCAGAAGGAATCCATTGGTACCTTTAGACTTTCAGCAAGCAAGAATGCGGTGGAAAACAACACAAGTATTTCTCTCACTGGTTTTGTGAGCTAAAGATTTTTAAAGAAACCCCTTTTTCTATATTAATTGAGGCTGAAGAAGGACTGAATGACACTTTGCACTGTATCTTTTGCTTGTTAACTTCACTTTCATGGTATTAAAAGATTACAAGCTAACTGATAGAAATACTATGTTGCACATAATGGTGCATTTATAATAATTGATTACACTGCTGTATTACATGTGAGAAGTGCCAAAGGGCTTGATTCTGTGATGGCAAGCTATCAGTGCTCATTGATGGCATCAATACCTTTACCTTAAACTGTAGTTAGACTTATTTGAAAGTGCTAACACTATGCTGGGGTTAGCAGCATCACAAATTATCCTTCTCTAAACAGACCTTAGAAATTCCCTAAAGGTTGCTTGTCAATATGTTTACTGGCTTAAAAATTTAAGGAAACAAACACAGAATGAAGTAGCAACAGAAAGAAAAGGAAATGGTTTTGGAGATTATACATTAAAGCAAATTGTGGCACAGCTTAAAAACTGTGCAAGAGAAATCCTTTGGGTGTGACCAGGGAAATCAAAACACCAGCAAGGAACTGCCATCGAGTAAGCAAGATTTTTAATGGAGGTCAGAACTCAACCACCTTGGTTTTATATTAACTTCTTGCTCTGAGTTCTGGGGGAAAAAAGCCCAAAGCGCAAACAAGGGTAATTTGAAGAAAGAAGAGAGTTTACTTATCTAAAGAACATAAAGCAATTGAGTCTTTTTCCTTACAAATGGAGTAAAAATTATTCTTTCCAGTCAAAGCACTTACACAGCAGTGCTGGTTTCATCCTGTAAAATCTTTCCTGGCAACGGTAATTTGAGCACAGAGTTTATCTCTGCATGACTTACAGCTACCTATCCCTGTGGTGTTCTGCTTCTACCCTGTAGAAACTCCAGAGCCCTGGCACAGTCCCTGCTCCTGCTGCTGAGAGCCTGGTGCTAGCAATTCCTAACCTCATTCTTGAGGGACGTGCAAGTAGAAGAGGTGCAGGGCAGGAAAACAACTTAAAAACCTTTTGTAAATCCCTACTGGAATATTTAATTTCCTCTAACATAAAAACTGAATGAAAGGGACAGTTTAATGGCACATCAAAAGGCCCACCTCTGCTTTTTCCTGATGTGATCAGGCTGGAAGGTTCCCTGGAATACTGGCTCTCTAAGCATGCAGGTGTGCAGTTGAACTTCTCATCCAACCTTTTAGTTGTCTTTTCCTCTTTTGCACATTTCTGCAAAATCCCAAACCACCCAATGCTTTGGGAATTCAGACACTCTTAGGGAATTCATTTACAGAAAATATAAAAAAGAAAAAAATCTGACTTGGAGACTCTAATCTTCCAAAATCTATTCTGTGTCAAAATAAACAGAAAATGGACACAAAACACAGATTTATGCTTACTTCCCTAACTCATCTACAAACCAAGATTCTTCATGTGGAACATCATCTAGTATCATGTCTTTCCAAGCTCTCTGTCTGCCAACAGTCAGTAACTCTGAAAATAAATCTAACCAGTTTGAAAATTTTATTCTTTGCAATTTCTAGGTTTACAGTCACCTCTTTTCAAGTCTTTTTCCTTGCCTGTCTTCAAGTTTCTGTGTTCTGCTTAACAGGAGAGCACACAGGAAATGGAGCCACACTTTTATTGGAGTCATGTAGTGAAAAGAACATACAGAGACATGTGAAGATCTAGTTTTTCATCATAAGGGAGTTCAAACATCAGGACAGGTGCCTAGAGAAGTTTGGGAAGATCAAAATTTGGAGATACTCAAAACTCAATTGGTCATGGTATTGAACAAAGATCCTGTTCTAGATGAGCCCAGTTTCAGTCTTTAAGAGTCAAAATTTTTCCATGATTCTAAATTTGTGTCACATTTGTAAATATAAACTATATCATATGGTGCAGAAATGTTTTGAATTTATGACTCTTCTGCATCTGTGCCTAGACACATTTTTCTGCCACATTCTGTTGTACTTAGCTAAGGATTATTCAGGAGATCAGTAAAAAATTGGCTGACTTGATCAATTCTCTTCCTACTTCTTTCAGTAATAGCTAAAAAATTATATCCATGCTACCTAAGGGTATGCTCAGTAATAGGACCAGAATTGATCAATACTTGAACTGCAAACTGCTGGGAAACTGCCTCAGGGTTAGATGCAGCACTTATGCTTTTCCTTCAGCAACAATCCTGCAGTGCCAGAGACCAGCTCTTGATACTGGAGGAGGGGCACCAAGAATAGTGCCTATGTCTGTTTTGTTATCAGAAAACACCTCAAATGGTGTGCAAATCGTCTAATATTGGTGTCCTGACCAAAGTTAAGCACAGTTGTTATTGCAAGTACTTCCCATCCTACCCTTTCCTTCTGTTGGGTTTCAGCTGGCCAGAGCCTTCTTCCCCAGAGTGGAAAGATCTTAGATTTTCTTTTTAGATCTTGTGTCTGAGCAGAAAAAAACCCAAACCAAGCCAAACAAAAAGCCATTCAGATGATTCTTTTCCATGATTCTTTTACAAGTGGCAGTGCCATGCAAATCCTCTGACAGAGGCAAAGGATCTGAAAGAGTGTGAGCTCATGGCTTCACCTCACCTGTTACCCATTCCCACCTCACCTTCTCCTGTCCCTTGTTTCTGTGACAGGGTACATCTTGTGCTGGTCCTAAAGCTGCTTAGGGCAACCTAGAAGGCCTGAAAAGGTCCAAGAACAGTGATGCTTCAGCCTTTCAAGGAAAACCAAAGATGCACTGCAGTACAGCTGAGAAGAGTTATTCTTCAGAAAACTGATGCAAAAATCCTTCTCCTGTCGTTATAGGATACGAAAATGCACAACGCGAGCTACTTGCCACTTTGCAAGGTAAAAGAGAAAGTTTATTTTCTGACTCCAACTTTTATACTTTTTTAAAGGTGACAGTGGATTGGAGAGTGAATGGGCCACCTCTCCAAAGACATTGGACAAACCACTAGTATATCAAGCCTTTCTACTCCCATGAAGGAATGCAAAACAACATGTTATTTACAGAAACTGTGTGGGAAAGTTTCCCGATAGAATGTAAATTCAGAAGGCTTTAGAAAACTCAAGAATCAGGGAGACATTCTCCCTCTAGCCCTGCTCTTTCAAACCCTTCTTTGTCCAGAATTGTGATTTCTTTTGCTTTATCTTACCTGACATGAAGTGGAGATGACAGCCCAGGCCTAGAAACTGAAATTGGCTTCCTGAAGAGCATGCCCCAACTGACTTATTATGATTATAGATCATGGAAATTCACTGATTACTGCAAATGAGGAAAATACAAGTAAGCTCCCACCGAAGAGATACAGTAGCTATAAACAGGCCAGCACAAGCAAATAAATGCACCCTGAGATAAGCGTTTTGAAAGCAATAGAGCAAGGAAGATATGAGAGGGACTAATCATTCACAGACAACAAACTATTTTATTTGGGCCGTAATGAGGCATTTGAGGGTGTTTTAAAGTTTCAGATTGTCACTGAGTGAACTATTCTCCTATTAATCTGTTAGAGAATTGGTAAACAGCCACAAAAGGAGCAGCACATGCCGACGGCATTAGAGGGAAAATTGCCTACAGATTATAGTAAAACTGTTTTCCAAAGGCTGGAAGAACACCCGAGAATACTACCTGTGCTGATAACACTATCTCTGCAAAGGAGAAAATGCTTAACAATTATCTACAACACCAAGAATGGCCACATTTTTTTGAGTGCCTCTATAAAACAGCCAGGGACCAGGTTTATGAGGTACAAAGCAGTCAGGTAGAGAATTACCAGAAGAAAAAAACCCCAAAGTATTAATTTTGCCTGAGGAATGTTTGGGAAAGGGAAAGAAATGGAGGATTGTTTTTTTTTCTCTTATTTTGAACCTCAGCCCTCCTACATACCCTTCTCCATGTCCAGGCACTTTTAGGGGTGTGCCTTTTCAGGAAAGAGGTAGATTGTCTGCTGTTATGTGGGTCAGTGTGTCACACTACATCAAACAGGCTGTATTATCCACAAGGCATTTTAATGAGTCTGTATTTTGTTCTCTTTTCCTTGCTCCATGTTGTAGAAGGTCTCTGCTGGCAAAAAAGCTGGGGGGACGGGGAAGGGTTCTCCTGAAAAACACTTTAAAAATATTGTCTCTGTCACACCAAGACTCACACAATTGTTACAGACACACTGCACAGGGGCTGCTCAAGGCCCAAGTAATGAAACTGGATTGTTGAAAGGGAACCCTTTCTGGATACATTACACTCAGGAGCAGGGAAACAGCAGGTTATTTTTCCACAAAAAATAATTGATGTCTGTGGACTTTTGCAGCCATCACTAAGACACTGTTTACCCAAAATATATATTGGTTCATACCTTGTGCCTGAAGTATTTTAAAACAAGAGAGAATAAATTTTTGATGGCAAAAAAAGATGTTAGAGTTAATATAGATTATATCTTAAGATTGGAACAAACAACAGACAAACACAGAGAGATGGCAAAAACCTGATGTGCAGTTTAAAAGTCTCTGGATAGAAACACAAATTTTCCTCTCCAAACACAGTTTTCCTCTAAGTGATTGAAGAAATAATGCAGAGAGATCCCCATGACTTACAGGTCTGTATATCTCCATCTACACAGGAAGGAAGTATACAAAGATGTATGGGAATTGTAAATAGGGTGGGTGGAAGAGTCTATAGCCACACTGGCTGCTGATACAGAAGAAAAATACTGCTAATACAGAAAAAAAAATAATGGCAATGTGAAGGAGTAGAAAAATACCAAACAGTGGATAGAGGCATACTCAAAAGAGCCAGAGAGCATGTGGAGAAATGCCTTTAAGTGAGTTATAAGGCTCTACTTTTACTTTAAGGTATATTAGTTATGGCAGGCAAGTCAAATGCACTCAGGACCTTATCTGTAAGTGATAAGAATGAGTAGAAAAAGAGTTTCCATTTGCATCTGTAGGCATGAAAATCCTTAAACACTTTGATATATAAGAGAAGTATAGATAACACAGATCACAAAGTTTTAGTGACATTTGTAAAAAAAGAATAAGTAGACACGTGTTTCTAATATGAACTACTTTTTTCAGGTGCTGTTCAATGGTTTTCACACTTGGAAAACATGCAATTATACCCAATATTTTGTCTTTAGCTTTCAAAGAGAGTCAAGATTCGGCCAAAAAAGTTGTCTGATAATGTGTCAAAAAATATCTAAAGAGACATCTAAGGTTTGATTATATACCTTTTGCTTGTTCAAAAAACCAAAACAAACTGCAAAATATTTTGGATTCTGGATGATAGCATGCTCTTTCAGGTACAATGAAAGGCAACAGAAACAATGGAGGAGTCAGAGAATCTGCTTTGTGAGGGAAGACTGAAAAGGCAGAATCTCTTCAATCTGAATTAAAAATTTAAAATGACAACAGGGTGAATAAGATTAAAGCTGATTAAATAATTCATATGGTGGATCCTGCTACACTAGGAATAGGGAATAATCAGGCAATACTGAGATTGGTAGAAAACACGTGAAAATACTATTTTCTGATGTTTCTATCTTTTTCTTCTCTTAATCTTTCCTCTGCTGGTTGTATCAGCTCTTATATTAAAGAGTTATCACTATAAACACTCCCAACGATTTCTTACTGTGATTATCAAATCATATTCTTTGTAGATATGAATACATATCAGATCCCTCTCTTGTTCCCATTCTCCCCTGTGTGTATCCCACCGTTCAAAACCACATCCTCTCACATGGCAAAAGAAGTGGCATGAAGGGATGCTAAACCAGAATAGCTTCCCATTGTTTTGTTTGGTTTGTTTTTTTCTCTATACCCAGAGACTTTCACTTCCAGAGAGATATTAGAATGCAGCTTCTCTCAGTTCAGAAGTGCAGCCAGCTCAAAGGCAGACTGCTGCAAGTGTTTAATTGTTCCCAACAGCACTAATCAGTAGGTAAGGACAGGAGGTTAGGAAGGATATTATGTTGGAATAAAATTAACAAACCCATTTCAAAGGTCTTGTATTTCTTCAAAATAGTCATGGATAAGACAGGAAAAAAAAAAAAAAAAAAGACAGATATATATAAAATGCAAACATTGGAGAAGGCAATCAGAAAGGGTACTGGATGTGTGATAGGATTCCAGAGGGGAAAGGTGAATGTATTGTTTGGCAGCCAACTTCTCTGACAAGGAACTTGGGGCGCTGGGGCCCTTTAACCTGTGCTACATGTGGCAACAGTTTGGTTTAAGGAAGATTTTTTTCATAATTTAACAATTAATCCTTGATGAGACCCTAGCAAAGCAGATGGCTTTTAAAGTTGTGGCATAGAAAAAGCTGTTCTTCAGTAGGAGCAACAATCCATGAAGTTTTTACACATTTCCCAATCCACCCTATATTACTTTTTAGCAAGGCTGCTTTTCTGTGTAATTCTTGTTTTTATCTTGTGATTCTTTTTCTGTCTCTTTTTTCCTCCAGCAAACTAATTTTTTCAGTAAGACAAAATCAGAATAAGTTAAGTTGAGATTGTACCTGCTGGTACCTACAATTGTGAAAAAAAATATCAGCATCCTAGAATAAGGTATGTTAGAGTCTCCTGGGGATGTGGTGGAAATGACTTTGCTTGCAACTGATGGAACTGCTGAAACAAAACACTCAAAATTATAAAGCAAAGAGGAACTGAGTTTTTTTGTTTCCATGGACTAAATTGGGATTTAGCAGACATGGGAGGTTAGAACAGGCATTTTTGAATTTTTTTAAATTCCCTTCAGCCTAGAACTATGTGTAAACAAGGAAGGAACAATTTTATTTATTTAAAAATAAAATGGTTAATCAAAAATCAACAGAAAATCACTTATTTTAAGGAATACATCTTTCCATGGTTTAATTAAAGCTACTATTCACTACATTTCTGCAACATGTTCAAAGTCACTGTATGCCACCTTTGTTATGGATTAAACCTTATTTGCTTTAAGGAAACATCTTCTTTGAAGTGGATATTCTCCTAAATTTAAGTAGGATAACTTGCTTCACATTTCTGTAATTTCCCAAAATTGTGTTAAAGCACACATTCTTTTTCTGAGCTGGTAAGCCATTGGCTCCTTATCTGACTTAGTTATTACTTGCCACTCTTTTCTCATCCACAAACTACATTAGATTTAAGTTTGCCCTAGCAAAATCCATACTGCAAGGTAATGCAACCCCATGGGACATGCCATAACATTTGTCCATCCAAATCTACCCTGAGAATGCTGTGTCCTTCTAACTCTTCATATAAATCACAATGAAACAAGAATTATGGAATATACCTGTAAACACAAACAGTCCTGTAAATGTGACGGACGGGACTTTTATGCTACTTTAAATGTGGAAGTAATGTTAGATATCCACAATACATCAGGAAAAGACAGGCTTTGACAGTTTCTTTCATTTGCCTAGGTAAAATGTGATAAATCATATATACATAATTTGAAGGTAAAGCCAGAGTAAAATTTATTTAAATGCAAGTGGATACTTATGGGAGTTATTGCATTCATCTACCTCTCATTTACACTGTTATATAAGAGAAAAATCAAAATTGAGTCTTGGGAGGACCAAGTCCTTCCATGTAATTGTTTTTTTTTTTTTTCCCATTGCAAATACACGACAGCCCACTGAACACTGTGGGGCTGCCACAGCTGCAGTGTCTGGATTTACCTGTGGAAAAAATGGAAGTGTTAGATGAAGAAGAACATAGATCCAAGCTTAGATCCATAGATACAGAGCTCATGTCTGTGACAGAGTGAACTAACCCAAGATTTTTCAAATACAGATGACAATGGCTAGCTGAATAAAAAGATTTATATCTGATTTTATAGCTGATTTCAGACTGTGCTTGTCTTTAATCTTGGATGGAAGGGTATTGGAGTTTCTGGGAAATAAAGTAAATAAATATGGGAGAGAGCAGATATTGAAGTGCTTAGCTCTGGGCCTGTAAATATGATGGCAGTGGAACAGCTGGGGTACCCGGATTTGTTCTTTTAAGAGTTGGCTAAAAAGGAGATCTCTTTACTCTTCCCATTGATTGAATTTCCAGAGCATATCATTGCATGAATTAATTTCTGGGATAATCAGCGAATATCTGATATGAATATCAGTGAATATCTGTCATGAATATCTGTAATGAACTTGCATATCCTTGAGATGAATTTAAGGAGGCCTGGATCAGTCCCAACAATGCAACAATCACCTTTTAATAACTGATCCCCTACACATGTAGAACTGACAAACCTGCACAAGTGGTAGGTCAAATTCCCCATTCCCCACCTAAGGATAATTTTAAGGTTTTTAATCACTCTTTTAAAGCTTGAGCTTCATATTTCGTTTGATTTCAAACTCCCTACTGTATCTGGTCTTCCTGTGGGCTTTTGGTTTTTATTTTCCTTTGGTTTCAACAGATGTTATTTACTGCTATTTCACTCTGCTTTGGAGAGGATTTATCATTGAGATGTATTTTCATTTTAGTGCACAAATACATTAAATCCAGGCATGAAGCTTGACCAAAACAGCTGGAAAGTGACATTGAAATTAAGGTTATAGTGCTGCTTCTCTAATCTGCTGAGCAGTTTATATAAATGCAGTTTAAATAAAATGAGTCTGCAAACAGAAAAGCTTAAAGGATATTAAATCCTGGCTTTATAAATGATGGTCAAGCTAGCAGGAACCACCCCATAGCGTGTAATCTTTCTCTTTCATGTAACAAGGTTACCTCACAAGCTTTCTGGAGCAAACTTAATTAAAGCCAGCGGAGAGAAAATGCAAAAGGGTCATGGTAATAGATTTTACTTCAGAAATAAAGTGTATTTACATATCTATCTGTCTGTCTATTTATCTGTGGGCTAGAGGCAGTCTTAGTGGGAGAAAGCTTAACTTCTTTTTTTTCCTAGGATATTTACACTCACACACACAATCATGGTGAGCAGAGAGAAGAAGGTGGGAATGAGTGGACTCTTCCCTTTTCCTGGGAGAGAGAAGCTCACTGTATAACAAGGGTTTTTGAAAGGACAGAATATGCTACACGTGTTGGCAGTGAGTTTGTCAGTATTCCTAACATTTCTATACAGCTGTAATCCGTGCATTTAATAAAATATTGATATTGATTGCCACAGTTCTATTGTGCAGGAAAAATCTTAATGGGATCTAAATTAAACACTTCTGCAATGGGTTGGAGACTGCATGTCATTTCTTGCCCTGGTGGAAAAGCTTTGTGCCATCCCATCTGCTGTTCCAAATGCCAGACTTCAGAAATATCACAATATGGGAGGGCTGTTGTAGAAAAGTAGTTGCTATTTTATTTGAGATTCTGTTTAGCCTGGTAAAACATCCCTGTATCTGTTTGTATCACTGAGCTGCTGCTGAGCCACAGGCCCAAGTCTAATCTCAGATTGATGAAATGCATCCAACGTGACATTTGACTCAAACTGCTCATAAATAATAATAATACTACTTTACATTTATATAACCCTTTTCAGCAAGAGCTCTCCCAAAAGGCCTTTTTGACCTCCAGTTTATCTATTGTGACTCTCAGAGAATTAGAGACAAGCATAATGCTCTCTACTCCACTACCACACTAACGTGGCAATAGCTGTGAGACAAATTACATTTGTGATGGGAATCCAGTCATCTTAGCTATGTGATGCTCAATAATCCATCCCAGCAGAGATCACCTGTAACATTATCAGTGTCTCAGTGGTTCAGACAGCTGTCAACTGTATAAAAAGCTCCCTGCTCAATAAGTATTGCCCCCTTTCTTCCAAATCTGGCATCTCTAACCCTCAATTAACTACACAGACCTTAGCTTGACAACATTTACTCCAGAAAAAAAAAAGATACTTTTATGTGCAGGAATTTACAATTCACTATTTGCCCAAACCAGAGGTTTCATTAATTCTAAAAAAGTAGGTTCCTGGAACTATTCTGAATTTAAGGTGTTTGTGCCTCAATCTTAACCAAAAAAATATGGAAACATTCAAATATACCACCATGACACTGTCACATGGAAAAGGTTGTGTAGGTCATATCAAAAAAGGGCTTTGTTCTGTTTGTGGTCAGGATTTTTTTCCACTTTGCCTTACGAGAATATATTTTCAAAGACATCTAGGCATCAAACAATGCAGATAGGGATTTTTAGATTCATGTGCTGTGTCTGTTGCAGCTTGAAGCTTAAATCCCATGAATAAAATTGCCTTGGATAAATTGTAGAGGCTGGCTTTAGCATTCTGCCAAAGTACACCACCTACCCACGTATCTAAAAGACTCACTGTGAGACATTTTCTTCCTGCTCCTGCTGAGACCAGAGGTGCAGATCCTATTGCCTTCAAAAGGAACAGAATTTAGCCAATGGGGCAATTTTACTTCTCTGTAAAACTTCCTTTTTTGATTAATAGACAGTACAATGCTTTTAAAAATAATTTTCAATTACTTAGGTTAATTTAAAATATGTTTCAAAGACTATGCCAAAGACATCTGATGACAAAGGCTACAGTAGTACATGGTAATGGAAAGAGAACACACCAACTAGGAACTTGAAACTCGTAGCAAGATACAAGAGATCCAAACATAAATTCCTGTTCTCACCTTGCAGTGGGAGCTCAAGGATTTAAGCTATTTTGGTGTGATTTTTTTATCATTTGGTTTTATATTAAAATTTTAAAGATGCTTCTTGTTAATCCATTTTAGCTCCATTCCCAAGTTAATTCCCATAAATCCATTATATATCAGCTTGTTCTTGCAAAAAGGCTAATATGATCAGCAATTATCAAAAGTAAACAGGATGCTGATTTTATCATACATTACACAATTAATCAATAGTGCGAGAAAAAGCCCAATGAACCAGTGATTTTCTCTATACATTGTAGCCTGTCTCTATATATTGTTCTGTTCTTTTTTGCTTTTCTCACCTGCTAATAATACCCTTGTCCCCAAATCCAAAACATTTCCCATTTTTGTTTTGTGTCTGCATGTCACCAGTGGAAAACTCAGATATGTATTTGCTATACAAGGACAGAAGTTTTCAAATCTGTATTTTGACTAAAGCCCCAGGTATAATTAAAAATCTTGTAGTGCTCCAGCTCTAAGAGCAGATAAACCATAAACTTACAGTGAAGTTAAATGCATTTTATCCACCACCTTTTCAACCTGGTATCTGATAACCCTTTGGTTTCAGTTTGGTAAGTCAAGGATTGCAACCTAAGTGTGATCTACTAATTTCTACCTTCCTTACTTGTGAAGTAATCACAGAAAAGTATTGAAAACACACAGAAAAATGTGACTGAGAGCAGTCCTTAGGAGAAGGACTTGGGCGTGCTGGTGGGTGAAAAGCTCAGCAAGGACCCAGCAATGTGCACTCACAGCCCAGAAAGCCAAGCAGGTCCTGGCCTGCATCCAAAGCAGGACACAGCAAGGCAAGCGAGGGGATTCCTCCCCTCTGCTCTTTTCTCTAGACTGCAGAGAAATGGAGAAATGCATCCAGCTCTGGGTCCCAGCATGAGAAAGTCATGGACCTATTGGAGCAGGCGTAGAGGAGATGATCACAACGATGACCAGAGGGCTGGAACAGCTCTCCTATGAAGGCAGGCTGGGAGAGTTGGGGCTGTTCAGGCTGGAGAAGACTCTGAGGGGACCTTAGAGCACCTTCCAATACCTGAAGTGAACCTAAAAGAGAGCTGGAGTGGGACTATTTATAAGGGCATGAAACAACAGGGCGAGACAATGTGGCTTTAAACTGAAAGAACCTAAATTTATATTAGATATTAGAAAGAAATTCTTTATTGTGAAAGTGGTGAGACACTGTAATAAGCTGCCCAGAGAAGCTGTGGATGCCCCATCCCTGGAAGTGTCTGAGTCTGGTCTAGTGGGAGGTGTCCCTGCCCATGGTAGGTGAACTGCAAACTAGATGATCTTTAAGGTCCTTTCCAACATAAACCATTCTATGATTGTTTTATTGGGAAAATAAAGCACTTTCTAATAAAAAAGTGTTCAGGCCTCTGTTCAAGCCAGAAGGAATTTTGATAGTTCTGATTTTATGGACTGTAGACTAAGGTAGCAGAATTATGTTGATTTTCTTACAGGGGATAGAAATAAAGAGAAATGAAAGCAGATGGATCTGCCCTAGCAGTGAACCATTGGATACAATACTTTGCTTCAGTGAGTATCCAAATGATTTTCAGGTAGTTTGGCACATAGGTAATTTATGTGCTTCCTTCTCTGCCTGCTATTTAGAAGCTGTTTCTCAAGAAGGGATTGTTCTCCGAACTGCTCACCTTTGCATGCACTATTTCATTCTTAACTCTTCTAATCTTCTTCTTAAGATTAACTTAGTGGAGTGGATTCAATATACTTTTTTTGTTGCACTTAGAGGCTCTGGAAGTGGCTGGGGTCAAACCCAAAAGCTGCAAAGGAGTTCCTGGGTGACTGCTTGCCTGATGAGTGCCCGTGTCACACCACAGAGGCTGTCCCAGCCACGAGATCTTTGCCATCACTAAGCACAAGCAACAGTGTCCCTGCAAAGGCAATGCTGACAAGTACCTTTGACCAAATAAATTTTTATTTATTTATTTATTTTCAACATTTTATTTATTTATTTCTATTTATTTATTTATTTTCTACATTTTATTTATTTATTTGTTTGTTTATTTTTGACCAAATATAAAGATTCTTCTTTTGGCACCTCAAAAATCCGGCTCTTAGATAAAGCACATTTCATTTAATATTTTGGAGTGTAAAACGGAAGTTTGAAGCACAAATAACCATCTCAGACAAGCTGTATCTGAAGGCTCTGTGTTAAAACCTGCAGCTCGAACACCCCATTTTCCTGACCCCACAAAGAGATAGAAAAGCAGCCCTGGTTTTCTGATTCTTACTTTTGTAGTCCTCACAAACCTGTCAATACATTTAACAGTTGTCCCCTTCCCTTGGTTAGGATGTCTAGGATAGAGAAGCAATACTATTCTTATTGATAGATGCAAAATCTTTAGAGGAGGCAGCTGGAAAAACAAAAACTCTACGTCCACAAGAGAACCTTAGTACCCAAAAATCATAATGTTGAACTGAATAACCAGGATCTCTATATAAATATGTGTCAAATGATTCAGAAAAGTGCAAGTACATGTGCTTCAATGCCTACAACAATCCAAGGTTAAAAAAAACCCCAAAAACAAAAAAAACCCAAAATTAACTCCACCCTCAAATAGTTAAACAAGCCAAATGTGTATAAAAATGGAATTATTATAAGCAATTTCTAGGTATCATCAGCACATGTATCGGGGTTAAGCTACAAATATACACAAACTTATATCTTTGGAGATTCCCAAATCTTTTAGAATCATCTGAATGGCTACATAAAGAGCTGACACAAGTAGATTTACAGAAGAGCATAAATCTTGGCAAAACATTGCATAGTAGTTCAATTATCCTGCTTCAGGGAAATCTAATTTAATTGCTGGAATGCAATCACTTCCGATAAGGTTTGATACGAGCATCATTTAATGACGGTAAATGTATCTTCACCAGATGTTCTTTCTACAACAGCTAAATAAAATCTATAGTCACCCACTTCAAATAGCAAACTATTTGTTGCTACTATAATTTGCAAACCATCTAGCCAGAGGTCAGTAGCTTATTTTATCAAGAAAAATAAAGATTATAGCTTCTTTTAAAAAACCCCAGTGTTTATTATTGCAGATTTTATTTTCTGTACGCAGTATCTACTAGCTCAGTACTTCATTAGTGTGTGGCCCACTTCCTACAGACTGCTCTGCTGTGCCATTTCCTGGAGGATGAAATTAAGTCCAGCATCTCATCTCATGGATATTTGAATGACCTTTTCCAAAATTTGACATTTAAGGATATTGGAAAATTGCTGTAGTGAGTCGACTCCAGCTGAACACCAGGCCCCCACCAACGCCTCTCTGTCACTGCCCTCTGCAACTGGACAGGACAAAAAAGATGTAACAAAAGGTTCATGGCTTGAGATAAGGACTGGGACAGGTCAATCACCAAATACAAAATACCATCACAGACAAAACAGACTTAAATTGGAGATTTAATTGAATTTATTACTAACAAAATCAGAGCAGGATAATGAGAAGCAATAACATATCTTAAAAACACTTTCCCTCCACACCTCCCTCCTTCCCAGCTCTCGCTCCTGCCCCAGCAGCACAGGAGATGGGGAATGGGTTTATGGTCAGTTCATCACATGTTTCTGCTGATGTTCAGGGAGAAGAGTCCTTCCCCTCCTCCAGGGGGTCCCTCTCACAGCCACCAGCTTCCCATGAGCTGCTGCCAAGCGGGTCACTCCTCCGTGGTGCCATCCTTCAGGCACAGCCTGCTCCAGCTCGGGTCCCCACAGGGCACAAGTCCTCCCAGGAAACCTGCTCCGCTGTGGGTTCCTCCCTTCAGAAGGCTGCAGGTTCCTGCCAGGACCTGCTCCAGCCTGGGTCTCCCACGGGCTCCCAGCCCTCTCTCAGGCACCACCTGCCCTGGCCTGGGTCTCCTTCCCGGGCTGCAGGTGGGTCTCTGCTCCCCGTGGATCCCCGTGGGCTGCAGGGCACAGCTGCCCCACCACGGGCTGTGCCAGGGGCTGCAGGGGAATCCTGGAGCACCTCCTGCCCCTCCTGGCTCTGGGCTTCCTCTCACATATCCTCACTCTGCTCTTCCCTGCTCACAATTTCTTCCCTGCAATAACTTCTTCTTCTTCCTCTCAAATCTGTTCTCACAGAGGCGTTGCCACCATTTCTGACTGGCCCAGCCCTGGCCAGTGGCACCTCTGTCTCAGAGCCATCAGGGACTGGCTCTGTTGGACAGGGAGGATGCTTCTGGCAGCTTCTCACCCCTACTACCAAAACCCATCTAGGGAAAATCAATACACTATAACATTTTAAGAGTTCTATAAATGCAGCTGAACACAATTTTTCGTCCTTGTCATTGTGCAAAGACAAACACTGCACAGCTCCTGAAGTCTTCCAGCTCTGCAGGATTGAGGCATGAGCTATAACTAAAACTCATGCAGACCCCCCCACCCTGTGGCTGATGCCAAATGAGGCAGGTAGGACAGCCATTCTTTTGCACCTGCATGTTTCAATATCCTCTGTTATTTAAGCAAATTAGTACTTAGAGGTTCTGACTTGCAGCATGGTGACATTTGGAATATACAAGGCAAAAAATGCAATATAGTCCCAATACTGGAGTTATTTCTACCCTATAATTGATTGACAAATTCTATCACAAGTAATTTGTATATATGAAATTGCATAATAGACCCAAGTGGTTTTTTTAGATGTTAAGCCTATCTAGTGCAATCACACTGTAGTGAATGTATCTATTGTTAGCATTAGCACTGAGAATTTAAAACGGGAATAAATTTTTGGTACCTAGGGAAATTTACATATGCAAATTTAAAAAGGAAAAATCCCCAACCTATCAGTATTGAAGTTTTCTTGCTTTCTATGCTAAAACCTCCTTAAAATAATTAATCTTTTGTAGGGGCACAGTTTAGCAGATGTGCTATTTTGAAAATAGACCTTGAAGCTTTGTAAGCCTGTAAAATTTGCAAATAGATGAGAACAAACACTTAGTATGTGAGATAAGGTAATAAAGTATGTACTCTTTAACTAATTGTAGACATAATGCTTAAAGATCTTGTGAAATAACTTCTGTTATGCCAGGTATTAATAAAAATTAGCTCAGCTGTGAGCATGGTCTCTTCTTAAAAGCTGAATAGATTTGCCATGACATTACTTTAAAAATCTTTGGAGATACTCTGTGGATAATGATGAATATTAAATGAATTTCCGTAACATTAAATTACATGGAAACATTTGACTCCTAGTTGAATTCCCTGTTTTGTCTCCACCAAATTTCATCCATAACTCATGTATCTTCAGCTGAAATACCAGAGCACACACCATAACTATCCTTTTCCTAAATAGTCACCGGCTTATCAGAAGAGAGGACTGGACTCTGCAAGTGAAATTTTCCAAAATTTCAATTTACAAAATTTAAAAATTTACAAAATGTCCAGAAATAAACCCAAGTCAATCTGTGTGAATATGACACTTGGTCTTTGCCCAAGGATTCATAAAAGCCTATTACCTGAAAACAGGAATGTGCTGCTGGGAGCAGAAGCAAGGAAGTCTAGACCTGAGATTTCCACATCTCCCATTCCAATGCACAGTGATGATTGTTAGAAAGTTGACATATTTCAGAATTTTGTACAAAGCTATTCTCTTCACACGTTTAAGAAAAAGTGGGCTATCTTGCATAGCATCTCGTAGAAGCACCTGACACTCTTGACTACAATACAGTCTTCTTGTACATGGAAAAAAATTTCATTTGTCTCCCAGAGGGTTTTCTGATCGCAGCCATCAGCATCATTTGATCTGACAGCAGACAAAATCTCTCTTCAGAACAAAATGCTTTACCTGTATACAGCTACACCTGAGCCACGGATACCTGAGCTCACTTCTGGTCTCTAGAGACTTGGAGAGTTGTGTGCAGAGAGCCCTGGTAAGCATGATAGTGCTACACAAATACATATATACAGGAGAATAAAAGGTGATTCCAGCCCTGTGCTTCTGTGTCTCACAACAATCCTACTCCAGTTCCTATTCCCCTGTCCAGAAGGAACCTATGGAGCACCCAGAAACTAAGGAGGTGTGGGAAAGCAGGGCACATGCAGTGTTCAAGGCTGTGAATCCCACCTATGAGAAATGACTGGAACTGGAAGTAATAAATCTGCTTCTCAAAAAGGGTGCTGGCTGCTGTTGCCTGTAATTCTCCAAGCTGATGGAGAGATTTATGAGCTCCACAACCTGCACAAGCTAACTTATCTCTGGCTGCAGTTTAACCCAACTTTAAGAGCTCCCAGGCCCTCAATAATAGTTTGATCTGACCTGGAGCTTCTCAAGGGCTTGATTCTATCCTGTGTTATAAAAGTTTTCTCCTTAAGGATATTTCCAGCACAAATCCTCCTTTTGTTTTCATGTCTGCACCTGTAGCAGCTGAAATAACAAATATGGATCAGGGAAGCTCTGGAAAAGCATCTCTCAAGTTGTTTGGGGTTTGTCATCAACAGAATAAAACTAAGACAGGTTTCTGGCAACAATTTCTCTTTCAGGAAACCTATTGCCTTAGCCTGTGTAAGAGGAACAGTTAGATTAGCAGGGAGCATTAATCAATCCCCATTAGTACTACATATGCTATTTCCTGAAAGCAAGACGTACCTTTTGGATAAGATTTTGCCAACACAGTTAGCATAGAGTAGAATGAAAGAGACAGGTACAAAAAGGAGTAAAGATTTTGTCTCACTGCAAAATGAGCATTACCTCAGCTACTTTGACTGGATATCAGTTAACAAGAAGATCCTTTCCCAAGGACGTGTTTGGTTTTGTGGCTTTTATAATGGACTTGAGATAATTGGCTACTTTGTAGTTTTTATACCTTTTAAATCCTCATTATTTTTGCAGTGTTGATAGCCAAAATATCCAGGGTTCAATACAAATTGCCACAAAAGCCCATGGTGGGGCCACAGTGAGCAATGATTTGGCAAACTTCTCCTCTACCAATCTTCTCAATATAGGTAATTGGAATTTTACCTGACTGCCTAAGTCACTCAAAGGCTCTTTAGACCAGTCATTTACCAGAAGGCATCCAAAATAAGTTACACAAATTTTCTGCTTGGTGCTAGATCTAACCTGAAAGCAAAATTTGATTCCAATTTCTGATTGCTGAAAATAGCTACAATTAAAAGATAAACAATCAGAGAAGTACGAGCAGGGTTAGTTTTGGTTGATTGATTTTTTAGTTTTATTTAAACAAAAGGACAAAACTCCTGATAGTCACACAAGTAATCCAGCAAAACTGGGACACTTGAAAATTGTTTTCTTAGTGCATCTTTAGAGGAGATTCAGAATATCAACTCATTTGAGAGTACTACATATTATTTTCTTTTTTCATTGCTAAAACCCAAGTCTTTACAAATGATGATTTCTTTAATGTTTGTAGATACAAACCTATTAAGAATGATCTTTAAACTAATGTTTTAACCACATTGTCCTTTTGCCTTCTGGTATTCAGTTATGCTCTCAACATATCAGGAAAACCTCTTACAGCACAGAACTTGTTCCAGCAAGTACTGAAAACTATCTTTGAGAAAATGAGTTTTCACCATTATCCCTGTCAATGCTAAACAAACAAACACTATCTGGGGTCAACAGGCTGACCTGTAAACCAGAGGATCTTGGCTTTTGGTGTAAAAACTACCCACTATCTGCAAAACAGCAGAAAGTATTTAAAGGGGCTGTGGAGAAGGGAGAGAGCACTTTAGAAGAACAAATATTGCCCATTAAATGAAGGAAAGAATTTAAAAGAAAAGAAAACACAGGCACTGGATGGCGATTTAAAATTTATTCTAATTTTTATCTGAGTGAATGTAAGTGTGCCAAGCCACATACACCACAGCCTACAAAAAGAACAGTTAATTATTCAATCTTGCATGAGTGCAAGTGCAACCTTGACCTTCTGAGGTTTTACTACAGGACTTATCTATTCAGGCAGCATAATCTTTATTATTGCTGAAGGGTTTAATATTTTCACATTGCTTTGATAACCAGCGGAGCGTAAACACACAGGTATTCCATGAAGCTCATTGCAGAATCACTTTCCAAACAGAATAACTCAAAGTTGTTTGGAAAGTTTTGTTTTTTAATTTAAGAGATCACAAAATTCTAAATACATATTGGCCCAAACACACACACAAAAACCTAGCTAAGACTTGTGTTTGCTTTTAGCCTAGTTTAATCAAACTCAGTTGTGAGTATGTGTGTATTTTTATTTGCCTCTCTCATCCAACTAAGTAACTCTTAAGCCAATTTCAGCAATATTGAAGAGAGAGTAAAGGTCTTTGAAGTAAGTCTCAATATTCTGGATGTCAAATTTTCTACAAAATTACTGAAAAGAGGTAGCTAGGTAGAGATGAAAGGCCATCCCTTGCCTGAACTGAGTTACAGTGTGACCTCAATTCATACTAAGCCTCAAGGTATTTACAGAGACTAGAGAATTGCTGAGTGTCCCAACACGAGAAAAGTTTCTGTCTGCCATCATATTTTTATTAAATGTGACACAAGAATGCTATCACAGGACTTCAAACCACTGAGAACTAGACCTCAGTACTGCCACTGGCCAAGAAAACGCTATTCCAGTTCTCTTCAGAAGTGTTAGACGCCTGCATGCGTGATAAAATCTCCCCAGAGAAGAGTCCCTTCTCTGCCACAGAAAACCATTGTCTTATCACAATACAAGCACTGTTTTGTCCCTGAATCCAAAGTTTGAGAAGGTGAGCAGGATGTCACATCTCATAAAAGGAGGCTGAAAACCATGTAGATACTGGCATTCATGTTCATGCTCATGCGTTGCACTTTCAGCTGCTTGGCTCTTATTATGACTCTGTAGAAACAAGCTAAGATGAACATAACAGCTTTTCTTATTTTTCTTTATTCTCTCTAATTTTTTATTATAAAGACAGCTAAGGAAGGCTTTAAGCCCAGCACAGATTACAGCTGCTCAAACTTGTACCCAGCTCCCAGTAGCACCAGCTGCAATACAGACATATAACCCTCTTTCTGCCAGGAATGCCCTCTACACCATGGAATAGAGGAAAACATGAATTTGACTTTTTGACTTTAAGAACATTGACATTAAGAAACACAGAACATTGCAATTTCATTTTCATAAAAAATGCTTTCATTTTAATAATTACATAGGAAAACCAGAAGTCTCAGCTCAAGGATAAGGCTGGTTGTGACATGATCTCCCCTATTCTTTGCCAAGCTGTTGAAGTTTTACCCCTACAGACAGAGGCAGGAAAGCCATCATCTCACTCCACATCCCTTTGGACAGTACTAGAGCAGGTTTAGTCTGGGACAGAGGTGTAGGAACAGGTTACCTGACTGCAGAGGTACACAGAGGAAGAAAGGATCAACAGAGCTTCTGGTTTTTCAGCTGAAAGGACCATAACCAGAGAGGGAAGCTTATGAAGGCTTCTCTGCATTTCTAATTCGGAACTGATGGCTTTAATTCAGTTGTTGAGTTTGGGGACTGTGAGTTCAGGACAGACAATTCTCTACATCTGTGCCCTGCTTCTGGCTTGGGAAACTGATTAGTGGGCTTGAAAGACAGCTAAGGCTATCACAGCTGCAGAATAAAAAATAAAGTAAGCTAGTTAGGGGTTTTTATCTTCCAAAAAGGCAGGACAAATAATAGAGCTTCACCACACAACAGAAGGCCTTTCACAGTGAAATATTGCCAGCTCACTTCTGTGGCAGCATGAACAAAAACTGCAGGGTGTGGAAAAAGTTGCAGTAAGCTGGTGAAAAAGGCAATTAGTGGGAGAGGAAAACTCCAGGTTATTTCCCTTCTTCCCACACATTATTTTAGGAAAGCACCACTGCATGACGCATAACTCCCTTTGCTACTTACTTTAATCTATACTCAAGGAACATTAAGCAGGTAAGGCAGGGTAATGCTGCTCACCCAACAGAAACTAAGTAAAGATGAACAGGGAAGATCCATTCATTGTCTCTTCCAAAAAAGAACCAGAGGATATAAAAAAAACTAGTAGGTGTCAAGTTCAAAACATGTATTGTATGTCATATAATGTCCAGGGAATCTTCCTGGCACAGAATGTTACCGATAAAAAGAAGGATAAAACGTTACCCGTGTTCAAAATGTAATTTGGAAAAAAAAAAGAAAAAAAAAAGCTGGAAAATAAGAGGATCCCCCATTTTTTTCACATTAATCACACTTGGAAAACTCAGCTTTTTAGAGCTGAACTAAGAATTTCTAAATTACTATCTTAGCCAGGAAACAAAAGAAAAAGATATTGCAGAAATAATGTTGGCAAACCTGCATAAAAAATATTAGGTGCCTGTAAAATGAGTAGATGTTAGTTTTGTTCTTTAATACATGAAATGCAGTATTGCCTACCGACTTGTCTTTTGTCTTATTTTGACTTTGTGATTAAACTGCTGACACTTTACACATAGCCATATATTTAGCAATATATTCACTCTCAGCTAATACATTTACTATATTTAGCAAATATAGTAAACTGGGTGAAGAGGTCAGCAAAAGGAGTCAATCAGATATCCAAGGATAAATGCTCAGTTATATATAAAACAACATGCAGTGGGATATTTTCATCTGGCCGAACTATAGTTAACTCTGCTAATCCCATCAAATTCCATTTTTAGTACTTCACTGCAAAACACTTGGCCTCAGACACAGCCTAAAAATCTGTTGGAGGAACAGTGCCTCTCAAAGGCCATGCTTACATGCCACGTGTGCTTTTCTTCTCTAAAGACATTTGCCACAACTATGTGGATGGGCTGGCTACAGAAAACTGCCTGGGATCTGCTTATGTTCTATTTTCACTTTGTTGTTGATGCTGTGTTTGTGTCCAGTCACACAACAGTGAAGGAGTTTGCCTAATTTCCTGCAGGAGCAGCCACAGTGTCACACCCTGGCAGAGTGTGTACCTTGGCGTGTTACATCAAAATTAGGGAAAAAGGAAGAGGGTTTAAAGATGATCCATTACTTCAAGTTTTTTTAAAGGGCAGAGCAGAGAAAAAGGAAGACTGGGATTAGAATTTTTGGAATTTCACTCCTTTTTTTATCTTTTCAGGCAATTCTAAAGCCAAACATGTCAACCCAGAGTTTGTCAATACTCTACAAAGAAGAGCTAATAGGGAAAACAGAGGAAGATGTTCTTGGTATTTACAGAGACAGCAGAATACCTTTGCATATTTCATAAGCCCCACATTCAATCAAGACACATAATCTACAAGATTTCTTCATCCTATTGCTTAGAGAATTTCTTGGGGTTTTTTTCCACAGAAAATGAGTGTTGTGCTCAGTTTCTTCTGCACCTTGTTCTCTTTTTCCCCTATAGTAATAATCCTAGCCAGCTCCTTCCTTTTCTTTTCCATTGGACTGTGAGCAGTGAACAGTTTGGCTTTCAGATATATTTTGTATCCTGCTGAATTCTTTCTTCTCCACTGGGAAAGCATCCTAAACATCTTCTTAAAACTTTGTCACCTTTTCTTCTGAGGTGAAGCACCCCTGCATAAGATGAAGTACATGGTATATTTTAAAATCAGTAAAGGATACTTTCATGCCTGCTACTATTACAAACTGTATTTCTGCAGTATGTTATTTCCTCATACATTTACTTCACTCACACTCTTAATGGCAATAAGGTCAAAACTACAAGCTTGAATTTCATCCACTTGTCTTACCTGGGCTCTTCTTTCCTTGCAGCTATCACTGTCTCTGACAAAACACTGGCTTGTACACCTGTGTACAGCTTAAAACTAATAAATGTTCCATTTACTTTCTGGGTAAGAGCTCATTTATCTTCCACTGAAATCTTGTCCATTGCTTTTGTGAAGGTTTGCCTTTCATAAATGGTGCAAGTGATGTCCTCTTACCCAAGTTGTTCATGGTTAGCCAGTGTTTGCAAATTTGTGGAAGTCAAGGAAATACAGCAGAATGTTTGGATGCTTTCTGGGGTGTGTGGCTTTTTGTTCCTTGTTCCCATCCAGACAGCTCTGCATGTTGTTTTTGTGAAGTCAAGGCTTTAAGCTTTACTTCCCTTTTCCCCCAGATCTCCTTTCTGGGCTTTTGCAGTAACCTCAATGTCAGAACAGTGTTCTCCTCTCAGTTCTGCACTTGTGATTGCCTTTCCCTGTCTAAACCCCATGCTTTCTTGAAGGTTAATTCTGGCTTCCTGAAGTCTCTCTTTTGACATTTTCCTTTCAAGCCAGTCACAGGAACTGATCAGGACCTCATGTAGTCCTGTGCAATTTGACAAATTGTCTCTTTAGCCTCAGAAGAGAAACACACTTTTCTGTAGGATCCTTTTCTTTGTCTACTCAGTTTAAAATCTGTCTCTCATATGGGTCACCTTTACCTGGAGTGCAGAATTCCTCAAATTTCTGTGACATGGAATATCAGTTAGTCATCTCTGATGATATTATAATATAAGATATTATAAATATGAGTTATCTGTTGTCATAAGGATGAGGCTATATTCTGTTTGTTTTCCTTGTCACTGGCTCCCACAACTCTTAGTACTATTTAAGCATATTCCCATCACCATTCACATTTCCAAATGTTTCAGAGAGGCAGATTGCTAACAGTAGTTCCTTAGCTCAGTACTATCAGTGCTCAGCAATCACTGAGAGCCAAGTAATTTATCAGAGAGCCATTTATTTAATGATGCAAGCTCTGACCTCTTAATTACATACATCTTTACTACAAGCTACTACACTACATACTGCCTCTTTACCACCAAAACATATTATGATTATTACAGCCATGGGAAAAACAAGGCAGTCCATGGAAGATTTGTGAGGAGAAAGAGGATTCATAAGGGACTACTTGAGAGAGAAAACACGAAAACAAAGTTAGGTCCAGAGGGGAGCAATAACCTGAAAAGGGAGAGGAAAAAGAGTAAACAAGAGGCTCACTTAGTTTTGTTTCACAGCCCCCAATGTACCATGGATCATTCAAGAAAAATGTCATGGAAAAGCCTTTCCCCTGCAACATGGACCAGTCTTAAGAGAAAAGAGGATTATTTTTACTTTAAAACCCAAGAAGCAGTATGAAGAGGCTCTTCACATCCTCTGAACTGGCATGAATTTCAGCTGATAAACTTAATTTGACCTAATGATGTGAAATATAAGTAATACTCTCTGTTACAGCCCTTATACCTGCCAAAAATTAAGTCGCTTGATTTATGTTCCCTACATTAGGTAATACCAGTGCATTATTGAAAGAAAATTACTGAGACCATTAAAAATATGAGGATTTTAATCCTCCTAAAAAAGGGCCCACATGATAATATGGACAGAGATTGCACTGAACTTTTGGTCTGGCTTTTAGATATTATTTCTTGCTTTACCTCCTGTGTGTCTGATGGAGCATTGCCAGCTCACCCACATTTGTACAGCCAAGTGATTTGAACCCCTGGGGTAGGAGCAATTCAGCTTCCTGACAATGTCAAGCATTTTTCTTTCTCTTGGTAGCCCCCATATGATGATTAATTTTATGTTCCCTGCTATTTCGCCAATAAACACAGCAATTAATTACATATATTTTAGTCTTAGGACCAAGCTTACTCTCTCTCCTCCCAGAATCACTCTGCATTCACTAGTCTGTGTAATTTCCCTACTCAGTTTGGCACCTGTATTTAACAAACGATAAGCACAGGATGAGATGACCTTAAAACATGATTGAACTCAGCATGCAGCCCATAAGAAATATGGGGGTGTGTGTGTACTGAGGGGTTTCAAAAGCCTTGAAGCAGTTCGTTTAGATGCGGGCAGCATAAAGTCCTTGTTTTGAAAATACTTTTCTTCATTACTATTATCAATTCCAAGGAGCTCTTTGGTTTTCCACTTTTCAGTTGGAATCCTATTCATATTCACATTAATTTGATTTAAAGTTGACATAAAACAAAGGAAAAAGCTTGATCAGAATTCATATTCACTTTATCTGTGCACCAAAAATAAGAAGGATGAAGTTGAACAAACTATTTCCTTTTGGATCAAAATAATTTCTATTTTATTTCTCTCCAGCTGCCTTTCTCAGCTCCAGGGGTTTTGAGCAGTGCAGCACCAAATCAATGCCTTTCTTATTAATCCAGAATTACCTGAGTGTGCCCCTACCTGGGTGCTTCCCAGTTTCCTTTGCCAGCCTGCCAGGGTGGGTCTGGTCCTGGGGAGTCTGTGACAAGCACATTTCTCTCCCTCTCAGGATATTTCACAGAGGTGTACAGAGAGAAATGAGAGAGAAAACAATTTCTATTTCTGCTCCTTGTTTTTCCTATGTGGAATGTGTTTGGAGAATTGTTTACCTGGAGTGAGTGCTTGGTTGGATTCTGGTGAGGATTGTTTGAGCCTGGTGGCCAATCCAACCCACCTGGGGCTGAACTCTCAGAGAGGGTCATGAGTCCTTCTTTTATATAGTATATTAATGTATTTTAACATAGTTATAATAAAGAAATAATTCAGCCTTCTGAATTGAGTCAGACATGGTCATTTCTTCCCATTGGGTTGCCTGCATTTACAGTAGGAGTCCACTCTCCTTTCCCAGGAGAGCTGCAGAGTTCCTCTGTTGTGATGGTGAAGGGGAGCAAGAGGAAAGGAACAGGCCCCATTTTTTTCCCAGCAAAACAAAAGTAGAGCTGCTGGTAGCCACTCTCCCAAGCCTCCATTTTTCTGCCTGTGTAATTACCTCAGATTCTGAGAGAACAGAGATGAACCCTCTGCTTGCTCCTTGCAAGAGTCCTTCATCAGGCTTGCCTTCTCCAGGACACAGAGAGAGAGGGGAGATTGCATGGGCTGAAAAAAGCTGGGACATGGCTGAGACTTCTGGCCAGGGAGCAGCCAGCTCACAAACTGAAACTTTCAGTGCTGCACTTACAGAAGACAAAACAAGGATTTTTACTTGCCAGCGGTGCTTCACTTGTCCAACTGCTCCATGGACCAGCACAATCACTCCCCTAACAGAGATATCCTATAAAGGTCAAGCAAAGTTGCAGTGCAAGACTTGGGGGATATATTAAAGTGGTTGCTGATGGCAGAGTTTACTAAAGAGTAGCTGTCCTGGGTACAGATTTCATAATACATGCTAAAAAAGCAACTTTTTAAATGCACCTTTTGTCTAGAGAGGGACTTCCTACAACCTAGATTTAGAGATGACCTACACCCAAAGAATTATGCTGCAAAACTACTCAAATTCTTCTGCACCAAGAACGTACCCATTTTCCAAACTGATTAATTGAGACAACAGCCAATTCCTTTGGATCAGCCAATTCTGGTTTTCGCCAACTGAAGCTATTCAGCTGTGCTCTCAGTTTTTTAAAAACTAACATGTGGAAAAACATATTAAAAACTAACCACTCCCAAAGTCCCCATTATTGTCCAAAATATGGTTTGTTTAGGAAATTTAATCAGGTTCACAGCACATGGGAAAAAAAAATCTGCTCTTTCTGCGATGCTGAGACGTGTATCTTTGTGCGTAAAGTACAAAGAAGGAAGAATTGCACATAAAATTGCAACTAGATAAGGTGTATCTTGTGATGAGAAAACGTGGCAGAATTTGGTGAATCATTGGATTTTAACATCACTACTTTTATGGAAAATGGCACGTGGGGCTTTCATGATTTAATGCTCCTTTGAGCAATCACACCTCTCACAGCATGCTTGTTCCCTGATGTTTATGCTGGTAGCTGTCTCTCAGCAGCCCCCTCATTACAAATCTCTAATGCCACTTCTTGTGTCATTTAATTTTCCTGTGAAGGTCCTCTACTCACTGCCTTGCCACACTATTTTGCTCACAGTTTCCGATGAAACCACAGCCAAGATAATATCAAACATAGCATAACATGGAGAGGGGGAAAGCATTTAGTCCTTCAAAATGCACTGAAATTTGCTGACCCACAAAGAAGGACATTTTGATAAAGTACTTCCTCAGAAAAAAATACTTTTCCTCAGGTGAGTTGAGGTGTAATACTTAGACAAATAAAAATCTTGACATTGTATCTTGGAATACAAAATACTGTAATTCCCATTTCAGGATAAAGAGGCTGAAAATATTCTGTAAATGAATACCAATCCCTGCTAATACTTGACCCTTGGAGGGGTCATTAACTGGAAGTCTCTGAATGAAACCAGGAGGCTATAAGCAGTTTTTGGCACAGCTGATAGAAAGGACAAGTTTCAGCTGTTGGCTACTTCTTTTTCCCCTTTCCCCAATTGATACTGTAATTGCAAGGAAATTTTTTTGAGAATGTGGGACTAATCAAAAGAGGGAAACCACGAGGAGAATGGAAATGAGGAAGAACAGTTTAGGAGCAGAAAACAGAAATCTCAAAGGCAATGCAAACAGATGGACTTCAGGGAAAAAAAAATTAAATTATATTTTAGGAGTATTACTGATGCCTGATGAGGAAAAGGGTTAATTAGCAGATAAGGGAAGAATTTTGCAAAATTGCTTTGGCTGAAGAATAGAAAACTTCAACAGAAGCAACTGAGAGATAAACAGAGCACATTCCCTGCAAAAGGTGAAACAGCAAAGCCTCCGGAGATGTCAGGCACTGAGAGGCTCTTACTGTAGAGCTGATACCAACAAACTGTCAGCCCAGGCAGCATGGCTTCTCTGCATGAAAAAGCAGCTTCTGTAAGAGCTGTCTGAGGGATAAAGAGAGCAGAGCTGCTGCTGTAACAAACTCAGCATGTTGTTTGCATTTTCTGGTAAAATCCATTAGCAAACTTTAAAAGTCAGAAGCAAAGACCTCTCCGTCCTCCCTAACTGTACATGCCTGGTCTATCAGTAGATCAGTTTTGTTGGCAAGGTGATGTACCAGGCAAATCTGCTCATCCCAAAACACCTTGGTGATAATTCATGGGTCCTGTGGGTATTTGTGCTGGGGCAGCTGGGGCACAGGTCCAACAAGGGAGAGGGATGCCAGAGAACAATTCCTTGTAAGCCATTGTGTCCCTTTAGCCACAAATAACTTCCTGCATGAAAGCCCTACAATATTCACCTTTACCTGCCCTGTAGGAGGGGAGAATCTTGAAGGACAGAACATATTAAAAACCAAAAAAACACACCATGCCCAGAGCCTGCTGCTGTTCCATAGGGAAATTCCCGAGGCAGGGCACACAGGTTGCTGCCAGGGAATAGGGCAGCAATCATGACAAGCCTTGAACAGCAGTTTGGGAGGATCCCTATTGTAAATGCAGGTGAACCCAATGGGAAGAAATGCTGATGTGTGACTCAATTCAGAAGGCTGAATTATTTCTTTATTATAACTATGCTAAAATACATTAATATACTATATAAAAGGAGAATACTCAAACTACATACTACTTTATCTGGCTCTAACTCCAACACAACTCATGACCCTCTCTGAGAGCCCAGCCCCAGGTGGGTTGGATTGGCCATCAGGCTCAAACAATCCTCACCAGAATCCAACCAAGCACTCACTCCAGCTAAACAATTCTCCAAACACATTCCACATGGGAAAAACAAGGAGCAGAAATAGAAATTGTTTTCTCTTTCATTTCTCTCTGTGCACCTCTATGAAAAATCCTGAGAGGGAGAGAAATGTGCTTGCCACAGACTCCCGGTTCCCGTTCCCGGCTCCCGGAGCATCCTGCGGGAGGCGCTCCGAGCCCGCGGCGCTCCGGGAAGCGGGGCGGGGGAAGGTCAGCAGCATCCCCCTCCTCCTCCTCCTCCTCCTCCTCCTCCTCCTCCTCCTCCTCCTCCTCCTCCTCCTCCTCCTCCTCCTCCTCCTCCTCCAGCTTCTCGCAGGTCTGCTGTTCTTCCAACGGAAATAATAAACTCCCCGATGAAACTGGGAAACTGGCCGCAAGACCTAACCCTAGGGAATAAGGCAGGAGGGAAACTAGAAAATATGGCATCTAAATGTTGCAGGGCTTTTTTTTTGTTTTGTTTTGTTGGGTGTTTTTTTTTTTGTTTTGTTTTTTTTTTTTTTTTTTTTTTTTTTCTCCCCGTTTCAAACAGAAAAGCAATAGCACAATATAATTTCATTAGCAACTGGAGATCAGAGGCGTCCCGGCTTGTTTCCAAGTGCTTCTTGGCTGCAGAAATGAAACATTTACAGAATTTATTAGCCTGCTATTAAGTCTTGAATTCTGCAACAAACCCTTATTCTCTCCACCCTCTATCCAAAACCTGCCAAGAAATCTTTGTATACACATCCAATGATGCCCCAGAAACAAATCCTTTTATTTTCTGTGAGCTTAATTTTTTTGCACAATGTGAGAGGCTGAACATACTGCTTGCCAGGTGTCGTAGACAATTTCCTGTTGTGCCTCTATAAACACCACACCGATTCTACTAAAGAGACTGCATGGCTTACAGTTTAACACCTTTCTTTTTCCTTTGTTAAACAGTATTTCCTATTGCACAGTAATTTGGGTTCTCTCACAGACCTCATCACTCAATACTTAATCACTCAATACGGCATGAGCACAACATCTTTTTTCCTTCATCTTCTCCCTTGAAGAACTCTTACCCTCCTGTACTGCCACTCACAACTCACAAAACTGACTCTACCTCAGGCTCCTTGCATGCAACAAAGCCTGCATGTGCATCACTGCTCCTCTTCCTGCTGCCTGACCTTTCCAGGCAGGCACAGCTGGTCACCCTGATTTATTATTCCCTCACTAGCTGTGCTCTCTGGGGCATATGGGGTCCCACTACAGAGGGGAGGCCAAACTTCAGCTGGAAAGGTGACATTTAGCAGAGGCCACACGCCTCAAAGCGTGGCACATCCTTCTGTTACCACCTGCTGCTGCATCCCTGCCTGGGCTCGGGTTTGGTGATGCTTTCCTTCATGCAACCATCATTCTCATTTCTCCATTAGACACTTCCTTGTTTAAACTAATAGAGTAACTAGTTTGTGAATGACCAAGGGGCTACAAACTCTGCTTAATTTCCTCAGGAACCCCTTTTTACCTCAGGCATGAACTTTGAGTGGTTCCATTGAATGGAAGGAGATACTTAAGGCTACTGAACATCTGTACAAATGCCTCATTGAACTGGAGATGTGAACCTGCTCCTGTTGAGCAGGTGTACCACATCAGAGCTGTGCTAATGGGCACTTTTGGTAGCAGTCACAGAAAAATGCTGAGGCTCACCTGGCCTGGATGTACTTTAGGACTCCAGCTGCAGCATTTTCACATGGCAAATGAAGACACACATTTAAAAGGAAGCGTCCATTTAGGGGTCAGAGACCAGTTTTCTGAATAATTCTAAGACAATATCTCAATTGTCTGTTCAGTATCTTTTCCCACCTGAAGAGAGTCCTCTGGAGAACAGAAAACTAAACTCCAAACAAACTAGAAAAGGTCCAAGAGACAAGATCTGCAAAGAAATATTTGATGAATTGGGTGGAATTGGTGGAGAAAAGAGAAAACTAAAAGAAAACTTCAAATTGTGTACCTCCCTTGACAGGTTTAATCTTTCTTAAAAAAATTCCCAAGCAGCAACTCAGATCATTTCTCAGACAGGATTCAGACACGATGTTCATCATGCAGAGGACACCCTGATCTTCTGCCTTGTTGCCAAACTCCTTTCATCTTATGTACATGTTAATACACAGAAACTTTAGATGTTCTACAGATGGTTCACTATTTTTGTCCTTGTTGACACTGTTACCATACTATCCTAGCTACTCTCTCAGTTTTAAGCCTGTGCTCAGCTTGCTTCAAAGAGGAAGAAAATAACCTATTCTCCATACCCCTGGCAAATCAAAAAGAACCAAGTAAATTGAAGTAATGCAGAGGTAGGATAGGCTGTCTGAAAACCTTACTAATATTTATGGGTAGGAAAACAGGAGAATAGTTCACCCAAGCAAACTATGGAGTCTCCCTCCTCTGACATGTTTCAAAGCAGGCTACAAAACAATCTGTCAGAACTGAGAGCTCCTGCACATTGCCTTAGAATTGGGATGATGCCTAGGAAAATCACAAGTACCCAGTGTGCTGTGTCTGCTGAAAGGCAAGGCAAGGAAGAAAACATCTTTGGCACAAAGAAAGGGAAGTACTGTGTAAATGTGCTATGGGCACACTAAAGAGAAGAATTCAATGTACAGCACTGTCATTCTACTTACCAGACATACTTAGTTTGCTTAAGCATACAATATCTAGCATATTAATTCCCTAAATTTATAAATTAACTTGTTGAAATGCACATCTGTGTCTGAAACTGATTTCCACCATGACAAATATGACTAGAGCTCTGTAGTAACTTTTCTTTTATCTTTGTTTGATTTTTTAATAATACTTTTTTAAAGAAAAGGAATATTATATGCAATAATTAATTAAAGTAAAAGGAGAAAAAAAGATATTGTAAATCAGGACATCATGGCTCTTTTTAACCATAAGAAATTAAAAGAAGTTAAGTGACTGAGTAGCAAACATCAAAAAAAAAAGAAAGCATGCAATAAAAATGAAAAAAAAAAATCAGTGAAACCTAAAATGCATTTTTTAAAAATCTGTACAGCACTGCTAATAATTTAAGTAATAATGTGACCTTTTGTTTCCTGCTAATAAACACAAAATTCTGAATTAAGGTGTGATAGAATAATATAAAAGATATAAAGGAGAAGCAGAATTTTACACCAAATAATGGTGAGTGCGTCTCTACTGACTCTCTGTTTTGCTGCACCATGTGAAATTCAAACCAACCAGATGATCCCATCTGAACCTGGAACTAGTTTCTTCTCGATGACTATCTGTGCAAGTATCCAAATACTCCTCCAAAGTGCCTGAAGATAAAATACAAGTAATGGGAGGTGACTCTAAATTGCTTGGCCTGTGAGTGAGCCAACTCTTCTTCAAAACTTATTTCCTGGAGAGATTCCACAGCTATTTTCAATTAAAACAAGAACGAAACAACTTTTGCCGTACTTGCTCTTCAGAGACTCCTCTTCTTCCTCAAACTGCGGCTCTCGGGCATGTGACTTCATTTAAAAAAATGAAACACTTTTAGGCCATCTGCGTTTTTCAGCATAGCAAGCAGCCTTATGTAATGCTGTTCTGCTGACCTCTCTCCTGTCTGCAGAGCCATTGCGTTAGGAGGAAATGGCAAGAGGCCTTTTGGAATATTCTCTCCCCTAGCACAGTCGTAAATCAGCCCAACTCCTACACTTTTGGGCACCGCATCCATTGTTGTGTCTGACATAAGGCCACCCCCCTCCTCCTCCCCAGGCCTTAAAGCACATGTCCTGATCTTGCCTTCTCAGCAGAGGATTTGTGGGAGGGGATGAGAAATTCCAAAACATGAATTCCTTTGGAAATCAGCGTCATCAGCGCTGGTGATGCGTCCCCTTGGCTTATCGGACGAACAGCCCGTAGCACGTCACGCTAAACTTTACCACAATTAGTCACAAAGTTAATCCAGGACTGGGAGAAGGGCAGTGGCTGCATTGTTGGGAGGACAGCTAAATGAGAACATATGTGCTACTGAGAAACAGCTACAGCTACGTCCTCACTCCTAACTACATTGTGAAACAAGGCTGACACAGCCTCAAAACTATTAATTTCCTGTCTTGGTTATAAACTTCAGTACCCTGCTTAAGAGTTCTGAGGCTAGAAGGAATTTCTCCATGCCTTCTCAACCCTTTTACTAGTTTTCTAAATGAATCTTTTCTGGTTTGTTTAAGCTAAAACTGAGCAAAAAAAAAAAAAATATATATAAAACTGCTATTATATTATTCTGTAACACAGTGTATATCCATCCTTGCTACAGCATTCCTCGGATAGTCTTCAATACCTGTGATCTAAGTACATGGCCATTTAATTTGCAGCAGCAAAGCCAGAAAGAAAGCAGGGCAATTGCTTCTGTTCCTTAGTTAACCTAACTTTCAGACAGGCACATTAAAGGCCTTTCACCTGAAATTCAGTCTGACAATTGAAGACTGGCCAGTGTTAGGTTCCATTTGGGGAAGATATGAGTTCTTCACAGAGGTGGAGACTCTGCTCTTGTATGAGAGTTTGAACTGGAGTCATGTTTTTGCCAAAAAGGCAGATACTTCCTTGCTGCTTGTTCATTGACTCCTACCAGTGTACCATTTTCATCATATACTCTACAATACAAGTATTGAAAAGCAGTGTTTTATTCTGTGAATAACAAACTGTTTGCAGACTTGAACTATGTCTATAACACTTGTATGGAAAGCAGCACCAGCTTGAAACATCAGCAGTGATGTATTATTCCATCTTGACTGTGGTCCTATTCCTGTTAGGATAAAAAATAAATAAATTAATATTTTTCTGCCAGTGTAAGCAGCTGATTTTAAGCAATAGCCTGTAGGACAACAAGACAAAACAGAGAAAGCCAGAGCTCCTGCCACAGAATGATGGGCAGGCTTCCCACCAGAAATAGCTTCATTCTGGAGCTGTTGAAAGGAGTTTTAGGACTGCCCCAGCCAGGGCTTGAGGACAGGCAGCAGGGTGGTGAGTTGTACACTAGATACACTGGATGGCTCTGTGGCAGAGCACCCTCAGGTTCTGGGGTCAGTGAGGTTGTTTTCTGTCACTGTCTACCCTCTTTCCGTGCACCTCCACCCTTCACTTCCAGCGTTTGAAATTGCAACCAACAGACCAATATTTAAACACTTGGCTGCCCAACCATTCTTTATCCCCAGCAGGACACTTCAAAGGGCAGCAGGAAATATTTCCTTGCTGATTGATTACTCAGGAGGTAAAATGCTCTCTAGGTGAGGATTGGAAACAAATCCCCCTTCACATGGGAATATTTAGAGGATGATGAGAAGGAGTGTAAAAGGTCCTAGAGAAAGAAGGATGGGGATAATAACTACCACAGGAGCCCACACAGGTAATATCTACTCTTGCTTTACTGCAGACTTACCAAAAGGTGGCATTTTGTGAGTTTTGCTTCACAACAAGGAGAACATGGAAACCCAAATGACCACAGGCTAAAATTAATAAAAATTCTCAAAATGCCATCTCAATGTTTCCATTTGCTGTCAGTAACCCCAAAAAGCAGCGATGTACCCATCCTCTCTTTCTGTTTGTTAATCCTTGCTGGTAGGAATACAAATAACAATTTTAGAAATAAAAGCCATGAAATACTAGAATCATAGAACAGGTTTTATACATTTTCTCTTAGGATGTACCTGCACCAAAAATACAAAGTACAGACTGCTGATCCAGCCTGTATACCTGGAACAGTTAAACTTTTCCCTGTTTCTTAGCCCAGTCCAAATGCCATTTGCTACTTTTTGATAGCAAATTGCATGGCTACATCTAAGATAGAGGATATTTAAGTACCATAATTACTTACATAGGAATATGGCCATTTCTCCTTGATGTGGAAGCTTTCAATTGAATCTGGAGGCCTTCCTGATGATTCACTGCATCTCCAGTACAAAAACAGGGTCTTTATAAAAGAAATTTTGAAAAATAGTTGGTATTTTGTAAGAAGTCACGTTAGATAATAATAAAGATAATTTCTGAGCATGAAATCTATTACTCTTCCTCAGGAGAATTATTGTGGATTGACAGCCTTATAATTAGGCAGAATTTCATTTTACAACTAAAATACCACATTATCAACCACACTAAAGGAGAAGCAACACTGGATTTTAAGTTCACTCTTACCATCTCTAGTTCTGACTTTTTGTGTGCCTGCCACCACATCACTCACAGGCGAAGCACTAATGGTGTTAACAAAATTATCTGGCAAAAGAATGATTTTTTTTGCTGGTATATTTTACGTAGGCTTTTTCCTCAGAACAGGTTTTCAGACACACTTTCTAGCACCTGTGATCTTTTAGGTAATCATAGGATGGAAGTGCTTATCTGAGAGATGAGGTTTCCTTCTTTGTACTCTTAGGCAGCTGAAATGAATAATACCTTAATCCTTTGGCTACTTCATTTGTAACTGCTTGGTAATTGTGACAGGGTACATTTCTGCTAAAGGATTAATTTAGTTCCTGCATGAGAATTCTCAGCACATACCACATATGCAGCAGCCCTTCTCAAAAGAAGGTGACTCAGTTTCATCTAACACATTAGGAATGTGCACCTTCCCTGCTTCTGATTAATTTCTGAGAACTGAGTACAAGCAAATAGCATTTCCACAGCCCTTGCTGATTCTAATGCTATCTCTCCTGAAACTGCAGGTGAAGGAATGTTCATTTTCACTACCTATAATACTGAAGATGAATAAAATTGCAGGTTTGCAAAAAAATGCCAGAGATCAATAAAATTATATGTTTACCTTAAAATAGGCCATCATTGCAGTTTTCCAGCCAAACCCCTCTGTGAAATCAGGTGAAAAATAGCCACTTTCCCAACACATATTTTCATTGCCTTTTTTTTTTCTGACCACTCAAAAATCTCTGAAGATATATGTGAAAGAGTAAAAGACTGTACAAATTACTGACACCCCTTCATATTACTCTGAAGGGAAGAGACACAAATAAACAACAGAAAAAGACATAAGTTACCATTTTTCAAGATGCCTGAGGAAAGATGAAGGTCATGTCACCAGGCCGAGTATTGAACCAATTAGAAAATGACTCACCAAAATTTAATGGAAGCCTCGTTCAAATCTGCACTGAAATTTAAATATATAGTGGAAAAGTCACGTACCTGCCATTCATTTTGCAATATTCTGTGCTTACAGAATCCTCCAGGGCTAGCATGTCTGAGCCACAAGTAACATATTCCTCCAACTCTAGACTGTACAACATCAGGAGCGAGAGACAGACAAATGTAGCAGAGTTCTGCTGGAAGTTGAAATAATTCTGTAAACTAAGTGTTTATCTGAGCTTCAGGTTGTGAAATTCAAGTCTTTGTTTGTACATCTCCCAGTGCTTGACTGGCTCCTTGGAACTTTGAGGCAGTATATGTATTTATGAGTAACATTTTGATGCATTTTTGAACTCAGCACTTCCATCATGCAGCATTCAGTTACAAATGATAGTATAATAATTGATATCTTTATGATGTCAGCTAGTATTGCAATTTCCATAAATCCTTGATTTCCGATACCAAGCTAATACACTCAAGAAATGCCTAAAATAAATTCACTTATCTTAAACCCATGATAGTTAGATACTTGAATTTGCTGTTGAATCATCATATTTTATTTGCATGTGCTGCATCAAAGGTTAATAATACTTTTTCATGTGAGTAGATGTATTGGAGATTGGTGCCAATAATTCAGAGGTAACTGATGTGTCTGCTTGCAAATTCACAGATTTCTGCTGTGTCTGCTTGCAAATTCACAGATTCCCTATAGATCTTGTCTGTTATCATGCGACTCATTCTTCTGCCTGTGACCATTTATATGCAGTGACATTTGTGGTTTAATTTTACAAATCAAACTTAAAGCATCAATACAGTTCAGTTTCTTCAGCATGATAATTGGACAGGATATTATTGAATCTTGGGGTCCGTTCCCATTCCCCTTCAGCTCAATTCTCAGCAATGCAATCTATATTTATATGATGCAAAAAAAAAAAAATATTGATATCAACTGCCTCCATCTGTTGTATGATGAGATGCTGAAAAGGCAAACAGGTGATGCAGGGGGTGGAGCTCTTGGGACATGGGTTTGGATCTCAGCTCTTTCCTGTTCTGTTCGAATGACTTGTGTTGTCTGTGTGTCAGATAACTGTAAAATAGTGGCTCTGCTTGTCTCATGTATAAAGGCAGAGATAGGGACCACTCATCATGCTGGTTATACATGCTGAACAACACAGCAGGTCGCAATCTTATTTGGAGCCTCTAAGCATGACAGGATATCAATAGAGTGAAAGGCAATAGAGAATTCTGTATTAATTCACTCATTAAAACCTTTAAAATGTTTGTAACAAGAAGGCTCTTAACAGGGACCAGAAGTGTTATCCCAGACTCTGAAGTTCTTCCATATATTTTTTTTTTTTTTTCTGCTATGGTATTTGCATCCTCCTTCCTGTTTGATAACAATCTAGTCTCAAGAATTTCCTCTCCACAGCCCTGGTTTCAAAACACAAGACTGCCCCATCCGCTTGCTGTCCACTGTGTGACATGATACTGAATTCTGGGATCATCTTAGAGAGAGGAGCAGTAAAGGAATTTCTCCTTGAGGAGAATTCTTTAGGTTGGTTTGTTTTTTTAGTTTGGGATTTTGTGTTTTGTTTTGTTTGTTTTTTACCTGAGATAGTTTCCCTTTTTTCCTCATTTTAGGGTTGGAAATGTGAGAGACAAAACTCATAAATGTACTTTTTAGGCTAAATTTACAAGTGAAGTGGATAAAGTCACCACTGAGAATACAAATTTAATTCAAGGCCATAGAGGAATTTTTGAGTATATTAGTGTAACCTTGGGGATGAATATGATCTTTACAAGTTTCTGGACATTTTCTCACCTCTGAATTTTTAAGAGTATGTTTTGCTACATTTCCCTTGAGGAATACGGTTTCCTTTTGATTTCTCTCAGTCTGCATTCCAAATGGTGACACTAAATGATGCATCCTGTCCTCAGCAGCTGCAAAGTTGATGGGTGTGAAAGGAACTTGCCACCTTCAGTCCTTGCTCCTCACTGTGCCAAAAAGAGCCCACACCTACTGGTTTTCAAGACAGCAGAGGTGACATGAGCTGAACTATCCGATAACAGGTCTGGTCAGAGGCATTCTGAGTGTGAACATTTCTGGTCAGAAAATGCTAAATAACATCTCAAGGGAAAATTTAAAACTTTTGCAGTAACACCAAAGAAATGCTGGCATCCTGAACGTGACAATGTTTTTCTTCAAACAGCTAGCTCAAACATGGAGTCAAAAGTTTCATCTCCTCGCTGGGAGACACTTTGTGTTGGGTACATATATCTCGAATCACTAAAAATCCCTCAGCCTGTAATTAATTAGCTGAAGTAGCTTTGATGTTTACAGAGAGAGAAGCAGTGGAGATTGCCTGCAAGGCTCAACACTCTCAGTACTTACAGACCTTTTCTGGCAGGCAGGGCTTTAATAGCACTGCACACTGCAAACCAGCTCAGCCAGGGCTGCATTTCGATTACTGCTCGCCTGCTGGGAAGGTGGAAGTTCTCTGAATGTGAGTGTTTGGGCATCTGATCAACTTTTGCAAATGTGAGGATGAGGTGGGGGAGATTTGACAAGGAGAATTTGCCCCTTGTCAGAGAGGGTTTGAGTCAGAACTTCCTGTGCTCATGGGGCTGCTTCCACTTTGGTGAGTGAATCTTCCAAGCATTGCAGATAACAAACGGTAGCTGCTGAGATGAAAAGAAAACTATTGATTGAAGGGAGAGTGAGACCAGATGGAGAGCTCCTTCCTGAATAGAAAGAATTAAAAGAGAAAAAAAAATAAGAAGTAGGGGCAAAGAGAGGAAAAAAAAAAAAAATTGACAGAGCAGTATATCACAAATGTACCAGAGAAAAGAGATTCTGTGTACTCCAAGGTTAGCAATGCCTGACTCTGCACTTAGATCAGTTTTACTCAAGCCATGCGTGCTGTTTGGGGTGTGTTTTACGTGTGTTCAATTACAGGGGTTATCTGTTCTCCACAGGGGTTATCCAGTCCTTCAGGTTAATTCTTCACTTAGTCATCTACTGATACAGAACAAATGCCAAATACTTTAAAGGAAATGGCAATAGTAGGAATCAGCCCATATAATTCCTATTGTGCACAAGGATTGTTTTTTTTTTATGGTTGTTGCTGTGTAAATGTTTCCAAATTGGCTTGTGGCCCAGAGACAAGAGAAACAAAAAAAAATTTTCTCTGGTATCTTTATCATGTTTATTTTCCTCCCTTATTTAAATGAGGATGTTCTTTTTGCCCTAAGGTTACAAAATAGCAGATGATTTTCAAGCTCTCCAAGACTATAGTTAAAATCATGCAACTTTTTAAATAAGAAAAATGCTATAAAAGCTAAATATTTCTAGGGTTTACATAAGAAATCATAGTCTAAATCGGATAACTCAGGAAGAACAGAACCACAAAACACTTAAAGCTTAAAAAGATACCCTTGAAATACACAGTAAAGAGATGTGACTTAACAAGTAAATTTGAGAAAACCAATCTGTTTCTAAATATTCCACAAAATTAAGAAAATGCTAAGTTTGTTTATCTAGTAAATAACTTGGTAAAAATATTCACTTAGCTCTTGCTATTGTACCCAATATCTGTTCAACTCAAGCTCTGATTCTAGAGATATTTCTCTTAATTATGTTTTTTAGTTACATCTCCAGATGCTCAGTGATTGGATGCCTTTCCCAGTGGCTACATCAGATGCCAGAAATCAAGAGAATATTTTTCCTACAATGCTCAATACCCTGAGGTTTGAACCTGTATCATTAAAAATGGTGGGAATATTTCCAATGATTCCAAGTGGTGCAGAAGTACATGTACCATTGAAATCTGCATAAATGTTCCACCTCTAGTCAAAATATTTAATAACTTCAGACAGCTTTTGGTGAAGTTTCTTGTAAACAGTTCCCTAAATTACAGCTTCTGGGATAGAAAAATGCACAAACCATAGTACTGTTTTCTGGCTGTGTTGCATTATGCACATAAATTTGCAGACATACATATACCAGTTAATCAATCACCCCCAGTCAAAAATGTCAGGGTAACATAAATGATATTGTACCATCAGCCTGTGTTCAGGCAATTTCTTTTCACTCTATTATAACTTTTCATCTTGAGCCAATATTAAATTCCATTTGTCACAATAGGTGCCAGTAGCTATACCATTTTCAGTAGCATCTTCTAGATAAAACACCCCAATGTCTCTCTGCAGCACCATTGGCAGTATTGACTGCTCTATTTTCTCTCAATAGAAAGCTCCTCTCAGACACCTTATTGTGGAAAAGGCATCCTCAGCAGGGCCAAACATCATTTGAGTGATGTTTGAAGGAGAAGAGATTAAATACTTAGTAAGAGTTATGAACAAGGCTCGATGCCATTTTCATTTAGGGACTTGGATCATTAAAGGGACATGCTTTCTCTTGTTGGTGATGTTTTATTGTCATTTAAGTGGGCTCCTGCCATGCAAAGGGATGGAAAGTTATTAATTCTATGGCTAAAAACCCCTCCAACAATTTGTCACTCAACCCTTAACAACAGAACCACCGACAGAAGCAGTGAGGTGATCGGAAGATGTAGGGAGAGGACAGATGACTTTCTGTCATTTATCTTGTCTCCTTTTGAGAAGCCACGCTGGGACACAGGGTATGCAGTCTGTGCCCAAGGGATTATCCCAGACCATAATTTAGAGATAATGAAGGAATGCTGTTGTTCTCCTACTGCAAACGTAAGAAACATTATCAAGTGCCAAGGAGTAGTCTGGCTGTTAGAGCAAAAGACAAGGGGCAGCTGGTCTTTGCTTTACAGCTGCTTGTATTATTATCTCAGCTGAGTCATTTTAAAGAAGGTAGGAGTGAAATGGTGGGCAGAGGTGGAGATCAGAACATCTATTTGTTCCTAATTAAGTATCCTCTTATTCTCCCTCCCAGTCTGCCAGTAACATTAAGGGAAAATAATGGCATTTGATATCTCACTGGAGAATTACCTGAACATTTTCGCTCTTGGAAGTCACTGCTTACTGCTATTATGGGTCTTTTTGGGTAAATTGCTCAGCTCCTGAGTAGAGTATGTGACAGAAAATTACTTTCTAGTACCTTCTACTATGCTGATTTTAGTCATGGAAAGGTTCTGTTGCACTGAAAGAACATTTGTATTGCTGCAATCAAGGAGAGAAAATGCATATATATATATATATATATATATCCTGACCTCAATGTCCAGGCAGCTCACAAGCAGGGCTTGCTTTCTGACTCTGGGAGTAAAACTTCCTTAACAGAAAAAAAACAAAACTGATCTAAAAACAGACAGTGACAGAAATTTGGATGGCAAGGGGAAACTGAAGAGGGTTTTTTTAGCTATTATGAAGTTACTATTCCTGTCCTGCACTGCCAAAACATGGAGTTTTGGTACCACATCTCATCCAGTTTTTGATCAATTTGTGGCCAAATAACTCACTCATGTTGTTATGGCATTTTCACATTCAGATAAAACCAAGAAGCTTGAGCAAAGAGAATATTCAATTTACGTGCTGCAAATGGCTTGCTTACTTTCAAAACTGTATAGTATTAGTTCTTCATTAAAACAGATTTAATCTCTCTCTTTTTAATACATTATACAACTAGCATCCTCTCAAGTGAGGCTAATCTCTGATTTAAGTGAATGCTTCTTCCCTTACAAACAGGTGTATTTCACAATTATTCCACAAAAAGTGGAAATAAGAAAAATGTTACATGTGAGCAGAGGGGAGCAGACCCATCCAGACCCATGTGGGTGAGTCCCAAAAAGAAGCACAGTGGAAGAACAATCTTTGAAGTTCTTTTGTTAATGAACTTAAGCACTAAGTTGTTCTGTTCATCAAACAGTTTCCTGCTACAACCAGACAGAATGCAACAAGCATGTGACTCTTCACAGATATTATGCTAACATTAATTTTCTAATGTATTTAAATGTAGATGTGAATATTGAATGAGACCCACTGGCAGCTGACATTAAAAGCAGAGTTCTGCCAGAGTTTTCTTACCTTTCCCTGCCACTATTTCCAACTTTTGAGTTATATTTCTCCTGACTTCATGGAAAATTGACTGTATTGGGTGCAAGAAAAATTACAAAACTATTCTCAAAGAATACACAGAGGTCATTTTTACTCTATCCATATGATGACCCACATCCTTTTTGAAGACTGATGTTTAATGACTACAGCATGACTATAGGAATTTTCTTCAGCAGCTAGAGATGACATTTTTTTTATGACACATGTTTGATATTTGCTTTATGGACATATTTGCTTTCAGTGAGACAAATCTTCCAATCAGGCAGAACTGCATCAAATCACAGACTAACCTAAGACAAAACTCCCTTGCTGTGCTTTACAGAATTGCAGCATTATGCTATTAAGGATCTGTTTGTAGAACTTTGTCTACACTTAGATTCCAGCACCACATTTTAAGTACTTGTCCACCATCTCTGCCAGTGTAATTTTGCATGTGAAGTGACCTTAGAGACACCTGCAAAGCTTGTTGTCTCAGCATCTAGTTTACAGGCCTTAGCTGAGCCTAAAAATTCCTCATTAGCCTCAGCTTCACCTTCTGCCTCTCAAAAATAAATAGTAAGTAATGAAGGGCAAGAAAGACACACACCATGTGTGCTTCTCCCGTGTTTGCTCTGGATTTCCCTCCAGGTCCCCTTTTTCCTGTCTTCTCTCATCCTCTCCTCATGTTCTCTGAAACTACATGACCAGAAAGGTCAAATGTTATCTACTTCCTCAGCTTGTTGGAGGTTGTTTAAAAAACTCCTTCCCAAAGCTCTGTAAAAATTCAGCCCCTTTCACATTCTTTTTTTCGTATTTCTCACGAAACCCAGATCACACTCAGGAAAGGAAGAAAGTACACTGACTGAATTTAAAAGTGTGCTGCTAATATTTCTTGCTCTGTGGAAAGGCAATCTCCCTCAGCACACTTGAAATTGTCCAAACTAATAACTGTAATTAATAGCTAGAGCAATCTCATCCCATGCAGCGGCAGCATGTGACCCCTCATAAACATGAATATATTTTCCTTCTGGCACCTACCAAGAGAAAGAAATATTATCATGTTGGCACAGGAAGCTCAGACAGACCAAGCCACTGGATTTCAGGCCCTGAGGACAGCCACAGCAGCCCCAGGATCTGCTGCTGCCCTTGTGACACGCTGGGTTATGGTACCCCATGGCAGCCAAAGCCAAAACCCTCTCGACCCATCTTTCAGCTTCTGGGCAGTACACCAGGTCAAGGAGTAATGGTTTTAAACTGAAGGAAGGTCTATTTAGATTAGATACAAGAATCTTTTCTACAGTGAAGGTGGTAAAACACTGGAAGAGGTTGCCCACAGAGGTGGTAGATGTCTTATCCTTAGAGATGTTCTAGACAAGGCTCTGAGCACCCTGGTCTACATGAAGATGTCCCTGCTCATTCCAGGGGGGTTGGACTAGGTGGTCCTTAAATGTCCATTTCAGCTCAAACCATGGTCTCCCTCACCTGCCCTTCTTGCAAGAGCAGCACTTGACACTTCAGGGTCTGTGTGCTTCCATAATTCAGAGTAATTGGGACTGTATCCAAATGCAGTCCTTCCTCAGGGCATCTCCTGCCTCTGGGGATATGAAATATGGTACAGCCACTGATGTTAGACCAAGGACATGGATAGCAAGGACCCAAAGATAGTGAGGATTAAAAGAAAATTATTTTTCTCCCTAAGAAGCAGATGCTTTTTTGGTTCCTGACCAAACAGAGCGTGTTTTATGCACCAGTGCCATAGCACAAGGGCAGTTGTGGAAAATAGCCTCAGGGAGGGTCCCTGAAGAACAGGACAAATTCAACAACAAAGCAAACTATGTATTTATAGCAGTTACAAAGGTCTGAAATTATGCTTCATCCTTGTTACATTTCACTTAATAGAAAAACAGTCAGTCCAGACAAAGTTCAGCCTTATAAACACAAGAAAATACAGGGTTCAGTTGTGTAAACATAAGCAATCCAAGCTTGATACTGCTCCCAGTTAAGTGACTTGAGGGGTGAGAAACCAAACAAACAGAGGATCCAACTCAGAAAGCAGAGCAGTAGCTGCTGCCCAGACCTATGCTCAATGCTCCCATCTGCAAAACAAAATGCAGCTACATGGAATGTCATTAAATGAGACATCCTTTCGACCTGCTTTTTGTGAACTAGAATACATAAGCTTTATATTTGAAAAAAATAATCTAGGTAGCTTGTTGACCTTTATACATGATCTGTTTATGACATGTCTGTACTTTCCCACCCTCCCTTGACTTTCCTTCTTCTATCGCTGTGAAATGGTTTTGCTCATTTATTTATTCACTTTCATCCATTTGTGGTATGTATTTTTTTTTTTCAGAAGTAAGTACACTGAAAAATAAAAGCTAAGAAAAAAATTTTATCTACAACCCTCTTATGGAAAAGGAAGACTTCTTCAAGGCTTTGCTTCTGTACAGACTTCTATTTTTTTCTGAAGGTCCCTTTCCCTCTTTTTAATACCAGTAATCTATGAAGAAAAATTCATGGCCTGATTTCTATTTTTAAAACCATGCATATTCTGGTCTAATGCTAAAGATTAAATAGAGTGGGGGCAGATCTAAATTGTTGATGCAATCTGTTGATTTACATCATGACAAATCACATTGTAGATATTGGACTATGAGCTGATATACATGTGTGCATGTGGAGTGTGGCAAAAATTTGCACTATTTTAATGAAGTTCATGATGGATTTACTACACAAGTTTTGCATCTTTAGTTCCACAGGGCAATTTTTTTTTTTCCCAAGTGTTTTATGTATTTTCCTGTATGAAGTGTTTCTTATTCCTGGATGCAAGCTCAAGGTCATCAAATCCCCAGAAGTAGCAATGGAGCAAAAAGCAAACACAAAGCCTTTTGCCATTCTTAAACCCACTTCTTTCTAGGTACAGGAAACAGAGTTTAACTGTTCACACTCAACCTGTTTTAGGACAATAGGAATTATCTGTGTGCTTCTTCTGACTATATATTGTGGAAAGATATTCAAGTACCGGGAATAGATTTCTGAGAAGCTGCAGAAATCTATAAAGAAAGCTACAACTTTACTGTATCCTGATAGAAATAAAACCTTTCTGATACTTGAGATAATGTCCTCTTTTCCAGTCTGGAATTTTCCCAGCTCTTCTGTATTGCATCCACACAAAACTAAACTGCTGGGGCTTTCTTGAGGCGGGATGGTATCCTCTAAGAAAAGTGATATTACAGTCTATAGCAACTTCAAATCTGCAATCTGTAAGTCTCTTTATTTTACCAGAGTTATGAAACCTGCTCCCCTGGGGTATTTGGTACCCCTTCACTCGTGTCAAAAGAAAAAGGGTTAATATTCTTTCCTTCAAACTTATCATTGACTCAGTTGAAAGAATAATCTCTGAACAGGAATGGTGCTCACAGTCTCTATTGCATGGGGAAAACTTCAAATGAATAAAAACATATGAAATGAGAGGTTTTGGGAAAATCTATAACCAGAGGAACATCTCTAATAACCTGTTTTGGCTCCTAAGGTATCTCTGGAGAGTTGGTTTAAACCAAGACCTTTGGAAATACAGGGAAACTATTTCCCACAGGAAAAAGTAATGAAGAGAAATACAGTTGCTATTCCATTCTTTAGCTTACAGAATAAAAAGTTTCAGATAAACAGACTTTTTCATGTCCCCAAGGAAAGAAGTCACAGATGCAGGCAGGATGAGGTTTGTACTTTACTTGCAAAAGCAAAATATTTCAACTTGGTAATCTTCTGAGCAACAGGTTTATGCAGTCATATGCTGGAGCACATTAAGATGCAGAAAGAATTGAAGAAAATATAAACCTGCTTCCTCTGCTGACACACATACAAGTGTAAAAGGATGCCATGCACAAGTTTCACAAGATACACGCCCTGTTTCTCAAAGCTTAGCCAAGAACACAGATCAAGCATAGCCTCAGAATGATAAACGGTGGCAAAAGGTGAATATAATTTTATTCCTTACAAATGAAAAACGGTGATTTACAGCATTATGCTTTTGATATGGAGCTAAGACATCTCCTGTCAATCATTCAGAATAAAACTCTCACTTTGGAGTGGCTGGAGACAGACAGACCTGCTGGGAATGTTGGCAAGGCTTCCTACACGAGAAGCTAGAAATTCAGGAGCACAAAAAGCCCTGAGCCCGTACAACAGAACGTCTGGTAATAAAGCCACCAGACAAACATTTGGCACCCAGAGGTCAAAATTTTGCCCAGTGTAGCAGAGGAGCTACACTGATTAGGTCCTCAGCTACTCATTAAAGTCTATTTCTTAAAAATACAAAAACTTGTATTTTTATGTTTATTCAATTTCCAACATGATGTTGGAAAAATTCAAAAAGCGTAGAAACAATATGGACCAAAACGACTTACTAGACTAGCTTCAGGTTTATTAGCTCATAAATATGTTTCACAAACACATCAAATGAACCTAAATCACAACATTTTAATACTTGAATTTTAATGTAGTTTGAAAAATTTGCTGATTTCTCCACTTCCTACTTTCAATCCCTTAACTAGATCCTGTTGATAAGCACTATGTGATGCAAACAGAGGTGTACAGCTGTGAAAAACTGAGCTTTTTTTAACCAAATACAAAGCCAATATTATATATTTGAAGTGCATGGAAGAGCTACAGCAAGAAAAGCTAATCTGATGAGATGCTGAGCTAAGCTTGGGAAGGAAGCTGCACTGAGGGACGCTCTTACTTAATGAAAAATTCAACGTATTCCAACCCCTCACTGAAGGAGAGATAAATAATGACTTTCTTGACAACAATCCTACAAGATCTGATTCCTCTAATGCTGCTCCACTTCAAGACAGCTTTCAGGAGAAGAAAAACCAGAGCTTAGAAAGCATTTAAGTCACCTTCCTGCCAGAGACCCACAACTCCATCAGCTTCCATGCTAGCCGAGGCTGAGGCTTCCTTGGGAATATACAATAAAATGCATTACCCACACCTTCCCTTCTGCCTCATAAAATGCAATGGGCTAGCCATAAATAGATATGCTTTATCCAAATGTGTGCACAGCTTTGAAGTGTAAACTACATTTCATTTCAGGGGTGGGGGTAAGAGAAGCATCAAATATGTTAACTCGCCAACTGTAAATTAAAACAAAAGGAAAAAAAAAAACCATCATTTGCCCCCCATGAACCTTCTCCAGAACTGTGAGATTTAGTACACCAAGATTTTAACTTCTCTGTTAGAAAAACGAGAAAGATACAGCAGAACATATGGCACGAAGAAGGTTTTAAACGGCAGAATTTGAAAATGGTTTGCAAGATGCTCCATAAATATCTCAACCCCAAACACAAGCTGTTTTGCAGCAGACTCTTGATGGAAGTTTATGCACACAATAAAATGCTACTTTTCTTAGCTCCCAAGTGGCCTGCTCTGGTGACACTGAGTGGCAAAATGCAGAGTTAACCTGCCTGCAGGAGGAGCTTGGAATCAGGCAGGTGCTGGCTTGGTCAGGCTGTGTCATTGTTATTGTTTCTTCTGTAAATAGGGGACAATATTCAGTGGACAATATTCAGTAACAAGGACTTCCATTGCATCTATCAGCCCTAAGGATAAGTTCTCAGGAAGAAAAAAATCAATGCATTTTATAGCCTATATTTCTCCAGCATTCAGAGATATACTGCTTCCATACAATTCTGGAGCTATTTCAGCAGAAGCCATGATACATATTTTCAAATGAAGATGAAAATCAACTTCCAAGGCTTCTACTTAGTGTAGCAAATTATTTCTGTGTAGCTACACTTAAGCTGACATCAGTTAACTGGTGTTTCCTACTAGGTATTTTAATACTACAACCACAAACACTTAACAAGAACAAGAAGACAGGAATTCATGTAAAACGTAGGACTATCCAAGCTCTTAGTGCTGAATGCCACTGAGAAGATTTGTTGACATATGAAGCACTGCAGAATGCTAACAAGAAAGGAAACTTGGAGTCCTTTGGGGCACACTGTAAATTTTCATGTGAGTTGCCACAAATGTACCTACCGTTCACACAAATGAGATTTTCAATACATTTTCATCTATTCATCCAAACCCAATCCACTTTCTTTGAATGAACTGAAGATGCAAGTGTGTGGCTGGAATCTTCACAAACTGACATCTCATTACAAAACCAGATTTTTCAGCCAAGCCAGGATTGTGATTCAAGACAACATTTCCTCACTGAGTCCTCTTGTTTGGATCTGCATTTGGGTGGTACTCAACACACAGCTCATAAAATTCAGCACAGTAGGTAACATACTATTTTATTGTGAATGTTTTGTTTCGCCTGCAAGGCATCTCTTAAATGCTAGTCTTTGAGGGACTCATTTGCTTTCATCTGCACAAGCCTCCAGCTGGTAGCCCTGCAGTAAATCCACAACCTTCCTATTTCATGATTCTTACTTCAAATGCTTTTGTGCATTGGAGAGATGCTGGCAGAAAAAAAAGAGTCGGACAAAGGTGTCTTGACAAGGACTCAGACAACCAAGGCTGTGATGTGCCTCTGAACTGCTTCTCCTCAGTGTCTCATAAAGCATGGATGCTTCTTCCTTGGGAAAAATAGTATGATACACTGGGATCATCTCTTTTAAGCTGCTGATATAACCTAGGTCTAAAATATATAACATAGACTCTTCTTTTAAAAGAAAGGATGCCAATGCCTTTACAGACTACTATTCTGCTTAGAAGCAATGGGCCATATTTACTATTATTCACTTGCAATATTGTAAAGGTAGTTGGAAGCCTAGAGAAAAAAACCATTTGTGGAGACTGGGAGGAAAATGAACCATTGTAAGTGGCAGAACAGGTAAAATGGAGGAAGAGGGGAAATGGAGGGCACTTGTGGACAAAGATGCAGTCAAAAATTACTCTCAAAAAACCAAATGCTTATGCAGCACTCATACTGCAGAGTGCTGTCTCTGCCAGCAAACATAATTCCTTACAGGATGTGTAGGTGCTGCAGGATAACCATAGAGCCCACCAGGTCCTCCATGCATAATCAGAATAATCCATCTTCTTACAGAGGGTTCAGCTGGTAGGTTGCATCAGGGTTGTGGACCGATGTGGAGGTGGACAGCCATGGAGGTACACTGTCCTGGGTTCCAGACTCCAATCCCTCGCTGTCCAAAATCTTTCCACAAGCCACCTGAGACCAATCTTGAGATCAGGTGGATACTTTACATCTGCCATTCCTATTGAAAGACTGTTTAAGGACTTGCTACTCTGAGGGTTAGACAACTCCTCTTCACTTTTAACCTTAATGCAATTACATGTGATTTATGCATGCTTCTTCTCCCCCTCTCATGTAGTGCTGTATTTACTTAGGGTAATCAATCTCCTCTCATCCTCCATTAGATTAGCCAAGTCAATTCTTATAGATTTCTATTCCCCATGTTATGCAGGTAGCTTCCACTTGGTCAAGGTTTATTTAATCTTACCCAGCCATGCAGAGCACTGCACACAATATTCTAGATGAGGCCTCAGCCAAGTCTCACACAATTGAATAAATTTTTCCTCTCTGTTGACAATATTTTGAAATTGCCCCTGCTGTCACTCTTTTTTCTGCTCCTTCATGCTTGTGGTACATGTTGTCCTGTGATCAAGCAGGCCTGTGTCTCCCTCATCATGCTGGTTTGAACTCAGCTGATGACAATCCTGTTGACAGCTGAAGGTTTTGCTCTGAATCTAAATGTGTCTAACCTTACACACTACCCTGGACTGAGTATTCATCTTCATCCTATTTCTTTTCTTGTCCTCAAGGTCATCCAATTCTCAGAGTATAACCCTCCAGTCCTACATTTCATTGATGGCCCCTCCTTGGGCTGTGTCATCACTGCAGTCTATTTGCTCCTTCCTCATTTTGTGACAGATTTACTGGTAAAAATGCTAAGCAGCTTTGGTTTAGAAACCTACCTTTAAAATACACTACTAATAGTGTCCTTCCAGCTTAAATGTTCGCCTTAATAAACTGTGCCATCTCCCCACTAGAACAGATACTTTAGCAGTGTACAGTTCTTATAAAAATCCACATCTTCCTCACTTGAATACTTAATTTCATGTTCTGTAATCTGTCAAATGCTTTCCTATGGGTTAAGCAATATTCTCTGAGTTTCCTTTGCCTAAAATGCAGGCACATTACTGGAAAGAAAGAAAAAAAAGAACATAAACTTCAAAAAAAGAACATAAACCTATGTTATTAGGCTGTTCTTGTCCTTTAATGTATTTAGGTTGCATTTGACACTGTTTTCCTTTATACTCTGCTTTTCTTCCCTTCAAAATGAGCCAATACAAAGCCAATATATACAAATGCACTTAGACAGGTCTGCAACTTTTTAGATTGCTTTTTCCTTTTATGTCAATGCCTAAATATTGGCAATAGTTTTGCTGTTCTCTGTTTATAGAAGCCTACCATTACTTCATTCTGCAGTAGAAGATCCTTGTGCTGGACATTCATTTTTCATATGACAGTGCCTTCTAAAGTGAAAAGTCCCTGTGATCTGGAGTGAGCTGAGACCACAAAATTTGGTTTTCATGTCTTAGTTTGGACATTTCCATTTCCTTTTTTCCATTAGCCATCTTCTCTGTCATTCATTCTCTTTCCCCCAGATTAAACTGCAAAGAAAATTAAGAAAAATATTTAACATGGGAAGTTATATCCTCTTTAATTCTATCCCCATCCTCATTTCACAGCGCTTCAATATTTTTTCTTGTTCTTTTTATTTTCATGGTTGAAAAATCTTTCACAATTTGCTTAATATTCCTGTCTCAGCTTGACTTTTGGCAGTTATCATTTTACCCCTGCTCTTTCTGACCTCTCAAACACAGCTTTAGCACTCGTTCTGACATATGTTCTCACTATGCTCTTACATATGGGTGATTTCTCTCCTCATCTAAATTCCTTACTTAATAAACACTAAAACTGATTGAATTCTAAAACTGCAGACAAGTCATGAATATTTTCATAAATAAACCCACCACATTCAGATCATAACTATTTATGAAATTGTGGTATTTGATAGTGAGAAACATATGCTGATCAATAAATAAGAATGGCACTCTTTCTTAAAAGATCAAGAAATACAAATATTTTGAATGAGAAATTATATAAACCTTTTTCCTCTCTGAAAATTAAAACTCTATTTTCCAAAGTATGGCTACAATACCTTAAAGTAAAAAAAAAAAAAACAAGAAAACAAAAAACCCACACAGCTGCATCTAATAAAGATTTCCAATCATGCATTGCACAGTCAGTTTAAAAAAGCAAAGCTTCTAAATTTGAAGACAGGAAATGGAGTGTATCTGAATTACTTACAAAATAGATAGTTGAATTAAACCCTTAAATGATAAAATGGGTGAGGAAAGAATACAAATAAAATTTAAAAAGTATATTAGTGAGTATGCTGAGTAGATTAGGTGAAGTATTAATAAGATGGTAACCTATGACATTTTCTATTATTCTTTCTTCAGAAAGTGGTGTGGTGTCTGGTCTATGAAGACCTACTTTTTCTTATTGTCACCATCTATGATTCAAAAACAGTCAGGGGAATGAACCATGACCAGCTTTATCCCTTTTTTCCTCTGCATGGCAGCTGTACCTCCAGGTTGCTTTCCTGTAAGTCAGAGGCAGTCGTTCCTGCGTGAGGCAGGGGCTCGTGGTGCAGTTACTGATGGGTTGGAACCAAGGCAACAAATCCCAAAATCTCTGCCTCAGACCTGCACCCTGACTTCAACAGTGAGATGGAAGCTGGGAAATAGATGTTGGCAAGAGGTTGTGTTTATCATGAAACATGGTAGGACTGAGTGGTGCAACAACAGCTTAGGGGATTAATTTGAAACAGAAGCTGCTCCCTTCAATGAGGGAATGATTTAGCATTAAACAAACAGTTGCCTTAGTAACTAATGTATTGCCCTTTCCCTCCTTCACTTTGAACATAACCATCTCTGAACTCAGTTTTTCATCACCTTTTTTGCTTGCTTAACAGGTCTTCTTCAAGTGTCAGACAGCCAAATAGCTTGCAGTGAAATGTAAGTCTATTTCCTTTTTATGAACTGCCCTAAAATGAAAAATGTATTTCAGGATCTTCTCCTCAGTTTACCAGGCTTTGAGTAATAAAGAAAAATATTTTATATATAAGCTGACAAGTCTATTTCTGATAGAAACAGGAATACTGGATATCATATATTCATCAGGCCTACATGTCTTCAGCAATCTTTCTGAATATCATTTCTTAAGAAATGTGCCATCCAGGATGAAAAAACTGTGTACTGTTTCTCTTGATGTTTACCTGTTTCTATGTAGAAGGGTGAACATACTGCCAATGAGAACCAAACAACTTTAAAAAGAAGGAAGAATGGACTCACTGTACATGTTTAAGTCTGTATAATCTAACTCCTGTAGCAGAGTTTGTTGCACAATTGAGGAAAATACAGTAATTAATCTCCTGCCTCTTAAATCTTGACACAAATTTTAGATGGAGCTAGAACAATGATGTTTACTCAGAGTCAGAAAGGGTTCCTGTATATCCAGTTTAGATATAACCAGAGAGAATAAACTTGCAAGTATCTCCAGAGTTAGTCCAGCCTCTTCTGGAGATGGCATAATAAAGCAAAAATCTATAAAGTAAACATATCATAAATAATGTATTGATTTAGTTATAAGTTCCAAGAGGAAATGATGAGAATATCCATACTTTTCCAAAACTGCTCCATCTTCTGTAGGATGGAAAGAATTTAGGTGTAATCTATATGTTTTCTCAGGTCTTGGAAAAACAAAAAATGTGGATATCATTGTTCTGAGCACCCAAAAATCCCAGCACACATTTTTTGCCTTGACTTTGATGAAGAAAGCTAAGAGCAGCTAAGTATTGAGCTTCTCTCCACATGGGATGCTGTCCCTAGTGATGGTCATGGCACTCCAGCTTCAGTAGAAATCCAGAACAGGCAAAACACTTCCTGGCATCCAGCCTGTGGTCCTTGCTCCCATTCCCATGGCAATGAGTCTGTCTTTTTCTGAATGAGATTCAAGCCTGAATTTGCCTATAATTATGGAATGAGGAACCTTTCTGCAGCCTTGGCACATGCACCATCCCTAATACAAAGAGATATAGTGTGAAATCTCAAAACAAACCCTGCTATTTCCATGATTTTAACTGCTATTACTATAGTCAGTGAAATATGCTGTGACATGGAGCAAAAAGATAGAAAGCTGAAAGAAAAAAAACTCACAGTTTGAGACAAGAAACTCTCCCCATGCCTAGATGCAGGGGATAGTTGATGCCTTGGGTTGGAGGAGGTGTCTGAGTGAGAAGCAGGGCACTGAAGTTACAGTCCAATGATTTTCTCCATGTGGAAAATCCAGTGCTGTTAAATTGATGTTCTATGAACAGAAATTGATTCATTAGATTTTTCTGATGTTTCAGTAAGACTATACTCATCAATCTTTTAATCCATATATAGCCCCAGAGGTATACAGTCAAATTTATCATGTTCTGGCATAGAAGATGCTTGTGTACAAGCTGCACCTTTAAGAGGAGAAATTACCATTAAGAAATTGCTCCATCTAAAACTGCCAATATTTTTACTATAATCAGTGGTGATGGGAAAGCAGATCAAGTAGATCTGTGTCATATACTGTAGAAGGAGAGATTAAAAATTAACCTGCATCTGATTTTCTTACCTTTTTTTCCCCACTGTAGTCTCAATGTGTTTGATGTACTTTAATGTTAGACCCTTATTTGGGAAAAAGAATACAAACAAGAAATAAATCACACACTCTGACACGAGGATAAAATGACACTGAACACTACACAGTCATGCTGGAGACGTTAAGACTCAATCATTTAAGCAGAGAGCTTGTAAAAGGACTCCACTACTGAAAAACGCCTTTTTACTTCCTGCATGAATTGAGATTAATTATAATGCCCAGCTGACAAAATATTAGAATGAGTTGACAAAAAAAAAAAAAAAAAAAAAAAGATCAGATTAATTTCTTATGTGTTGAAGCTATTAGCTTAAAATAGCCTGTAATTGATTTTGGTCTGATGGTGAAAGCAGGACTGCCATTTTTTAAAATGGATTGTGTAAATTTGGCCAGACAGTGTTGAGACCAGACTCTGAGAGGGTCAATCAAGGTAAGTTTCTCTGTCTCTGCTAGACAGTTACTCAGCTGTTTTGGACAGCTTCATGCATAGAATTCAATCCCTCAATTATCTAAAATCTATTACAGTTAAAACTGTGATCATGAGAAACAAAATCAGGAGGGTTGCAGCCTGACATAAAATCAGTACTGGAAAAGAAGATTGCTCCAACACTAGTAAATGGCCTTGGTAGCTTTCAACTAATGTGTCTTGCAAAGAAGGGTATGTAACAGTTCCACACACCATGAAAATTAATTTTTCCTATGTGGCTGGTGGGTAAAGTTTCATATTATGTATCAGTGGCATTTTACCCATCTGTTTGTACTTAATGAGGACGTGACATCTTGGATTTCATGTGAGCTCACTGAAATTAAGGGAGTATAGCTTTAGCTAAACCCACAGGATCAGGATTTATTAACAAGAAGAGGTTGTGAGGGGATTTTTTTCATTAAGGATTTTGATGTTTTGTTACCTCACTGCTTCCATGACAGGAATGAAGATCAAGGGTTTCAAAATTCTCAAAGGAAAATGTTCGATGACTAAAATATTCAGAGTCAATTGATTTCTATATTATTATACTGTAGTATGATCCAGAAATAAAATACAAATTCCAGAGTAATTTCTGGGGAAAATCTAAACAGAGATTCTATTATGAGTACCCTGCATAACAGTGGTGTGTACCCAACTCAACAAATTATTAATTTTCATTAGAAATTGCATTTTTGATGGAATTGTGTCCCAGTGGCTTTTTTGAGCCAACCTCTGTTATATTATATTTATAGAGAGACAACAAATGAAGATTGAGTAGTCCTTGAGTGTTGAAATGCCAATGATTTTGACAGATATGCAAGACTGGAAGAGATATTTGGAACAGCTATTAATATATGATTATCAAATAACTAGAATTAACAACTGAGCTAATATGAATGCTTATTCAGATATATTTATTTTAACACATTCATGGGATGCATTTGTGCAAGAGACAGAATAACAGCAAGTTAAAGAACAAACAGACTGTACAAACAGAATAAACAGACTGTAAGTGAAGTAAGAGACACTGCAGAGTAACCCTCCCCATCATGAGGAGGAGGTTAAGAAGAAACAACTTTTATTCCCTGTCACTCATAATGATTAAAGCACTTTTCTCTAAAGCAGGCAATGCTGGCTGCCCTCACACAGACTCCTGGAATGAGAACAGCTGCTGTGAATAAGACAGAGTAAGATTTTTAGACCCTCAGGGAGGCATGTGCTAGGAAGCAGCAGTATTATACAGGGTGTATAATATAAATGAAAAAGCTCTGGTAGGGTGGAGTTCTGCCAACAAGCAAGAGCAAGAAAGAGATTACTGGCAGTGGTGTGGGGCAGGAACCCAGCTATCAATAGAAATGGGAATGAGATATTGTAAGCCTGGAGAACTGGCTGGAGTTTCTCCAGACCTAACCCAGCAAGCTTCACTGTCCTTGCACCTTCTGTAGGTGCTGAGGCAGTAAATATGCCAGCTGGAAAGGCAGAAAGGATTGGAGTCAAACAGAGATATTGACTTAAAGGGGGTTTTATAGCCATTTTCTTGGATAGCTGCTGCTCAGCTACCTTCCCGTGTCATTTGAGAAAGTTTGCAGAGTCAGTCCCTGGGACAGCAAACTGTGCTTCTCCTTTGGTTTGTGTTGAAAAAAACCCAGCACCATCCTCTGCCTGAGATGTTTAGGACAGCTATACACTTCCACAGCTCTTTAAAAGGATGAGTCTTTCCAGTGTGCTGCTATTGGTTATTTTAATTCATCAGCTATAAGTGCAGCTCTCTGGGAGCTCCTGTAAAGCTTGCATACAAAATAATGGGAAGTGTAACCTACTAAAATAACCACCACAACTCTCTTATTCATGGAATTTCTGCTTTGAACAATCTGATATGATAAAGAAAAGTAAGGCTTCACAAGACTCATCCTTTAAGCAATGCTCCATCTCTTTATTTCATCTTATCTCTTTCCAATTTAAAAATAAAGTTCAGATGTTCTGTCTAAACACAATAAAAGGAGGTTAGAATTCCTAATTATCAGTAGGGATACACAATCTAAAATAAGACCTGTAGCTCTAATATGCTATGCAAGGTGAATGCAGGTAACTGAACAATAAAATGGAAAAAGGGATAAAGAAGTCTGTGGAGAAAAAAAGAACCAAAACCAGTAGTGCCAGTATAACTTTATATTCAGTTACAAGTCAGGGTCATAAAAAAGTAATTATTTTCACTACACTCAAAATCCTCATGTTGAAGATTACTTCAATACAGGCTACAGAGTATTTAATAAAGACAGGCTTGAAAGCCCACAGGGTATAAAACCTTTTGTATGATTTGAAGAGACACGACAAACATGCTCATCAGGATTATTTTTACAAAAACCTAATTTTTTAAGCATATATGATGTCAAGTAAAAGCCTCTAATATCTTCCACCTTTCTTAGAAAATCTGGCTGTTTTTCATGCCCTCTGCATATTCATTAATCCAGAGCTTTAGGACAGGAGGCAAAGGATATTGTAGCCATCTTCAAAGCTACAAGTCTGTGTAGCTTTGGAGGTCAGACAAGATGGGCCAGGACCACCAGGAGAAACGTGGTGCCATTTACAGTTGTATTTCCCTGAACCTTCAGCTGCCTCCCCAGACATGAATTCCTACTGTTTTCTTGAGAGCTTGGGCTTGCTCTACTCATATGAGCAGAGAAAGAGCCCCAGTTCTTTGTGGGCCGGGCAAGAATTAAGGAGGCTTATAAACTGTGGCATCCCTCTGGCTGCCCTGGCAGGTCTGGGACCCTGGCAGGGGTCAGGAACCCCCCTGGACAGAGCCCCCAGAGACACTGTCTGTGATCTCTGTCCATGGAAAAGAGTTTTCAATCTTACAGGATGAATTACCAGCTCTGAGTGTTTGATATGAGTAATAATTAAGTGTGGCATGGGTGCAAAAGTAAAATTTTAGGATTCTAGATAAGGGGTCCAAAGGGGACAAGATGGAGGAAATTGGGTGTGTCTTGTCCTTTTTCTCCTTCTTCATGCCCTCCATGTTTCACTGTGCTGTTGGCATTTTTCTGTTGGTTCAGGCTGGGGACACACTGTCCAACGTAGGTGACAGATATTGGCACGTTATTGTAAATCCAGCACAGGTAGTTTGTGGTATTTAATGTTTGTACCATCCCACTGAGGGCAGAGCCCCACACGCTGCCCTGCAGGACAGAGCTGCGGCAGGGCAGCAGAACATGTTAGAGATAAACAGAATAAACAGCCTTGAAACAGCACAGACCAATTATGGCTTCTTCTTTGGCAGCGGGGCTGACAGACAGAGACTTTCTACAATCTCAGAATCATCAATACCGCAGATTCTGACAATAAATAACAGGTATTTTGAGGTATAACAGGTGTCTAACACACCTCTCTGCTGTCACACGGGGCAAACACACCTGTGCCAGTCCTGCAAGTTATTGCTCCAACAGGAGAACCCATACTGGATGGTGAACACAGACATCCAGTGCAGGGACAAACAACCTCCCCATGGCCACATTCCTGTCTGAAGTCTTACTCTGGCAGCTTTTCCTGTTGTAGGGCAAAATTAGTCTGCAGCTGGCTTCTGTGGATGAGCACTACTGAGGAACTGATTGTTATGATGGTTTTTCATAACATTCAGCATATCCAAGATATTTTTAAAATAGTGAGGATGCATTTTATTGTGTTTCCAGCATTTCCTTTGCTACCATGTGGATTGGAAACTGCTTGCACTTTCTAACAGTGAGCAGAATGAAATTTAGGATATTTGCAGGAGTACCTGCTCACATGATTCCCTCTCCTGCATTTTGCCTTTTACAAGTAGAAAATTACTTTGGTACAAGACAAACCAAATCAGACATCATTTCAACTATATGCCAGCATTATGTAAACAAAAGCAAAGAACATTGCTGCTGTTTCAATAAGAAATTAATGAAGGACCTCACTTACTTTTGTGAAAACTAGGCACCAGAAAAACAATCACCAGTGTTGTTTTCCTTCTTTAAAACAAATCAAATATACTATTATTTCCTGACTATCCTGCCAGCTTCTTGGGCAGGGAAAAGAATCCTGTCCCACAGCAATTAGGCAGCATTTCATGTTGTGAGACAAGGACAAGAGAATGAATCACTGATTGTGAACCAGTTTGTGTATACAACCACTTCTGGTGGTTGACTGGTCTGCCTATACAGCTTTGGATGATGAACTTCCTACTCAGCCCCATTCAGGTGCTAGTCTCTCCTGTGCAAGCTAAAAGCCAGTCCCTGCTGAGATAAAAACAGTTATGTGGATTTTGAACTGAAACTTATACAGCAGAAAGAGCAAAACAAGTCCTGAGGCAGCCACTCCTTGCATGGTCAGGTAAAAACCTAGGTGTGGTTTAACAACAGCCTTTTCTGCCAGGAGCAGGGAACATGGCTAATGCAAAAAGAAAACATGGAAAATGGCAGGTTCTGGAAAATCTTCTATCTGCCTTTTCAAATGGTTCCAGCTTCTAATTCATATTAAACATCATTCTGAGCTGTGTTTCGAAAGCATTGTTTAAACAAATTGTCTTAGGGAGTAGACAACCACTTTCCCAACCTCTGTTTGATGCCCTGCAGAGAAAATAGTGCAATGCTACTGCCAGTTCAGAAGAAGCAATGCCATAAAGGAAATAATGCACACTTTTAATCTCCCAAACCAATATTTATATACCAATATTTAAATGCAAGCCCTTTGATTCTCATCCCATTTTTCTGCAAGTATTTAAAATTTTAATATAAACTGGAGAAAATGCCCTGTATGTGTGGCTTGCTTTCCTGTGATCTCACCAGGTCCCTCTCATTACAATCACAGAAAAAGCAATTTAACTACATTCAGTGAATTTCAGTTTCTCGGCCCCCACAGAGGAATCTATATTAATATGCAGCAGCAAAATAGCAAAGCACAGAATTCTGTTTATCCAGGGTTTTTTGGCTGGAAGAAGGAGCCAAGTTTGATAATGAGCTCCTGAGCCTGGTTCTTTACAGGGTGCACTACATGCCAGCCTCAATGTGTGGCTAAAACTGTTTGAACTGAAAAATTCGGTCCATTTGCCCTCTGTAGAGCAACAGGAAGGGCTGACAACATCAATGAATGAAAAATGCAGTGCTGATGCAGTCACAGCTGGAAAACTGTGCCCTGTGATGAGCAGACTGGTGGGTACTCAGGAGAAAGGGAAAAGATCATTAAAAAGATGGCACAATTGTCTTAGAAAGACTGGGGCAGCTAAGTGGCACTTGGCTAGACTAGCATGGAACAGGGGCAAGTTTATTGAAAGCCCTCATTTAACTCTCCACTGTAAAAACCTTTACTGGGAGGGCAGACACCAGCAGATTAACAGCGACAGTATAAACTGATTTCTTCAGTAGTACTGTGAGAAAGAAAACATACCTGAGGGTCTGAAATTTAATGACTTCTTTAAATTATCCAGGTCCAATTGATGAAATCTGGAAGAGCTCACTCAGACATCCGAGACATTGCTTGCTGGTGTGACAGAAACAATTACAGGAAAAATGAAATTCACTTTCATGGATCTTCCAAGTGTAAATAGTATTGAGTTACTCAAAAAATTTTCATGCTTCTGAAGAGGCTGCTATTTGCTGTTTTGCACAGAAGGGAATAAGGCAGATGTCATCCAGTACAAGTGCTGTAGCCAAACACTGGAGTATTTCAGAAACAAGGGGAACAATTTACAACTGACAGAAGTTCAACACCAACTACCTTGTGGTAACAGGTACGAAGCAGAAGAGATCAATTCTACATGATGGAAGTAGAGAGGATAATTTATGACAGTAATTAGGTCTGAGAACAAATGCAATACATCTGAACTCCAAACAAGGAGCAGCCCTACCCAAGATAAGGTTTCACTGACTGCTGAACTGTGAAGGGAGCTAAGAGATGTCAAGTTTGTGCTCCAATCAGTCTCTAGAAGGTTCAGCCGGGCTTTGACCATATAATTTAAAGAAAACCAAACCAAAATGGACATCCATCTGAGCATCACCCTATTTCTAAGGTGTAGCAACAGGGTTGGCCAATACTGGAATTTAATAATTACCTTTTTCTTTCAGCATCCAGTCAAAAGCATAAATGTCTAAAGTAACTCAAGAATAAACTTTCTCATAGCAAGGCAGTATTTATCCCTTCACTACTATCATTAAAAACAAAGTACATAGCACGCAGAGCACAAAGGAGGCATAGTTGCCAAAATAGAAAAAAATCATTGTGGGGAAGAGGCTTTACCTCTTTGCACAATCCTTATCTGTCAGGCCACATGATCTGATGCTAGTGGTATGTCTGCTACATAAATCAATATATATACCATTCTGTAAGTGCTAGCTGTCATTGTGGGGCAGGTACACTGGGTCAGCAGGATGCATGACAGGATTTGAGGCAGGGCTCGTGCCACTGTGCAAGATATTGGCTACTACCCTCCCTTCAAAATCTGAGACAAAATGACTTTTCAAAGGCTATATGGTGGCAAGACAGCACTTGTGTTTAAGGACTGTCTCTCTGATCACATCTGGATTTATTCCCCTCCTTCTATCTCTACCTTTACACATTTACAAGTTCTCTCACATGGTAGTTTTGCCAAGTGCAATAAATGAGGCTTCCTTGCATGCCTTTTTTGTGTGCCACCAGCTCTGACTAGTAGATATCATTTCCCCTCCTTTTCCCCAACTTCACATCCCTCTTTCTCAGTTGTCTTTATACACAATGTCCTATTTCTAAGTTTTCATCTTCCGTGTCTCACCAGAAGACAAAGAAATTTCTCACTTAATTTCTTTTTTTAGAGTTCTTTCCCACTTTTCACTAAAAGATCTTCACCTTTATCACTGTTGCAGTTCCTGTTTTCTTGCCACTGGACAGATTTCTGCATTCAGTCAGTTAACACTGACTGACATCTGCAGAGCAGATAATCTTTATTTTTGAAGCATGTATATTTTATGCATAACTCATTCCACATAATTATACAGAGTGCTCTCATTTCTGGAAATGACTGCTCTTCGTGTTCTGCATGGAAGTAATACATTATAACAGGTTTCACTGGCTGCAGAAACAGCACTGTATACTATGTACTGATAAACTTACAAGAAATACTTCTCAAGTGATTTCTCATTTAAGTCACTGGGAAACAAGATATGCAGACAGGAGAGTTTTGTTTCAGCACAGTGCCCATTGATCTTGCTCCATTAGGAATGGAGGATTTTGCACTGTCTAGATCTCTCATCTCCTTTTTCCTATAATTCTTAACCTGCCTCCTCCACTTGTCTGTCCAGCTGCTTTGACCATTCAGTCACCTATATCTATTAGTCTTATCTCATATACCATTTTCCGTGTTCCTTGTATAAGGGAAAAACCTCTACAGCGTGATCCATAAGAATATTCCCTAGTTTTTCTCTGGTAAAAAAGTCTCCATGGAGAATTAGAAATTAATCAGCTGGTAAGCTATTGTTTTCCACTGATGTTTTAAAAAATAAATAGAAGAATTGAGATGAGCTGTGACTTATGTCCTCCAAAGGCAGGCTGCCTGCCAAAGAAGCTTCAGCAGAAAGGTGTTGGGGCATCCTCCTCTTGTGGGCTCAGGGCAGGGCTATGCACATGAACACCCAGCTGAAATTGTGACAGCTCCATTCCCTCTCACTGCTAAAATTGTTTTGATCCTGCATCTTGCTGGGGCTCTTAATGACAGTGCACTTTTATCAGGCATTTTGCAGTCAAACAAGCAAGAAGTCCAGAAGCATTACTAAGCAAATTCCACAAAATACGGAAATCTTTCCTTTCACCAAATTTCTTCTTACTGACCCCAACTTTGCACCAGGTAACCCAAAGATTAGCTCACAGAGGCATCCAAATGATTTTTATCATCAATCTGTAGTCTGATTTGGGTCTAAAACTGCTGTAAATCCTCAAACCTAACTCAGCAGTAAGAGCATATTGTCACCCATTGCTTCTATTCTCTTGCAACCTTGACCTGCAAATATGATGATATTATCTGTTCCTCTAATGTCACTGCCATCCCTAAAGTATCCATGACTCCTCACTCTTCATGCATGCAGCCCAGGCATATTTACAAACAAATCAAATACAAAAGTGCTTTCTTTTGAAAGCTGTGCTGTTACAGCTTGATTCAGCACCTTATTCAGCCAAGCAATCACATGGAAAAGTGTGAAAAAGTCTTTGCTGAAGACAACTCAGTTGACATCCATGTCTTAATGAAACAAATTCACCAAATTGCAGTCAAATGCTTCCTCAATCTTTCTTCTCTCCTCAGCAATTCCACAATTTATCACCTATGATAATTCATCCTGACCTACCTTTAACTGGAACTCTGAGAGTAGACACCACAGAATGCCATATGGGGAAGAATCCACAAGGTGATATAAATACCATGTTTCGTATACATTTTTACTTGAGCAAGAACTGGCCTTTCATCTCTCCATCAGTTTCTCTAGATCTGACCAGCTTAAAGGAAATGCACATTAGAGAAACCTCACACAGCATTCTTCAGAGGAAAGTGTCAGAAGAAAGACTAATACATTTGCCTAGAACACCATTTAGGGAATTACATATTGGTATATATGGATAGCAACTAATATCCCACTCCATATAACTACATCCTTACTATTCACAGGAAATAAACAGATTTTCTGCAGTAATTGTACTGGTATAAAATAAACCATTTTTCGTGTAGTACTTGTGGATCTGATAGAAGAAGGAGTGTGAAGACAAAAATCTCCAGAAACTGACTTGTACCAGAAACCACCAGTGGGGACTATGAGAGTTACTCAACAAGCTTTTTGGTTAAAAAAGAATTCCCTTTCAAAGTATCTTTTAAGCATTGCTGTCTTCATTCTTACTCAGCACAGATACCACAGATCCCTAAAAAGCAGCAGAAAAAAAATTAGAAACCTTTCAGGATTTTTTTTTTTTAATGCAAATAAATTAAATGGATGTATGAAAATTAATGCTCTAAAGAAATATGCAAAACTTAAATAACAGATCGTTTCAGGCCACAGGAGACCACTGAGGACATTTTCCTAATGACCTCCTTCCCAGAGATGATGATTCTATTAATTTTTTTATAAAAAGAGAAAAACAGAGAGAGAAGAAATTAAATATAAATATAGCTGAACTCTTTGCAAGTCACACATATTTGGCTATTTCCTCCAATAAGAAGTATCTCAAGTTTCTTTTTAAATGTGTCAGGAATGTGTTGGCTGCACCTGAAAATTTCAGCAACTATGAAAGCTTTAAAATCTGTTGTTAATCCTTAAAGAGAACTCATGCAAAGTTAATTCATACTCTTGAATCATCACGTCTAAATTTTTACTTAGCATTAAATTATTGAATTGAAAGATTTTCAAGGAGAAGTATTAGGTTGAATTCACTTGAAACCTTGTTGGGAGCAAATAATCTGCTTTCTGATTATGAACTAAATTTTTTTTTTTCCTGTCAGCAGTTTTGTATTTTGCTGTTATCTCCAGTAAGGCACAGACAAATATCCACACATGGTGTTCCATGAAATTAAGGAAGGGAAGTTAACACAAGTATGTCTGATAAACTCAAATGCAATAGCTCAGTGTACAAAAAAGTAAGTACAAAATTAAGCCATCTTTCTAAGTCTGAATAAATGTAATTTAATGAAATTTACAGAAAGACAAGAAAAAAAAGATTTCCAACAGTCACTGCAAAACCATAGCAAAGCCAGTTTCAGATGAACACAACATTCCTTTTGGGCTCTACCAGTAATCTGTTTCTCATATGAACATTATCAAAGGCTGAACAAGTAAGGGCAACAACTTTATCACTAAATCAAAGAAAAAACAAACTTCTAGGATCTATTATATTAAATGCAGGTGAATGTGCTGAAAATATTCCAACCAATATATCTGCTTTTCCTGAATTTTCAATTTATTTAAAGTTACAGTATTAAAAAAAAATCTCTGAAGTTTTTTACACTTGTCACACATAAGTTCTTCATTTTATGCAATAAAATATTTATTCTAGAAGCCCTTTCAGTGAGATGTTAAACACAGTTGCTGTTGTCATTCTGGTAAACTTGAATTTCAGAGATAATTGAAATCTGAAATGGTTCCTTGAAATAAAAGGTGTTTATATAAATATATGGATGCAATTACTGAGATAAGTAGAAATGCAAGAAATTTATGTACATAATGAATCTCCTGAAGGAAAGATGATTTTCTTCTTCTTCTGTCTCTCCCCAGCCCCACAGCACTGAAATGCACAGTTCTTGCTGCAAAAGAAGCTCTCCCTAGTTCAAGTTTTAAGAGAATCTGAAGGTCTGAGCAGAGAGCTAAAAATTGTAAAGTTATTTGCCAAGTTTTTCCACCATTGCTAGCAATTTATCAGGCAGTCACTCATCTTACAGCTGAGATGAGACTACTACTTCTGGACTACTGAATCATGTAGTCCACCCTCCCCTAATATAATGGGCTTGAAATCAATAGACCCACAAATTACCTAGAAAACAGGTGAAAAGAATTTGCCTAGAGGTAACTCTCCAGGAAGAATTCTTGAAGGGGTAGTATGAGCTTTCCCTTAAGTACTGCACTGAAGCCTGCACACCATCTTTTGTAAAGGGATTTAAGTAACATTGCTAACAGTGCCCACAAGGATTAGTGTTTCTCTGAGAGCTAGGGATTAAAAAAAGTTAAGGCGTGATTTCAAGTTCACAGCTTGTTGTTTGTTATCTCCTGTGCCTTCTCTGTATCAGCTCATTTCCACTTGAGTGGTACATCAGAACATCCCTGTGTTATTTTGACAAAATACCCAGGGCAGGTAGAGGAGAGGCTGTTGCTGTCAGGACAAATTATGGAGCAGCTCATCCCATCAGTGACTCTGAACTTGGCCACAAGGCAAGGCTGCTCCTCGCCCATGGCATTACTGCAGGTACCTCAGGCACTGCTGCTTGGGTACCAGATCATTCTCCCTTGCCATTCCTTGCCTCATCATCAGATAAAGGATCCTCCTTCTTTGACTAAGCCTTTCATGAATTCTGCTGCCTCAGGTTGACTCCACCTTCCTTCATTTGTGCTAGAATTGACTGCCAGTGGCGCTCAGGCAATTCCTCATGCTTGGTGCAGAAGGTCAGCCCTTGGCCCGAGGTCTGCTTAAGAAATTGGCAGTACAGAGACACAGCTGGCACTGCTTTTCTGCACAGTAGCTGAATTTCACTTGGGCAAAAGCCATTATCTCCCTTTGAGGGCTTTAAGCAAGTATTTCCAGCTTGCATGCCCAGAGGTTGTAATAGCTATGCTCTTGATTATTATGGAAAATGAGCTTTCTCTGCTGAAGAACCATGCTTTTTACTAAGGCCAGAACCCACCTGGATGACAAAACATACAAAAAGAGGACGTCATAAGCATTCAGCAGGGAGCAGCAACAGCAATGCAGAAGGTGCTCTTTTATCCTAGGTGGTAATGTGTTATTTCAGAGGGCATCATTACCTCACGATAACTGTACTTTCATTGTGTATAATGATTAATGGTAATTGCTTTTGTACTTCGGTATTTTTCAGAGACCATTTTGGCTTCCAATGAATACATTAGTACCTCATTGCTGTAAACATCCTCCTCACAACTTGGCCTATAACACAGAATTAGATTACAAAGCAGTCAAGATGGATATTTCTTCCTTGTTTTGACTTTTCTGGGAGATAAGTTTTTTGCTCTGATGTGAAGGAGAAAACTATACAAGAGCTTCCACTTTAATCTAAACATGACTGGCATTCTAAGTCTTTCTAATACATCTACAATTCCAATTCTCTGTTAGATTGGTTTAGTGTTGGGACCATGATCAAAGAATACATTTTCTTCATCCTTCCTAGGCTTTCTCAATAATGTAAAATGCCAGCTTTTGGGATGGAAAAATAAGAAAGATGCCTTTGCTAGTTTTCACAGGAACCATTTTGTCCTTAGATACTATATCATCTTACTGTCCTGAAATATCCTTTATGTGATGACTCACATTAGAAAATCTTGGTTTTAGAAATGTCAGTTGGAGGGGCTTATGACTGTCACCCTTGCTCTCTCTTTTGCTTCCTCAATTCTCCTTTATTTTTAAATATGCTCTTACCCCCCCAGAAAACTCAGTGTAAGGATAGGGAATTACAGCAATAGATTGCCTAGGGAGATGTTAGGGTTTCCCTCATTAGGGTTCTTTAAAAATAGATTAGACAGTATCTGTCAGAAATAATTTATGTATTGCTTATCCTGCCTTAAGGCAGAAGGACACACTATCATGTTGTTACCACTGTCAATAGGATTTCTGTACCTACACCACCTAAGGACTAATGAAAAGAGCAATCTCATATTTCTTTAGGTCACAGAATTATGTTTGTGGTCTTTAAGACATCGCAGCAGTTCCTAATGCCATGCTACAGATAACACTAAAATCTTGGATAAAACAGTAAAGCAATTGTTTTGTAAGATTTAACTTTGATAGCAATAACTGCATAAGGCTGAAATGCTCCTCTGCTCAAAGGAAGTGTTTAAAGTTAATGAACTATCTTGGTCTTATTTGAGACTATCTCAGACCTTATTTAAGGCTCTACTAAAGGGCTAAAATGGATTTATATGTGTCTCAAGATCTTCCTCTGATGATGTGATTTCCTTCTGTGTTAGCAGCCCACCAAGCCACATGCCTCCTTCAAAAGACTGCTGTGGGACTGATGGAAAATAACTGGTGTGGTGATCATGTGCAAGGTAAGAATTTCATACTAAACACTCTGGGGAATAATTACTACTCTATAATGTCAGCTTGATGCTATAGCATAGACATAATTTGTGTCAAATTAAATTCTAATCTTTCCATAGCAACCATATTATCAGAACCAGGTCTTGCTATTAAAAAATATTGACACAATGGTCCTTGATAAACAAACCTAGTCTTAAATTCAGGAGTGAAAAGCTGAGTTTCTGTCGCTATAGGACACGTGAAACACGATGCAGCCACTGCTATTGCAAAGGTGAAAAAGAGGAAGTTTATTTTCTGACTCCAGCATTTATACTTTTCCAAAGGTGACAGTGGATTGGAGGGTGAAGGTGCCACCTCTCCAACGACATTGGACAAACCACCAGTACGTCGAAATTCTCCGCCTCTATGGAGGAATGCAAAACCATAGGTTGTTTGCAGAAAGTTGCATGAGAAATTTCTCTACAAGAATGTAAACTCAGAAGGCTTTAGAAAATCTTAAGAATCAGGGGGACAAGTTTCCATCTTCAAATTCCCTACTTGCTTCAAATCAAGACATTAACAGAGGGATGTGACTCAGTGAATCTGTTGGCTCATTGCACAGGAAATGATTTTTGCTGCTGTTTTACCAAGAAAAAGTCACACTGTAAAACTTGATGCAAGGCAAGTAAATAGACCTTGTTTTATATAGCAAAATTCCTTATCTGAAATTTCTACTGAAGGCAGCAATAGACTCAGGCATTAGTGCTACACACACACATGCACTTTTACAGAAGAGATCTCCAGTTTGGGCCTCTAAGAACTACATAAAGGATCAGAGTTTTCCACAACCTTGTGGAAAGCTTCTGTGTAACTCTCTCTGCAGATGGAAAAACGTCCCCATTCAGCAAAGAAAAAAGACCCCAACAATGGCATTTTCAATCATAATGCCTAAAGTTATTCAGAGACTCAGATCTTGAAATTCTCAATATTATGTGAGGCTTGTAGTACAAATTTATGCATTTACTTATTATTAGTCTGATAATATTAATTTGCTGAAACAGAGATTTAGACACAAGTGATTTGCGATAATGATATCTTCAAAACTTGTCTCTGGACTTTCAGTGGAGACTGAAGATTGAAATCAGAGATTTGTGCTGCTTTCTCCAACATGCACCTAAATGATAGCCAACTTGTTCTGTACTAACCCATGTTTCCTAATCTTCAATTTTCATATATTTCTTCTCTCTTGTCATTACTTTTCATCTGAATAAATTCAGAAGGTCTCCCTTTGATTCTGTCTCAGGAGACAAAAAGCAACACCCTGATATTTTCCTATGAAAGAGAATTCTTCTTGTCATGAACTCAAGGCAATTGTAGAGTTAAATTTAGGACCATATTAATTCCCCAGTACTTATTCCCCAGTACTTCCAGTCATCCATGCATTTTCAATACCTGCTTTCATTTTATTTTTTCAGATCCAAAGCTAGATAGAGTGTATGGAATCCAATGTATCATGTTTGAAAGGTTGAAGGGCGTCTGGGATTTATTCCACAACAGCTAATTGGGATCTCTGCTTTTGGACTTTACCTGCATCCTTCTGCCAATATAATTCTTTATGTCATACTGGTAAAGTCATCAGAATGTCAGGAGAGAATAATTTGCTTCCCCAAGATTAAAGAGTGAACATATCAATTTAATCCTGAGTTTTGGGAGACAGTCTATTAATCATCAACAAGGAAAAAGAGTTATGCACTAATAAGAGTTTTCTAATTGCTAAGCAAAAGATAGGGGGAAAAAATTACTATGCCAGTTTGGCAGGTTTGCAAATAACTCCTAGTGAGAACAAACAAAATGTTTCTGCTGCTCTTAATATTGCTTCACTTCAACACATTAACCTTGCATTGTCAACAGGAATAATTCAGCTGAGCCTTAGAAATGTGACTCTGAATCCATACAACTACCAGGAAATCCTCTCCCTGTGCTTTATGTCAGTAACTACGTTTCTCTGGTGCTTTATCAGGTAAATATCTGTGGTATCAGAGCCATGAGCTTTGAATCAAACAGGTTTTTGCTGCTGTCTACCCTGGAGCTAATGGCATCTTGCATTAGCATGGCTGGTTGGGAAATGCAAGCTGCCAGGTCTGGTGGCTCACAGGAGTTCCTCTGACTGTTCCTCACTGTTGTTTTGTAGGAATAACAAATGGTCTAAAATACAGGAATACTCAGCACTGTAACGGGTTGATCTGTGTAGTAGGGGAATGAGTCTCAGAATTTTGGAAGTTTCAATAAGATTCTTTTTTTTTTTTCACTCTGTACTGCTAAGATTACACTTACTTTCCTTATTAATATTGCTCACAGACATCCTTCCCTCCCTCGGTCTCACTGCACTCTTTCACCCCACTGACAGATCAGAGTAAAAACCACCCTCTCTGCACAATAATAGGCTAATCCCTGAGAGATCCTCTTTTTCCTCTCACTCACAGCATAGCCTTCACAACAGCCTGAGTAGCCTTTGATGAGAAAAATCATACAGACTGTCCTTTGATTGTTTTCTGAACCATCGTGTATTCCAAATTATTTATTGGTGGACATTTTCATAACTGAGGATCCCATATTACTTAGCTTATTCAACCATAAATTTCAGCGATTTTTTTTTTCCCCTTGAAGGGCTTCCTTGATGTTGCAGAAGATGGGAACTTTTAGAATGAGGAGCCAGCCTAGCGCTCATGAAAGTTATGGATCAATAGAGGCGGTGTGAGGCAGCCTGGCACTGTACAAAAGCACCAGCCTGCTCTGCTGCTGTATCTCAATTATTCTGCCTGACACACCTGCTGTCCTAGCCCTGCTTTTCCCTTGAGGCAAGCCTGCTAATGTGCTAATTTATATGGTGCATAACAGGGGATTTGGAACAGAGGCCTAAGAGACTCTTTTTCACCTGGTGCCTTATTAGGGATTTGAGCCCACTTTGCTAGAGAAGAAAAGCCAGTGGGTATAACGAATTTGTGTCATTTAGTTCTCAATAGGTAGTCAGTTAGTGAATAATGGTCTTGCAATGACTTTGTTCAAGTCATTTCCTTTAACAGATGTTCCTTTGTGAAGCTCCTATCCCATAACAGTTTTTGTGTGTTTTCTTTGCACATTAACTGTAACATCAAGGAGCTATTTATTCCTTTGTTTGATTAAATAAAATCAAATTAATTACATGTTAATAATAAGAAGGAAACAAGTACATATTTTGCATTTCTAGAATATTTCCGTGGATTTCACATTCTCCTGCTTTCAGAAGTAAACTGTCTGCAGAAGAGAGCTCTTACTGTTTTGTTAATGATAAGAGAGACAAAGAAAGGTTTGGCTGCAATTCTGAAAACTCCTAAACCTCTCCACAATCATAGAACAGCTGAAGCTGGCAGGCACCTAAAGAGATTGTCTAGTCTAACTCTTCTGCTGAAAGAAGGGTAAATTGGAAAATGTCATTCAGGTCCATTTCCAGTTGCATTTTGAGTATCTCCAAGAATGGAGACTCCACAAACTCTCTGGAGAATTTGTTCCACTGTACTACACCAATGGAAAAGCCTTTTTCTAATGTTTAAATGAAATTTCTTGTATTTCAGTTTGAGACCATTGCTTTTTGTCCTTTCACTGAGCTCCACTGAGAAGAATTTAGCTCTGATTTTTTCTTCCCCCTCCCAACAGGCATTTAAGCACATTGATTAAGACAAACACAAGGTTTAATAATATCAACTTTTGCAGGTTCTCCTCACATAAATGGTACTGCAGTCCCTAAATCATCTTAGAGGGCCTGCAGTGAACTCACCTCCAGTATCTCTCTTGTACCAGTGTGTGGCAAGCACATTTCTCTCCCTCTCAGGATTTTCATAGAGGTGCACAGAGAGAAATGAAAGAGAAAGCAATTTCTATTTCTGCTCCTTGTTTTTCCTATGTGGAATGTGTTTGGAGAATTGTTTACCTGGAGTGAGTGCTTGGTTGGATTCTGGTGAGGATTGTTTGAGCCTGATGGCCAATCCAACCCACCTGGGGCTGGGCTCTCAGAGAGGGTCATGAGTTGTGTTAGAGAAAGTAGTATGTAGTTTGAGTATCCTCCTTTTATATAGTATATTAATGTATTTTATCATAGTTATAATAAAGAAATCATTCAGCCTTCTGAATTGAGTCAGACATGGTCATTTCTTCCCATTGAGTTCGCCTGCATTTACAATACCAGGGAGCCCAGAAACAGACACAGCAGCACAGATGGGGTCTCACCAAGGCTGTGTAAAGGGAAAACATCACCTCCTTCAACCTGCTTGTGACACTCTTCCTAATGCAGACCACACTGCTGGCTCACATTCACCTTGGTGCTCACCAGGCCCTCCAGGTCTTTTTCTGCAAAGCACCTTAAGTACATCTCTAGCACACACATACACATGTGATTATTACACTGACACGTGGGGTTATTACTCCCAAGGTGCAAAACTGCACATCCTTTGGATGAACTCTGAGGTTCTTCTCTGCCCATTTCCCCAGCTTGTTGGGGTCCATCTGAATGGGAGCAAAGTTTCCTTCTTTGATATAAAATTTGAATAACATGTAGTTGAAACAAAAATTTTATCAGTAGTGATTAAGTTATAATGAAACCACAGTGAATAAAACATTTTAGTTATTCAGAATTCAAACATGTCTGTCAGGATGTAAGAGGTAAGATGTTTTCAAAATCCCAAGGTTTAGAATGAGCACAAGTGATCAGCATAGAAAATCAAGTATTTTCATTAGCAACTGATTTTTGTTCTCTAAAGGCCATTAATGCTGCACATTTGGACAGTACAGGATGGTGGCCATAGTTTAAACAACCCAAGAACTTTCCTGAATAATCTCAATTTATCCAATTTACTCTCTCTCGGTTTGAATCCCAGCTATAACAACAGGCTTCAAAGCCCACTGTTAAGTGCTAACATAAAGCTGCTTGAAGCTTGAGATTGTCTCTTCCAGATATTTTAAACGTGTGAGCTCGACAAAGATCTTAATGGAGCTGGGATTTTGCATTTGCCACATTCTCCTGTCTGGGAAGGCAGATAACACAGAAGTACAGCTCGAGCACCAGGCAGGGGCACAGCCGATTTCAGAGGAAATTGTAATAAATGATGGCTTTAGCTTATCATTCCCCACAGGCTGTTGTGCTTAGCTGCTGCTGTTGAGGTCTCAGGGTCTGTGAAAGCATGACACTGCCGTGGTGACAGCCCATCATCCTGGGGACAGCCGTCACCGTGGCATCAGCAGCAGCAGAACCTCACACCCGCTGCCGTGGCGCTTCTCCTGAGCCAAATTCGGGGCTCCAGAGCTGCTCTCAGCAGGCCTGGGCTGAGCAGGGGCTGCTCTGGGGCAGAGCTGTGAGCTCAGCTCAGCCAGCCAGCCCTGCCACCCTCGTTTCAGGCCGTGGGGAACAGTGGCCAGCATGCTATGCCGGGATCCAGCGTAGGTTCTAAGGCAAGTGACCATCCTCTGTTGTCACATCAGGTCAGGACTGGGTAATAAGTGACATAGGCTAATTCCCTTTATTAAGAAACCCATTGCTTTTTATACCCTAGTTGGCTAGAAGTCGACTTGATTGGTTCTTTAATTAAAAAGCATCACCATTGGCTTTAATTAAGAAATCATCCTTTTGGTAGACATAGCTCCGTAACATGTTCCACATGTTCACAACACCAGGTGTAGCAAGTGAAGATAAGAATTGTTTATAATTCTTTTCTCTGAGCTTCTCACAGCCTTTCCCAGAACAATGCCTGGGGAAGTTGTCTGCTTCTCCCTGTGACCAGAGAGGTGCTGCCACAATCCTCCCCATGACTGAGTGCCCCAGTCACCCACTCAAGTTTCAGAAAAGCATTTGGAAACTTCTGGTTTTCTATATTCTAGCAAAAAAGAAGAGTTGAATTTTCAGGGATTTTGTATGAAAGGATGCAGAATTGAGGCACTGAAAGTGACATTTAGAAAAAAGGCCAGGCTCACAACCCTGAGAGCTGCTTTTCCCCATCTCTAACGGGGTGTAAATGCTCAAATCCACATTTGTGTTTTACAGACACTGTTCCATGCAATTAGTCTTTTTACATAGGAGCACTTCAGTACCCCTGCATTCCTGTACACTGCATATCTCCAACTGGCTTTCAAACTAGCAGTAGTTTTGGATCTGATCTGGAGGTTTTGCTGCTCCCAGGGGAGGCAGCAAGGCTTGACCTACAATTGGGCATTTGACCTACAATTGGCCAAGCTCACAGCTTGGCCTCTGAAAATTAAAGACTTCAAAACTGAGCTCCTCCCATCTCCTTTTATAAACTCTCTCTTTTCAATTTCCACTCAGTGAGCTCGCCACTTTCTGAAAACTAAGATGTGATAAATATCCCGAAGCACAAAATTTGAATTTTTAAATATCAGTCTGTCCAGATACTTGAAAGTAAATCCTATATATACTATTATTTAGTATATATCCTATATATACACTAAAATACGTTAATTGTGGTGCTAGGTAACATTTTTAGTGATCCCAGAGCATAGACCCGTTGCTATGCCTATGCTTATAGCAGCTCAAAGAGGCCATTTAATAGGTCAGACAGATCATGTCTACTGATATATGCTCTCTGAAACAGTAAAAAATATGTAGGCACACAAGTTTATACCCAAAAAGGGAAGGACATCAAAGATGACAGCTAAAAGGAGTAAGATAAAACTATCACTCATGTACATGCTACCTACTATTTTACTCTGTTCTGCTCACTGCTTGTCATTTCTGCCTTTTTTTATTTCACACTGTGAAAATGATGGCTCCTTCCACCAGATTTCTAATGAATTAAACTAGGATCCAGATTATAAGCAATGCCCAATACACATTGCTGCTGAAGTTGACCTCCACAGTCCTGGCACTCACTTAATACATTACCCCTAGTGTAACTTAAATCTGCTCTAAATTAAGCTGGCTGGGGGAGTTTGGGAAAAAAGTAACTCCCTACAGTAGACAAAACCAAAACATTGCTGCTGGCCAAACCACCCACATACCCTTTCCTCAAAGAAATTTTTTGCCCTGATGTCTTCTCCAAAAGACCAAGAAACAGTTTACTTCAATTCCCTGACTGTGTTTCCTTTGGGAGCACCATGGTGTCTTATGCTGTACGTAAGCACCTTCTGCACTCTGATGTAATTCACCCCATGCATTCTCCCCACTTCTCTCTCTCCCCACCATGCTGCAGGGCAGTCTTGGTGCTGGGACACAGCTTTGGCAGATGACATTGCACCTCTGAGCTCTGCAAGCTGAGGTCACAGAATTCACAGAGTGACTAGCTTGGAAGAGACCTAAAGATCATCAAGTCCAGCCCATGCTCTAACACCTCAACTAAGCCATGGCACTGAGTGCCACATCCATTTTCTTAAACACATCCAGGGATGGTGACTACACCACCTCCCTGGGTGGTGTAAAGTCCTTTCCTTACACTTGCCCACAGCTACATTTCTGTCTGTGCTGACATCTGCAAATGCAGAAAAAGAAAGCTTTTCACTCTTGAGTTTTGCTGCATATCTGCCTTAAAAGGATCTAAAGTAGTGGACATCATATCCTTTATAAGAATGAAAACAAAATAAAATTACATTCTTCTACTTGTTTCTTTTTTTTCCCCTGTTTGATAATGCAGGAGTATCAGTATTTATCTTCTTTATGCTTCCACAATTCCCCTTAGATTGTCAGTTCCTCCATCACTGCATTAAAGATCAGGATGGAAGTCACTTTCTCTAAGGTATTTCTTCCTAGAGAGGTTAATTAAAAAGAACGATGGGTCAGATACTCCACTGCCTTCTGTTTTGCAGAGTCATTTGCAGACTTGGATCTATTCACAACTCACACAGGGATTCAGAGCTCCTCAGACATGCTCCAGCATGGACCACGAGGCTGTATAAATATATGGAGCTGGACAGAGGAGACAACTGCTAAAGCAATGCCTAAACACTTAAGGCTCACCTGTAGCTGCCTGACTGGCACACAGGCATTGGCAGCCTGGTCACTGAAACAGCTCAGACAAAGAAGGCACATGAGCTCAGCAGAGGATTTCAAATTTTGGGATTCTTAGCTCTTGCAAATTCACTTCACCGAGGATAAGGACCGTGACTTTAAACTGTTCTGCCACAAAGGCAAAACCTACTTCTTCTAAATCTGTCCCTAAGTTTATTAAGTAGAGCAAGAAAACACTACCAACTCAGAATCCCTCACTCATTTGATATCAGTACTAGCATATCATGAAAGTTTAAATGGCCATACAAGTTTAAATTAGGAATGGAGAATCAAAATAAAATAAATTTCGCCACTCATGTTAATTTTGTTTCAATTGCATGCTTTTTCTGTCATTTTTCCACTTCTCTAGTCATCCATAAATCTTCAGGTGAAACAAGACCTGGATTTTAAATGCAAGGTTCACACAGGAGAAAAAAGCTCAACAAAACAAAACAACAAACCACTACTTTAAAGAAGGAATATAAAGGAGGCATGGGCCTGGGCTGGACAACATTTTCCACCAAGTGTCTTTCCTAGAAAAGTTGTTTTTCACCTAACTTGAATATTTCCACAGTTGAGAGCCTGAAAGCCAAAATATTTTTCTTTAAAAATGTTTTCTGATATATAAGCCATATTGTAATTGTTAGTTCATAGCCTCATTTTTCTGAACTACCTGTGCACTCTAGTCCTCATAATTGCTGACATGAAAATCACCCTGGAAGCTGTAGACTGGCCAGGGAAACTAGTTTAGAGAAGGCAAAGGAAGAGGAAGTATCCAGGGATACAGCACCCAAGGTGTTCTGCCACCTTTTTCAAATAGCGATGAAAAATCCCACAGACAAACCACAAAGGCCTAGGACGTGAGTGTTCCCTTCCTCCTATGGGTTTCTGTTTCTCCTGCTGCCTCAGAGGCACTCTGTGTTCCTCTGCAAAAAGCTGTTTAGAAATCCTACTGATCTGGCAGGAGCTACAATCAGTAATGGCACCTTTTCCCATCTTCATAGATGAGCAATGGAGAGCAGTAGGAATGGGGATTCCTCCCTGAAGGGAGGCTGCAGACAGGTGGGGTTGGTCTCTTCCACCGGGCAGCACTGACAGAACAAGAGGACACAGCCTCAGCTACGTCAGGGAAGGTACAGGTTGGATATTAGGAAAAAAATGTTTCACTGAAAGAATAATAAAATACTGGAATTGTCTTCCTAGGGAGGTGGTGGAATCACCATCTCTGGATATGTTTAAAAAAAGACTGGACTTGGCACTTGGTGCTACAGTCTGGTTGTGGTGTAAGGGCATAGATTGGGCTTGATGATCTTAGAGGTCTCTTCCAACCTCATTATTCTGTGATTCTGTGATTCTGTGATTCTGTGATTCTGTGAGGGTTTCAAGAGCCAGTCCCCCAAGGGGAGATTTGTTTGCCATGACGAAAGAATACCTTGTTGTCTCTGAGAGCAAGATGCTTTCCCGAGTGGAGGAGAGAAGCCTAATCCTGAGTGAATATAACCAGAGTCCAGCAGAATATGGTACCAAGAGCACTCTCCAGAACAGGATCAAAGAAAATACGAAAAAATGAAATGCAATCACTAATACCACCTCACTATTTATTATTTAGAAACTTTCAGCACCTGCAAGAAAAGAGACAAAATGACAATGTTGCCACACTTACCATTCCCGAGGAACTACAGCACCATGGCTTCCGGATAAAAATTACTTTTTGTGAAGTCTGATATATTTTAAAACACTTTGTAACAATTCATTGCATAATTCAAATGGTCCCTACACTACAAACAGCAAACATATTTATGCTGGCAGGACTGTCAGTGCATTTTTGTTATAAGAAGCTTGGAGGTCTGCTACAAATAATCTCCAAAGAGTAAGTCTAATTAGCGGCTCAAGTTGGCATATTTCCTGCTATCTGAAATTAGATCAGAGAGTTAGGCTGAGATGAAAAAGCCCTATTAACTCCCTAGGCTTCCAGTTCCTGTTTATTGGTGAAAATTAATGTTTTGAACTTTATCAACCATTATCTAAAGAAGTCTGGAGTCAGTGGTAACAGAGTGATTCAAGAGAGACTTTACTGCCAGCTTCTGTTGAAGTACCATAGGCACTCTACATAAATATCCACATGAAAACTTTATTTAATGGTTACATGAAGCTGAACAATAGTCAGGAAAGATGGTCGAGTGGCCAGAATGCCAGGCTGGCATTTATAAGGAGTGGAAGACATTCCTTGCTCCAAGGTACTATTAAATCATTTCTGCATGACCTAGAAAAATTCTCTTTGGGGAAGGATGAAACGGGGGGAGATTAACCAAAGGCTGAGTATAGTTAAGCAAATCTTTGTTTTTCCTACAGTTTGTGGAAACAGAGAGGCTCCTTCAGACAAAGCAACTCAGCTTATTTGATGTTCAGTGACTGGAGTTAGCCTTTGAAGAGATCCATTTGTCATCTGTAAAACAGAAATAGCACTGCTCCACCTCATGGGAACATTAGACAGATGGATACTTTCCTCTGCTTCCTAGAGACCTCAACCCTCCCTGGATGGGCAAACACCATAACTCTCCCCATATGGCTCTGCAGCTTCCCCGGGGCCTTTGGTGCTGAGTCTGGGCTTTACATTTCAGTTTGCCTTCCACACAACTTCAGCAACTCTAAAGTTTGCCACGGCTACGTGTTCCTCTCCTCCTGCACAGCTTGGAAAATATTAAAATGTCCAAGCTCCTCCTAAACATCAGGACACGGAAGGGGCAGGTAGAAGGACAGCAGAAAGGAAGGCACAAGAAATCATCCTCCTGGGAAGTACATTTGAACCTCAATTCTTAGAACTTCTAAACAAGGAAGATATTTGTCAAGCTGTATTTTGCTCTGCCAAACACATGGGAAAGGAAGAAATTTTTACATCCTGAGGCTAAGCACCGAAAACCAATGTAATTCTAGAGTTAATATGTAGACAAAGGAGGAAATGTTATTAGGTCAGGCTACTTTTGTTCAGACAGAGCCATAGAGAATTTAGGCTATCTATTAGTTCTAGCAATCAGCCTGAGCAGACAAATCAATGTCTTAAGCTCTTAATACCTACAGAAACAAGTACTAAAGTTAGGCTTATGTTTCAAAAGAAATTTGTGGTTTAAAGCAATCCATTATCCCACCCAGTATGTGGAAATTTTCTGCAAAATACAACAAAAATTTACAGCTTAAAATCTGCAGTGAAACTGAATCTTCACAGACAGAATTCTGAGGGTATCTTCACGCCCTCCTCCACACCACAGAGTGCACCACCCAAACCCTTGCATTTACAAGTTGAGATTACCCTTCTCCATCTTTGCTTTCTAGTACAAGGGGTTTTTTACACTCTGTCATTTTCCTCCTGAAAGAGGACAGACAGGATCTAAAAACACTTTAAGGGAAAGAGGAAGAATCTACCTCCTTAGGCCTGTGTTCACAGCAAAGCCAACAGAACTGAACTACTGTCTCAGGAATGGATCCCATCCAAACAAAAAAAGCCATTTGCTTAAAGCCTGGCAATGGTTAAAAGCCAAGCTGGTGGCAGCCAAGAAGCCAGGGGCCAAAATTCAACTGAGTGTAATTTATTCTCCTGGCCACCCAAACACCCTTCTGGAGGGAATGCAGGCAAAACCCAGTTGCATACAACCAGAATTGCAGTACTATCCCAGAGGTTCATTCCCAGGAAATTTAAGGAATTTCAGAAAACTTCTCTCAATGCCTTTCAGCAAGCAGCAGTGTATCGCAGCAGGGGAAGCAGCAGGTGCATCTCTGAAGTCTCGTGATAAAATAGAGATTTGTGCAGGGTGAGCAAGGTAGCAGGGCTGAGTTCCAAGGCAGAAGTCTGCAGAAGCAGGCTCACTTCTTTCACTATAACATTATATAACTGAAGCAGAGCTGCTTTACACTGCCAGCAGAGCAATGAGTGAATCAAACGAGCCTCCAGCAACTAACTGCCATTGGAATTTTACTTGCAGACTGCAGTACTTTGGAGAAAAGATTTTATACAGTTGCTGTGAATTTCTCATGTCTCTGTGGATGCTATCTGTGCCCTGTATTTTTGGGCAACTAAATAATCCATTGGGTAGGAAGACCTAGACACTGGCAGGGTTGCCCAGAAATGTGAGATCAAGCAATCAAGAATCCCTCCTCTGGTCTGTTGAAGAAAGCAATGGGCCTTCAGGCTACAGAATGGGTTTGTCTTTGGATGTGCACTGCAAAAACACACTAAAGGTGAGGGCTTAAATACTCAGGCTGAGATAGTGTCAGTTAAAGCAGCACTGCTCTCCACTCAACCAAACAGTGATGGGGACTGTTTAACAAAGGAGAATTCTTCAGCGAAAAGGAGCCAATTTCCTGCCAGAGGGCAACATGGAGAGGCTTGGTCTCCCCTGAAAATTTAAACTAAACCTGGGGACAAGGGTAGAGTCATTGGATGCTTAATATAGATTTGTAATATTTTGCATTTTAAGCCTGTGGGTGTTTATTTTGCTAAACCTCTTCCTTTAGTGTACAGTTCTGTTGTCCCCAAAGTGTGTGATGAGGTGAAATCCACCAGCAAACTGTGGACGGTTTGGGAGACCCAAGAAACAACCTCAAATTGAACAGAAGGCCTGCAAGTTCAGTGCCATGGGGATGTGTAATAAGGACACCTAGAACTATTAAAAAGGTGTGTCTTCATGTAGACACAGGAAATTACTGCCTACAGAATAATGGACTTTGAACTAATCACAGCAGCCTGTAGAACGTTAAAGAAAAACAATGAGACCTGTTTTTAACACAGATGATATATGCTTTTACTAAAGGGCATGTTACTATTCTGAACTAGTTTTCCAGCTGCAGTTAATAAACTCTGGGTTCAGCTCCATTTGTGAGACTACAAAGCAGCTCTTTATGGTATCCCCACCCTAAAAATTGCCTCAGTTTGGTCTATTCCCCACAACTGCAGTAGCCCCAAGGGAATCTTCAGCTTACTGGACATTTTTGTTATTTGACCTCTAAGATTTAGTAGAGTGACACAGAGGAGATGTCACATCTTTAAGAAGTTAGCCCAGCATTTCCAGAACCAGGGCAAATGAATCAGGCCAGACTGCACTCTCTGTGCTGGGAAGGCTGCCCCACCAAATGGTCTTGGAATACTCCAAGACTTTTTCCTTTGCTGAGCATCTCCTGGTGTCCTTGACAAAAAGCATGTCTACACCTCTAGCACAGTGGAAAAGCTCCCAAGAGTTTTTGGGCACTGCATGCTCCATGTCCTGCCCTTGTGTGCCCAGCCTGTGCAAGTGGAGCCTCCAGAGGAGCTCATGCACACCCGGGTGCCTGCTTGCTTGGGTGTGCTCCAGTCCTTGCACTCAACTGTGCCACTGAAAGGAGTCTTGAGACCTCAGAGATGCCCTAAAAACAGCATAGCCACAGCAGGAATGCCTGTTTCTAAACTTCCCATGAAGAGTCTGCTGGATTCTCTAACATTAAATTCACAACAACAACCAGCTCCAAAGTGAGTGAGTGGCAAAGAGCCCCTTTGGCAAACAAGTGTTTCTTCTTCTCTGTTCACAAACACCACCTTTCCATTAATATATTCAGCTAAATGACATGTTTGTTCTGTTTTATAAATGGCTAGCTCTTCCCCAGCTGCTCTAGAGAACATAGCTGTGTGTTTGCTATAGTACATTGTGATTCCTTTATGATGGAAGCTTTAGGAAATACACCTTGTGTGTGAAGCAGAAGAAACTGAATCTCATGGTGGTTTTAAAGGAATGTTCCCTGCCTCTAGTAGCTGCACTAAGTATTCCTGAACCTGACTCTTCCATGAGGCTTATCTGAAAAGAGATAGCACAGGTCTGGATCTAAAAATGTCATGGAACATACAGAACAAAGTTTTAGAGTGCAATGAAAGGACAAGTTAAGAAATTTTGTTGAAAATACAACAAAAAAGTTTAACAGATTTCAAGTCCAGTAGATATCTCTGCATGTTACCATCTTAAATCCCATTGTAGTAATTGAATTGGGTTTGTATGTTGCTTCCAGCATGCAGGCTGTTATCAACACCTTTCTGAGTATTGCAGTGCTTGCCAACCTTCACCGATCACTACAGTAATTATACAACTCTCTTATAGTGCTGTGCTGGCACATTATTCTATGCAATATAAAAAAGAGCCTAAGTCCAAGTTGTTATAGACTGCATTGAATAAAGATTCGGAGTACCTGAGACAAAATGAAGGAATAATGTGTAAGGATTGTAGAATATTGAAATTATTCTCTAAGGCAATCATGACTTTGGACTCAAGGGGAAGAAGAGACAGGGGAGCCTTTATATAGAAAGTGGTAATGAGAAATCACACATTAAGTTATGGAAAGCTGTCAATTTTTTTTTGTACAAAGGTTTGGTGGCCAGGTTCTGGAGAGCACTAAGGAGTCACTAGAGACCAAGAAATAGCAGGGCTAGAGATATGATATCACCAGCACCAGTGTTTGTGCAAAAAGCTGCACAGTCATGGATTTATGCAAGTGACACAATTGAATGAATTTTAAAATTTAATTTTTAAAAATGAAGAGAGTATTTCTTCTCATAAAAGCATTTTTCCCACGTTTCATTGTAGTGCTACAGATCAATAGATGTAAGGTGCATCATCTCCTGCTGGATCTCAGTTTTTTGCAAAAGACTTATAAGAATCAGCTCTCTGCCTGTGACACAAGTAAACTTAAACTTCTCAGTTATTTATTTAAATCATGTAAACATCTGAAGAAAGGCATTGCCAAAAGAGGTTTCCATTTCTGTGTGCTAAATATTTTGACTATTCTTAAGCTTAACAGCAAATCCAAGGTCAAGATCAGCACTCACAAATTCCACAGAGTAACACAAGCAGAAATTATGAACCATACCTTGTTGGAACTGCTGGAGGTCAGGTCTGAATGAGACATTTGCATTTGGCAAGAGATGTTTATCACTGACTTTGGAAAGGTTTGTTTCAGCAGAATTTTCCATGCTGTTTTCATGATGGAATAGTCCCATTAACATCATCATTCAGTATCACTTTATGTCATCCATTCATTACTAAGGTCTTTATATTCCTGGATAATCCAAAAGTTTTGTTTATGTGTAGCCAATCTCATTAACTCCTACATTTCATGAGATTCTGCATAAAACTAGTGCCTCATACTGACATGGCCTTGAACAAATAAAGTGCAAAGGAAAAGATTGATGCTTTCTTTATGGTCTAATGCCACCAAGACTAGTGCAGCAGGTGAATTTATGGGTACACCCATACACATGTATCACAAGAGAGCACAACAGTGAAGTTTCCAGTGTTAATGTAAAGCTTGTGGAATGCACTTAACAGACTGGTTTGGCCAGATGTTGAAACAACTTCATTGGCTTCTTTGCCTCAGTACTAATGCACTTCTGATAAAAACCAGCGCAAACATGGATTAAGGCTTACCCAAGTTCACCTAAGGTATGCTCTCCAGTTGACTTAACTCCTCCTTGAAAGATAAATTGTGTACATTAATCTCACCTCAAAATAGCAACATAGAATTCTAAGTTTAGTACTATAATGGCTGTCAGAGCACCTCAGAGTCAGTGAAGACTAGGAGTTGTTTGTCAGTACATTTGAGAGAAAACTGTGAGCAAGGAGAATGCTAATAAATTTCTGTGGGCACCTAAGAACCCTAACTCAGCTATAACCATTGTCTCTGGTTCAGTGATCCACTGTTGCAATCAAGTGCCTTTTCTGTTTGGTAGTGCAAATGTTAGGAGAATAAATATTAAGAGCTGTTAGGGACTCTGTCCAACTATATGGATGCTTCTATGGGGAAAAATCCTACTTTTGTGGGGTTGCCTACTTTTGCTTCTGCTCCACAGCACAAATGTCATATGAGGCAAACAAATAAAGGTCCAAGGTCTGGACTGAATCTTTCTGACTGCCAAAGTACTCGTAACACACTGCAACATCTGTACTTTTCCTGGATCAAACCTCACTAATATTACAGAATCTGCTTCTGGAATTGGCTGAAAAGTGCAGCTGATGTAGCCAGACCAGAACTCCAGATCACACTCCCAGATCGGCGTGTTGGCTCAGCTTTTTGACAGCAGTGCAGGAAACTGGTGATTATTTCTGTCATTAAGAGAAATGCAGATGGTATATAGCTGGAGCACTGCTACCAAGTTCTAGGCTATGGCCTTTCTAACCTGGCAGCCAGAAACCACCATATCCCCACAGCACTCAAAAATAATTTGTTTTTTATATTATCACAAGTCACATTATGTCCCTTAAAAATTTTTATTCAAGGACTCCACAACTGATACAGCTAGGAAAATGCTGATTTTAGTGTAGCAATGAAACAGAGGTCTGATTCAGCTCTCCTCAATACTGGGTGCAGAACAGGATTTTGCCATCAGAAAGATGAAAGGATACAACAAACACTGGACTGGCCTCCACTGGGAAATGGAGGGTAAGGAACAGGTCTGATCAGAGAGCCAGGCTGAGGATCTTGGAGTGTGTTGCTGGCAGTTCTGTATGTAGAGGAGTTTTTACTGTGGTGAATTGACACTGGCCTGGAGCCAAGCAACCACACAGCCTCTAACTCACCCCACCCCACCATGTTCATTGGGATGGGGGAAAAAACAGGAAGAACAAAAGCCAGTAAACTCACAGGTCAAGTTAAAGACAGTAAAACAGCTGAAGGAAAGAAGAAATTAAGCAGCAATTGAAAGGCAACTCACCAACGCCCACAAGCAGATTGATGGCCCAGACAGTGGCTGAGCAATGGACATCTTGGAAGAGAAAGCCCTCATCTCCTTCTTGCTCTACCCCAGCTTTTATTGTTGTTATATGGTCAAGCATGTTGTTATATGGTCAAGGATATATCTTTGGTCAATCCAGGTTGGCTGTCCTGCTGTGTCCCTTCCCAGCCATCAGCCTACTCCTTGGTGGAGCAGGAGGACACAAGCTGTGACACTGTGCAAACATTGGCTAGCTGTAGCCAAAACACTGGTGGGTTATCAACACTGTTTTAGCCACAAATTCTAAATGAAGAAAGTTATCTCCTGCCCAGCCAGACCCAATACATCAACTTAAGCAAAACCAATTCCCCAGGACTCCTCTTAACTTTTAGCCTGAATAAAATAAAGGAAGAAAATCAATGTCTTCCTTGGTGACACAGTGACTAAAGTTGTTTTCCAAACAAATGGACAATTTGGGAGGAATTTTACCACACAATTCATCAGACTGGCATAGCATATCAAAGTGCTAATCCATCATTTCCTGATTGCATTAAGATATGCAGGAATTTGGGATCAGGCAGGAGTATACTGTATACAATAATAGGATGTTTGGAACTGTACCTTCAGCAAAATATCTCTCACTCTAACTGGGACACAATCAGTGACTATTGGTGTATTCCTAACCCACACAATTTTTATACATAGCTGTGTAAGATACAATATCTAGAATGCAGGAGGCCTGGTTTGGCATCCAGGCCTCTGGACTATTTTTTGGGACAAAGCAGTGTTGCTGGCAAGTCAGTGCTGGATCATAGCTAGTCCTACATCAAATTGCACAGCATTATATAATGAAAATTGTTCTTCAGGGCTTTACACTGGTAGTCACCTATCAACCAAATCATTTGAGATGCCAATGTAAAACCTGCTAAAATCAAATAGCTATTCTTGTGGGATTAAAGCTCTTCAGACCAGGAATCATCTAAAGGGAAAGAAAGGTGCTGCATAAAATAATGGTGACTATGGTCAAGGGTATGTGTGGGAGAGATAATTAAATAATGGGCTTCTGTTTCATCAGGCAGGATAATTAAAAGCAAAGTCAAGGAGTTTTGGTTCTGCAGATTGCTCAATGGTGCAGGATCACAGCCATAGGTGGAAGGTGAAAAAATACAAAAATTCCACAAGAAGGGATACAATTTCTGGTTGATACATATCTTAAAGTCATCAGAGTATCAAGAAGCTGAAAACAGACATCATAAAACTGAACTCCACAGACACACTACACCACTGCTAGACACCAAAATGGGGAATTTTTGATAGAGAGGATCTGACCACAAAAACATTTCTCTCCTAGTGCAGCCAACTCAGGGCAGAACAAAGGCATTACAGCTGCCTCAAAAGAAAATATTGACGTCCTTCCTACGTTGCCTGATGAGAACCCAGGTACTCATTTTTCTTATTTCAAATGTGTTACAGTTTTTCAGAGTAATCCTGTCCAAATCATTGCAGAGCAAAATTGAAGTAACAGAGCCCACCTAGATCATGGGGAATTTTGCAACCTGCAAAACATTTGAAAAATACACAACCCTTATGTACTCCATGGCGTTCATCTCCAGCATGAATGATCTTCATGGTGAAAATTTTTGCCCTTCTCTTGAGGGCAAAAAAGAAAGAGGGTATCAGCATAGCTGCTCTTGACACAACATTTTATAATGCAGTCCCTTGCTCTTCTTGATTCCTGGGTAAGATTTGCTGAAGGACCTGGGGGCTGAGGTATGCCCAGAATCATCTGGAGAACATTTAAATTTCTCTGTGCATGACACATAAAAGGCATTATAAGAGAAGGGCTGGTGCCATAGATCCTGGGTGGATCCAGCCTTTTACCCTGGGAAAACTACAGCACCAGTTGTTTTTCTTGAAGTGGTGATGACATTGATTGGAGAAGGAGGAGGAGGCTGGTTCAGTGCTCAGTCTGTGGGCTTGCAAGTATGTTCTTTTCACTTATCCTTGTCCCACGAATGCAGGCCCCAAGGAGGAAATAGAGAATGCCTGGACGAAATAGAGGAAGACTTTCACTCCCCTTGTATACAAAATTAAAAATAGAGTCTTAATTCTGTTGGTCTTAACCTTATCAGGTATTACAAAGATTAAGAAAACCATTTTTGGTTGAAAGAAAGCGACAATGCCTTCTTCAGTTCTTCACTCAAAGTCAGTGGTGAAGGCAAAACCTTGGAAATGTAAGCGGGGCATCTCACCAGTTCAATTGAACAAAAAATCAGAAGATGAAAAACTGTGTGAAATAATTCTCCACCAGAGCTCAATCTGTATTCAAACTCAATTTAGAGATGAATGAATGATGGAAACCAGATTAGGGCAAGCAAACTCCAATCACCATCATTATTATTATTATATGAGAAATTACCATTGCAGCACTCAAAATACTCACTAAAAATAGCATCTTGGGCCCAAATCCTTCCTGTACAGTAATTTAGTGTTTATGTGACTTCAATTTGTGAAAGATGCATTGAATTTCATGAGCATCTACAAAGAAAACAGTGTCTTATTTGAAGGAGATCCAGGAATTCCAATGCTGACCCAGCACAAGACAACTGATTTGCTCTTGAAAATGTATTTAAACAAAGGGAAGTATTTCTTTGTCTATTCTCTATCTTGCTATTAGATTTAAAAATGCTGTGCTTAGTTTCTAGCAAAAGCATAATCATAAACTTGCATATTTTAATTATAATTAATCTATTTATTATTTTGGATTTAAAAGGATCTAGAAACATTTATGGGGGTGTCTAAAGCTCAGGAGGTTAAAACATGACATATTATGCAGGTGACTGGTGCAAAATATTTAATGCAAGGGAAGTTTTGGTGATAGCAAAATCAGGTCTGCCATAACTGGTAACAGACATGGCAGAACAGAATAGGTTCCAAATTTGAGGCAGCATTTATCAGGATAAACTGAACTTCTGGTCCCTGGGATTGTAACACAGGGCAAACCAACTACTGAAATGGCCAGAATAATTTGCAGTGCTGTTATTAAGTACAGACCAAAACTTTTTTTTTCCCTTGCAAATTTAGAACATGCACCACTTAGTTCTTAGTGAAAATTCCACACATGGAATTTGCCATATTGCTGCACCTGACCTAACTGGCACCTGGCTAAATATTCAGAACACATGTTTGCCTTTGCATATCAATGGTAGAACTGATGTAATGAAACAGTCCAACTTACAGATGCAGGCATACTGAAAAACTCATTTAACAGCCATACTTCTCCCCCAGACTGCACAACATATTCAGTGTTTATGATGAGCACTGCTCAGACAGCATTCCTGAGTGGTCCCAGTGACTCTCATCGTGTGCTGTAGCTGCCTCAGAGCCATCTGCTTCCTGACTGAATGATTCCCAGGGCACAGGCAGCTCCCCCATGCTCTGATTCAAACGTATAAATATTCACACCAACCTTCACAGATGGATATATGTTGGCAGGAGTATCTATAACACTTCCCTTCCTCAGAACGAAAACTTTTTAGGAAATAAATCTGTTGTGGTAAGAGAAAAAGGGTCAGGCATTCTGTAAAGCAATTTATGTGAGTGTATACTTGAAAACCTTCCCTTTTTAAAATGATACTCACTCACCTTTAATCACAGTCATTCCACTTAAAAGAGGGGAAAAAATAGTCACAGTAAAACCTTCTTCTTATCACATATCTGTTTACTACACATACCTCTCTATCACATCTGTCACTCCCAGGGCTTTTGCACCTAATAACTCTCAAACTGTGCCATCCTCAAACAAATCATAAAGCCTAAACAAACAGAACTAATCTATTGAAATTTTAAAAGGTTGTAATGTCATAACTGGCCTGCACAGAACTAATACCACAGTGGTGTAAAAAGCTGAGTTCATCCAAGTCCCTCAAGCTCATTTATTTGTAACATTTGTCCATTGCATTTCACGTCCCTTCGGTTCTTCCTTTATTTGTGTGTCAAATGCCTTTGATGAAAAAAGTAATTAAATATTTCCAAAACTATCTGTGGTTAGTAGTATGGTTTTATCAAAGTAAATAATGCAATAACAAAGCTCAGCTGTTGGATTACCCCCACCCCACTTTTGTCTCTCTTTTTTTCCTTCTAAGTGAAAAATAGGGAGAGGACCTAGTTTCAGCTTTTCCCTTGAAAATCAGGTGCACAGTGTGCTTTGAATTCAGTTTGCACTCACAGCACACATGCACACAGCTGTCATCCCATTTCCAGAGCAAAAGCAGACTAAGTTTAGAACAGCACATGCCCATGACCTTGAGAATTGTCAGTACTGATGCAACACTTAGTGTGTAGGCACATGCAGGAAGTGAAACCATTAGAGTCTGTTCCTCACAGTTATTGTTGTATCTCCTGAGAGACCCAAGGAACACTATTTTAAAAACTGTATAGCTTCAGGGTCAAAATGTACTTGCACAAAACTCTTAATTAATGGTTCTGCTCTCTTGCAGGTACTTGATACTTTGTTGGGTTTCTTTTACCTAGAAAAAAACTTGAAAATAACAGGAAAAGGCTTGGAAATGATATAATTTATGATACCTGCATAAAACCATAATGAGATACACAATGCAGAGTATCGTGGTTCATACACTAAAACAAATTGAAGTTTCAGCTCCCAGGCAGGTCTGTACTCAGTAATAAGCTCCTAAGAAAAGGATCTAGTAGTTGATGTAGAGGAGATTCAAGGAAGCCCTTTTCAAATTTTTATGCTTCCCTTTCAGAACCATTTCTATATGCTTGGGGCCAACGAATATTTTAAAAATTAAATCTCAACAAGTAAAAGCACTCTTGCCTTCAAGAGGACAGTGAAGGGAAAGGAAGGCACACATTCATATGAAGCACAGGGGTGTGTCCAGCCAACTTCAGGATAGGTCTTGGCTCTCTCTAAACTTCAGCTTCACCTGGCTTCTTTGTGTTTATTAACAACCCCACATCTAGCTGTTAATAAGAGAATATGCTTGAAATAAATGAGCTACAGGACTGTAGCTTTTCCAGCTTTCTCATGGAATTGCATATTAAATGTTTCTCTTTATGCTGCACATCCTGAGAAGATCAGGGGAAAATAAGGCAAAGTTTTCCATTTCCATTAGAAACCACTTCTTTTTATCATCTGTGGTTTCAGAGAAAATGGTCTCGCAAATGTATTTCAAAAGCACCCTATAGATTGAGAAACTGAGGAAGAAGGAAACCCAAGGCGTGTTATTGTATATAACCCCACAGGATGGGGCTGGGGGCAGGGAGGGGGGAGAGAAGCATCTCACAGTGTGACAAGTGATGGAGTTGGCAGTGTGACCTGACTTTGAAGATTGCCTGCAAACAACAACCTTCATTTCATGTGCTGCTGTTTCGGATGCAGAGGATGATACTTCAGGTGACAGCACTGCTTATGATGCCAGTCAGGCAGAAAAGAGAGGACTGCTCACATGAGCTAGATTTACATCAGGCATGGTTTGTATCACTCAAAATACCTGTACATCCTTTCATGGTGCTTGAGGCTACCAAAAGGGAACTCAAAAAGCTAAAATTTAAAACTCCAAACCTTTTGTGCAGGACAGCAGGGTTACAGCAAGGTGTAATTCCCCCTGTTTGGAGAGAGAACTCCACTTTCATAAGCCTGGGAAACCAATAAGCAGAAGTGTTCCAAATATATGTTACAGAAAAATGCTCAAAGACAGTGCAGAAAAGAGACAAAGAAGGGGCAGATTGTTGTGAAGGGCAATCCAGTCCCTCTGTATACAGAGGTGTTATTTGCTAGCAATAGCTTTATTAATGGCACTATCAATCTCTCATTCAACATAACAGAGTATTTTTTGCCACAATTTCCCACTCTCTCTGCTGAGATGTACCAGGGGAAGCTGTATCAGTGACTGGCATGCTAAATTTGGCTGTCACACTGACATGCTTGGCACAGGATGAAATGTCTGTGCTAGAAGCTGCAGAAGCTGCAAGTGGAGCTCTCTTCACATCGCCAAAAGATGAAGAACACTAGAGCTGAGAGCAAGGCACCAAATCAAGCTGGACCTGCTCTGCTGGGCTTGCTCACTTAGTCCCAGTAGCAGTGCTGGTCAGGGCCAGCTGCAGAGGTGTAAAGAAGCACTGGCAGCTTTATGGGGAGACATGGGAGCACATGAAGAAAGGGAGGGAAAGGACCAGGAGAGATAAGAAGGCAGCAGGAGCTATTTCAGACAGCAGAAGTGGGACACTGGCTTGAAGGGAGCAAACATGAACAGAGCAGAAAGTTGAGGCAGTCACGACTGTGGGTGTTGCTCTGAAGATCTGGGAAGCTGCAATCAATTCATTTATCCTGTCAGAGCCAACACCAAGGGTAGCAATAGTTTGGGCAGGAGTTTGCCAGTAAGGACACAGCCCACATCTCTGTTACATCTCTCTATAATGAAGCATTTCACTGACACCAAGACAGTTGAAAGAGCACGTCCTCTGCAACCAGGATTCCCAGCTGTGTTTTTCAGCAAACGCCCCCTCGGGCAAGACTCACTCACAATTAGTTATGGTGGCAGCCAGTGTTGCATTGCACCTTGTTGTGGGAGTCCAGGGCATCCCTCTGGCTGCCCTGGCAGGTCTGGGACCCTGGCAGGAGTCAGGAACCCCCCTGGACAGAGCCCCCAGAGACACTGGCTGTGATCTCTGTCCATGGAAAAGAGTTTTCAATCTTACAGGATGAATTACCAGCTCTGAGTGTTTGATATAAGCAATAATTAAGTGTGGCACGGGTGCAAAAGTAAAATTTTAGGATTCTAGATAAGGGGTTCAAAGGGGACAAGATGGAGGAAATTGGGTGTGTCTTGTCCTTTTTCTCCTTCTTCATGCCCTCCATGTTTCACTGTGGTGTTGGCATTTTTCTGTTGGTTCAGGCTGGGGACACACTGTCCAACGTAGGTGACAGATATTGGCACGTTATTGTAAATCCAGCACAGGTAGTTTGTGGTATTTAATGTTTGTACCATCCCACTGAGGGCAGAGCCCCACACGCTGCCCTGCAGGACAGAGCTGCGGCAGGGCAGCAGAACATGTTAGAGATAAACAGAATAAACAACCTTGAAACAGCACAGACCAATTATGGCTTCTGCTTTGGTAACAGGGCAGAAAGACAGAGACTTTCTATAATCTTGGAATCATCAATAGCTCAGATTTAGACACCAGGTGAGACACGTACAGGAACTGAATGTGACATGCCACCATAGCGACAGATCAAACCAGGGCACTCCAGAAGACAAAGTGCTCCAATACCAGAGGCTTAAAGAGGCACTAAAGAATTTATGGAGAATGAAATGCAACTTCAGGGAAGGTGATAAAATTACCAGCCTCACCAAGAGCAAACACAGAGCCAAATGGCAGGATCATATAATCCTGTGCTACTGACAGACAACCTTGTAGGGTGTCTCAATACATTCATCTTAATTGAAGCTGAGCTGATGTGATTTGACAAAAAAAAAATCAAAAAAGAAAATGTTTTAACTTTTTTAAGTGATTGAGATTCTTTTAAATTAAGAATTATTGGTAATTTAAATTAGTGAATAGAAGTTGGTTGAAGCTTTTAATCAGAACTTTCTATTTTTTGGTATAGATATACATTTTAAAAAGATGTTTAGTTTCCTTTAAACATTTTGAAATTTTCACACACACATAATAATTTAAAAAAAAGGATTTTAGGGAGAAAAAAAAAAGTGCTCTTTCCTTTATAAATCGCCAGCTGTGTTTTCAGTGAAAGGCCAAAAATATTTTCTGGATTAAATACAACATCTCTGCCCTTCCTTCCTCACCAGCCCATACTGCTTTACTTCAACTTGCCCTGCTACTAGAAGGACTAAGAGTCTGATTCGGTGATGGTTGGCTTGACCTTAAGGAGAGCTGAAAGCACTTAGTTCTTTGTGGAAATAAATCAATACCTCACACTGTAAGTCCTTAAGAAGTGGAGTGGAGCAATGCCTTTATTCCAGCTTCCTACCTGCAGGGAGGAGGAGGCATGGCCAGCAGCACGGGGCAAATGCTATTCATTTTCTGCTTGAGGAGCAGTAGCATTACAGAGTCTCTGGCTTGAACTGGGCAACTGAGTGGTTTTTTCTGATGTAAGACTGATCTGGTAGGACTCAGCCACCAGCCAAATCAATCCCCTGCCAGGCTCCTTGGCTCAGTGCTGGGAAATGCACCCCATGCTTTTGGCACAAGGTAAGTGTTCCCCTGCAGCTCAGCAGAATCAGGTTCTGCTCCTCCCCTACACAAGGCTTCCTTGGACACCCTGAGGAAGTCACATAAGGACAGAGTTTTACATGTATTTTAATTTTTACAGTTGTAATGCTTTTCTATATGATATCAACTGCTCTTGGATGGATCAATGCACTAAGAAAGATTGTGCTCACACCAGCAATGCAAGGAAAGGCAAAATGTGAGACCAAGACAAATGCATACAAGTTGTGAGGTGTTCAAATAATACACAACACAGGCCATAGAAACCACAGCAGGTTCTGCTCTGTAATTCAGGCCCTTGCTATAGAGCATCTACGTTTTAAAAAAAAACCTCTTAAGTGTGTAAACATCCTTACCTACTTTCTATAGGTGTGCACCTTCTGTTTGGGGTTCCTTCTCCTCCACTGCAATAACGTGATCTTCACACATAATACCTGCCAGGAAACAAATGCCATATGCTGTGGGTTATCTGTAAATACAGGAATGCATATTGGCAAAGCAATGTGTTTGTGCTAAATGATTAGTTAGCTTATGCAATTGCCAAATTTTCCTCTCATTTCCCACACTCTGGGAAACATTTGGATAGATTTTCTCTTTGCTGATGCCAGTTTATCAGGACTTAATTATCTTTAAGACAATTTCAAATTTGCCTGAAATGGGGAGAGATGACTCTAAACCACAACACTCTGAGCCTAAATCATCTAACAGGGGGCACTAGATAGTACCCATTGGTATGTCTGACAGACAAATGCACTGTGTTACATTTTAAGAGCTATGCAGACCAGAAAAGAGGAAAGGAAAGCCATCAACCACCAGCACATCCCAACACATATAAGTTCATGGAAGTGCTAGGTTCTGGCTGTCAAAATATCTCAAGAAAATTTTCTTCTTCAACATGAAATGTCACAGCACAACCAGAATAACTACAAGAATAGAACCGTGTGTTTGCATAGAAACCCAAGACATTATTGGAGATGAACTGAGCCTCCCTTTTCAGTCTCATTGTCACAGGTGCTTCTAAACAACTTAAATGTTAATTTAGGGGGAAGATATATACATTGGGCCTGCTCAGACTCCCCTGTCTCACATATTACATGAGGTACACAGCAATAGCATGGGAGAAGAGGCACAAAAGAACACAAAGGAAAACTGTTTAGTCCTTCCATGGCCTGTTCAGTATTTTCTGGAAGTTACTGAAAGCCTGAACCTAGCCTTGGCCCTGACAGCAAACAGAAGGCATCAAGGGAGTTGACATACAAAAAGGAGAATTACTGGGTAGTACTGCAGTAGCAGGTACTCAGAAAGCATATGGAGTACAAGGATGCTCTTCTCTCATTGAGAAAATCATGTTTGAAAGAAGCTTAAGGAGGACACTCAATTTTGAGTTGGTGCAGGCAGTCTCTCTCAAAAGGAGGATTGCTTCACCTCTCTCAGAAGCACAGAGCTTGGCATTAAATGAATGCTTCCATTCTCCTCTACTGTTTTTGGAGGTGGGATGTCCTCTCTTGGAAGGCAAACCCCTAAAGCTTCCTCAGTGCTCACCTGGATCCTTGAGCCTCCTGCACAGCAAGAGCATCCATTTAATCCAGCTGTAGCAGGTAAGGCTCCCACTGGGGCCAAGGCCACTCAGTGCATTGCAGGAGGCAGCCAGGAGCTTCCCCAGCCCAGCTTCCATTCCAGGCTGACAATAAAAACCCAACTGCTCGGGCACAGCTGCAGCAGCAGGGTCCCTTTTACTGAGCTTGCCTCTGATATATGCCAAGCCCTGCTGAGCCTGTGGAAATCAGGTTTACAATAGCAACTGCAGCCATTAGCTTCCTCTTTTGTGACTCCCAGCATTATTATGCTGTTTGCGAACTTCACACTAAATGACCAGACTATAGGCTGGGAGAGATGAGACTTAGCAAGAAAAGCACATACACAAAGTGTGACAAACCCCAACGGCAAGGTTGTGCTAATAGCTTGTTATTTAGTGACATAAAATCACTGCTAAGAAAATACATGCAGCCTAAACCTCTAGCAGCCCTTTGACAAAACCAACAGACACACTCAAAAAAAAAAAAAAAAAACCAAAAAAAAAGCCCCTTTCACAACATTCCACAGGGCAGCTAAACGCACATGGGAAACAAAACAAACTGAGAAAACAAGTACCTTTCTGCCATAAAAAATAGGCCTTTCTTTCTCATGTATGATGCACAGGGAGGGGGTAAAGCACTCTTCTCACAGAGGAAAAAGACTGAAGTGGGCTTTGGCAAAGTTTTGCTTTAAATTGGAATTCTAAAAGTGGCTCTTGGAAGAAGCTATTCTTTATGCCCTCCCCTAGGCTTCAAAGGAGAGCCTACTACTTTCCCAAATCTTGACCAGGACATCAGTAAAAATGAAACTGAATACATGTATCTAAATATCTTGTTCCACATTTGAAAACTGAGCAGACCATGGTCAGGTAATGTTAACTGGTATGATTGCAATTTTATCATTTTCTAGTGTGGACACAGATTTAGCGCTCCAAAGACGTGTAACAGACCTCTCTGCATATGGAAATAGAGTCTGTGTGGAGGATGCAAAGCCTGCTGAGGCAATTAATGTCCAGCCTGGCTTATTGTTTTAGGCACCAAATTGTGTTTATGTGGCCCTAACTGCATGAAGAGCTGGTGCAGATGTGGGAGCAGTTTGGCAATGTCCACGTGAAAAGGCACCTGAGGAAGGTGGAGCGCAGTGCAGACACACTGTGCTGCTCTGTGTGCAGCTCTTCAAACAACTCTCTGTTCAAACAACTCTCTCCAGCACGCCCAGGGTGGGTTACCACATGTACAGCATCTCTGCATCACTGTCCTGTCAAGGACAAAAGCTGCCTCCAGGTGTTAGTGCCTGGAAACCCTCACAGATGGGAGCACACCGAGTAGTACAAAGACACCAGAGCTGGTTTGCATCAGTCCCCCTTCATCCAGAAACGAGAGTGCCAAAGATTCCATGATCCAGGATGCTCTTGCTCCCCACTGCTGCATGGGATGGCAACCAAGCAGGAGACATGAAGATGCCATTAATCCATACATATCCATGCTAGCAGCACAGCTGTTGGAGACACACAAGCAATGCTGTCAGAGGAGTTAATTTACATCATCCTAGGTTCATTATCTGAGGGAATACACTAGAGAGGGGTTGCAGGGATGATGGCAGTCACAACCAATCTGTTCCCACTGAGCCAAAGTACAATTTCTGATTTGGCAGGGCCAATAAACAACTGACCCACTTACACCCCTGTTTAAAAGAGTTTGGCTTTGTAAGCAAGGGAGAGAGAAAGAATAGCATACACCACACTTCACTTTATGGCTGCTAATTGTCTTGGATGACTATTTATTTATACAAATAATTTACTTGTGTATCCCACCAGGAAGACACCTGAGCCCCACATCATCTGCTAATGCTGGCTTTAATGATGCACATCCAGCACATGGGTACCACCACTCCCCTCCTGCTCCCCCAGACCTCCAATAGGGCCCTTGCCCATCTGTGCAGGAGAGATTAAATGATCAAGGTCTAACAATGGCAACCTATTAGTCTGAAAACTGTTCTTGTGGGATCTGCCAGGCTTCCTCAGGGCAAGCACTCTGCAGATGAGGCCTCGCTAGAGAGACAGACCTACAGTCCCTGGCTGCTAATGCAGGCATCTGAATTTATTTGTAGTTAAAACTGTTGGTCCAGTCAATTTAGACTCTTTTTTCAATCTTTGAAAAGTAAAATGTCGAGGGGTATATTCATGAATGAGTCTATCATTCAGCTGATTTCAGTGGGCAACAAACCTATTTTGATTCATAAAGCTAATGGATGTTCTACTGAGGTCATTCCTGTAAACTTAACCATAATAATGCATCTTTTGTAAGGGATGAATCTAAGCCTCAGTAAAAACCTCAACTCTGAAAGCTTTAAAAACTTCCAAATTAGGCTGAAATCTAACCTTGTAAAAGATGTGTATTTAGACCAGGTACTTTTTAATGCACCACAAGTAACAGATGTTTTTGACTGATGTGTTTCTATCTTCTCTTAGTACCAGGACAGGCATCGTGAGCTTTGAATACAAAAGTAGAGATTTTATTTCCATCAGGAATATGACAGCTACTTCATACTCATTGCCTAACATATAATTTCAAAGAAAAACTCTGAAAATTTAAATACTTAAAATTTGTCAAAATATAGTTTGACTCCATCTGAAAAGCACATGTTTGTTGCCACTGCATGTCCCAGAAATTTGTATCACACAGCCCAGTACTCCAGGAACAGCACTTTAATTTTCATAACACATTATCATCTATTAGTGAGACGTTTGTGCTGTGCTGTACTTCATTATCTCAGACTCTAAATACTACATCATTCTCTAAGGGCCTGTTTCTCCAGCTATGCCTGTTGGTACCCTTTCTTCACACATTTTTTCCCATTAAGGTCCATGGGTTTAATTTTATGGATAAAAGTTTGCAAGATGAACGTAGATTACTACAGTGATGACTGCTCACACATAGAGAGCTCAGAGTATTTACAAAATACTCCAAGCTGAACATAATGACAGTTAAATGTTTATCACTGCTGGAACAGGAGAGTGCACTGCTATAGTGAATTCTCCCTTTTCTACAGCTAAACGATTCTGGACTCCAGCACAGAGTGAAGAAATATTTACCAGCACAACATGCATGCAACCTGTGTATACAGCAGAGCTGCAAACACACCACGTGCAAAGATACCAAATGTCAACATTTCAGCCTCAAGCAGGTGCTTGTCTTCAAAACCAAATATATTGGTAACCTTTCTGCCAGATGTATTTGGCAGAAAGCTCTGTGTTCAAATATAGGCTCCTCTGGAGCCTCAAGAATGGCTCCTCTAAATATTAACTAACATCAGGAATGCAGAAAAATGTAAACAGCTTCCTTAGCCACTTTAGGCAGCTACTGCTTTCCCTTTGGAAACAGTAAGTGTGGATGTAAAAGAAAAAAAATAGTAAAATATTGTGAAGGCGGAGGAAAGAAGTACTATTTGATGGTGGAAAATTAAAAAAAACACCCAGTATCTTTATTTTTATGTGTCAATAACAATGAATAACAAATACCTGCTTTTCAAGTATTCCTGACTGTATTCCATAGCTTTGTTTTCCTCCTGAGGCTTTGGTTGCTTGACCAATGCAATCACCTTTTTATTTGCTAGTGTTGCCCTTCCCTGTATCCTGGATTTTCTAACCACCTCACAGTTTGTTGGCAAACACTAGCAACATTCATTCAAGTCAGGTCTATGCCCACCACCTCAGAAAAGCTCTTGTCCTGCATTTCTGGAACATTTTATTGCATCATGACATTTTTGCCACATGCCCTATCAGTCAGAAGACAGGAATCAGTTCTCTCTGTAGTAGGTGAGAGGATCTGTCCTATTTTAAATTCTTCAATCTCTTCCTACCTTGCTACTCTCATGAAAGCTGCCTTCACATTGTCCTTCAGTAAACTTTTCTAAATATGCTTCTGGACCTCTCGTGATCTTTAACAGCAATAGAACCAGGTTTTAATTCTCCTGATCAAAAACTTCTTGTAGCACTGATAAAGATGAATCAGATTCATATCAAACATCAGTTCTATTGTGGTCAACAGGGAGGTTCACCAGCATTCACAATCCTGGTGTACAAGTCACACCACAGTTAATAATCAGTGCTACATGTGGCTTACCCTTGATGCTTTACAAGACAAAACTGAGATAACCTGATGCAACATCTTCACTCACAATGCTCTCTGGGCAATTGCATTACCTCTGATATCACACAACAAAATTACTATTAGTCACAGCTTATTCACCCACATGTCTGAAATGCATGGGAGGTGCCATTTCAGCTAAAAAATCACTCAAGCTCTCTTCCCTCTGCTGCACAACAAGTGGGGGAAGACATCTCCTTCTTGGTGGGGTCCAGGCTGCAGGCATACATGTGGGCATGGCTGGAAAACCCAGTGCCAGCTGGGCAGAGAGAATGTGAAATAGCAATGCAGATTTCTCCTTGGAGTGTGTGCCAATAAACACTGCTGCAGGCTCTGCGTGCTTGTATCTGACTTCACTGTGCGTGAGAGACAAGGCATCAATACTCAATTTACAGCAAGAAGATTGGTACATTTTCTGGTGGAGTAAGAAGTCCTCTACTTCCCCAGTGTGTGACCTACTGGTATTGGCAGCATCTGCAGAAGAAAATTCCAGAAATATATTCGAAAAGCAGATCCTTAACCTAGAGACACATTGACAGAGTGAAGAGCTCAGATTCCAGTGTTTAAATTGACTTTCCCAAAGACATTACAGTCAGAGATCCCTCTAGACTTGGAATAGAATGGGGCCTTTTCAGCTAGTGACACACAGGTTGTACAGCTGTGTGCTACATATGTGCTTCTGCCCTGAACCCTCTACACAGTTTAGAACAAGAATAAGACCTCTTTCAATACTGATAATTATATCAACCCATTCTATAAGCTAAAAAAGTCCTGAGCCCTGGGAAGCTGAAGTAATAATACATTATATTGAGCATTAATATCCCAAAAAAATAAAAAAGTTCAGAAATGTGGTTACCTTTTTGTTTCCAGTTTTCAACAAAGAACAATAGGCTACTTCTCACTCGGCAGTCAGGAGTCTGAGTTTCCCCTCCCTCTGGGACTTAGTCATAGAGGAAAACCCAGTCCATCACATTTTTTGATGATTCAGGCAGACCTCCATATATTTTTCTTCACTTAAACTTTTTGACAGATAATCAGATTAATTTTGTTTTACATCTTCTTTATCCCCCACTCCCAACAAAGCTCTGAAACCAACGTTAAGGCAAAAAAAGGATGACAATTCACAAATCCCACTTCTCACTGGTAAATAACTCCTATGTAACTGCTTTTGCTTTTCTAGAGAGTCCTCATCTTTCACAGCTTTTGCATCCAACGAGGCTCTAGTAGGTCACCTAACTTTTTTTTTTTTTTTTTTTTTGGCAAAGCAAGTAAAGCAGTACCTTTTTGAAATGCTTTGGGTAGGAAATATTAGATAGATCTTGTCAATAGGCCATACAACTAAAGTCTTCCCTATCAGATTGTAGTCTTTGGAGTCAAAAGTCACTGGTCTACATAAACACTGTAGACCTGCATGTACATTGGGGCAGCTCTTATTGATGATGTGCAGGAAGGGACAGTTTTGTGTACTATGGAAACACAGCAGTCATCAGATCTATAGAGACAATTTGAGAAAAGGTCAGGGCTCAAACTTCCTCTAGGAGTTTCTAGTGTTTCCAGAGGTTCTCACAAATTTATCTTGATTTGTTGGGTGAAATGTTACATAAACCAGAAGAATCTCAGGGTCATGTTTTTTGGTGAATTCAGAGAGATAATGTACTTTCATTTCCAGAAGAGAGAACACAGTCATCTGTCCCATTAACTATTCCCCCCTGAATTCACTTAGTATCAAGAATTTTTTTACTCCCCAAATCCACTTTCTTCATTCTTATCCATTGGTCCCTAAAGCACAACCCTCCACAGGAGCAGAATAATGGATTCCTGGTTAGTGTGGGAGATGCAATCTCATTTTTGCCCATGATGGAACTAATGAAGCTCACCAGAGTGATTAATTTATCTTCTTCTTGATATATTTGCTCATGTCAACTCCAGGAGAGATTCTGTCAGTCAGGTTAAGGTTAACACTGGAGTATCAACTCCTCAAAGCTTTAACTAGATCAGATATGATATAGACATGACGTGGGCATGATTTTCACCTATCTGACTCAAGGAAAGTGAAAATCAGGTGTGGGATGCTTACTTTCTTCCCCTGTGCTTGTATCTCTGCTCAGTCTTTCCCACATACTTTCAGATAATCTGGGGTTATGCTGTGACAACTGAGAATGCTTGTGTTTCTCAGGTCCTCTTCAATTGCCAATGAGAAAATTTTTTGTCCCAGCACACCCCTTGATCTCAGAATGGAATAACATTAGAATGGTTGGAGTGTGAAGAGTAACATAAATGATTTACAGCGCTTTGCTGGTACACCCAATGGAAGAGTTACCATTCTCTTTAAAAGTGAATAAACTTCCCACTTAAAACTGGCAGGATTTGTACAATTAAGATAAAAAAAAAATTAAAAATATTTTAAAATATATACCTCTACTTTCCCCAGGCATAAACATCTTCTGTCTTCTTATCTGAACTTCCAACTTCTGGCTTTAGCTCCTCAGACTCCCAACATTGATATAGCTGGAGGTGATGTATAGAGGAGAGAGGAAGAACAGCAGAGGCGAAATTCTCAAACCCCTTCTGGGTCTGATTTAAAGTGGGTGGCAATCACGGGGGCATCAGCTAGGAAAAGCTGCTACTTTCCTGCTGCAGACACAAGGGTCAGTAAGATGAAGAGACAGGATGAATGCTTCAAGACAGAGGCACATGGAAGATGGACCATTTATTTGGGTGCAAGACAGAGATCATGAAAAAAACCCTCACAAATAAATTTATACATTTATAGATATATATTTACATATATATTTACATCCCACCTCTGTCTCCCTCTCAGCAGCTCTTATCTCCCTTCTCATAGAAATCAAGCTGGGGTCTGGCGACTGTAGATATTTGGTCACCCTTCAGGTAACAACACTGAAAAGCACATCTTCTCTTCCCCACTGTTTCCAGTTTATTACCTGCTGCTGGAAATCACTCCCTCAAAGCTACAAAGTGTGTGCCACAAACACACACTGTTCTGCTGGGAGACCTGCTTCACAGGGACCTCTAATTCACCTCAGAACAAAACACCAAATTAGCTTAAAATGTTAACTGGGTGGTTCACCAAACTTAACTAATGTTCTCTGTTTGGTTTTGGGAGTGCTCACACTAATCACTGGGCTAGAGGCAGTAATTTCCCATTTTGTGGGTAATGATGAGAAGCCTGAGGCAAATACCCAGATAGCTGGGATGGGACTGAAACGAAGTATATTTTTATTTTTGTCTTCATGCAGAGGTAAAGTTTAACATCTTTGAGATACGCTTAACAGACCATAAGCTACTCAACAGATTCTAACGTAAAAACTTCAAACCACATCTGAGATGAACACAAAAATGCGGTCTAAAATTCATTGACTAAAATGCATTAATTAACACACCACTTTATTTTAACTGAGGCCAAGACTGTCTTCTACACCAAATCCCAGGGTACCACACAGCCTCCCCAGCTGAATCTTGCATAAGCATCTGCCATCACTCCTCATACTACTTTGGCTAAAGAAGTAATACATAAATCACATTAAATGTACAGCTTGACTCAGTCTTTTTGTGGCACCTTCACCCTCACAAAGTTTGTCTCTTTCTGGGAGATTAAGTAGAAACAAAATTTTGGAATGGATTTGTTAGTTTGAGTTAGAAAGAAAATAAAGATCTCAAATTCAGAAAGACGCTAGGAGAACCTTGCAAACCACATTTTTAGACACATTTCATCAACCATGAAGGAATAAGACATGATTTTCTTTGCCAAAGATAACACATTACAAAACAAGAAGAGAAGACTACAAAGATCCTCTCTTGGATCACTTTGACACTGTCCTTACCCCAAGAAGCAGTGAAAAATATAGATGTATCTGCAATTACTGAAAAATTCAAGAAGAACAAACTTAGTAAAACTAGAATTTTAATCACAGTAACACATTTTGAGACTGCCTTCCCCATCACTTCATTGATAACTCATTGATACAAATGGTCAAACTTCATGTATGTCTCAAAACAAGTCAGTACCACATCACCATCATCTGGGTCACCAGCACCATGCCCAGCATGGTGTAAAATAACTATCCTTTCTATATTAAGACAGAACTAGAGCTGGTTTAGTGGCTGGTGAAGGCTGCTAAGACTTCTGATTATGCTGCCCTAGGGAGCACAGGAGGTTTTACGGGAAGTAGAGGATGATTCTATTTCAGTTTCCTGCAGAACAAGACACCACAGCTGCTCTGTCATTATGTAGGGTAGGGTCCCAGCTCTAAATAACACTTTGAGTTAAATCATAATTATTTTTTGTTGTTTTTTTTAAATTTTTCTTTCTTTAATCTGTCTGATCTTGTATCAGCAATTTCAAGGAAAGAAAAACCTGGTTTAAAAATGTTTTTTCTATTTTGGAAATTGTGAGGTAAAAGCATTTCTTTAAACATGCAAAAGAGGGATTACATCTTCCCCACTCAGGAGCTGTGGCCACTGAAACATGCACTATAAAAATCAAAATATCTGCAGTACTGATAGCTGGAACAGAATTTTCAGGTTTGAGTTTCAGCTAAGCTCTTAACTGAAAACCAAAATAGTTGTTGATAAAATAGAAAATTAAAAATTTTAAGACAAATGTTTAACTAGTAATAAGGTTGGTTTTGTTTGTTTGTTTTTTTAAGGGATTTTTTTTCAATGTGGTACTTTAAAATGCAGTCAGCACAATACATACGGGATGGAAATCCACTTTGTGTCCAGGAATTTGGTGAGGGTTTTCTGTCTAACAGAAATCTTAGCTGAAGTCTCCTTGTCAGTTAATTATTTCCAGGTAGCTGTTTTCAGATCTAAGCAATCCCAAATGTCACACCAGAGCTGTCAATTCTCATTAGGATATTATTAATAAAGGACCAAATGGCAAAAATAGAAGGTGAGATCAGCATAAGTTACTGCTTCAAATGATTCAGGGAGCACTTGATCTTGAGACTAATTCCACCCAGATATACGGGGGCCTTGAGGGAAGGCAGGTCAGGAGTTGGGCAAAGAGTCCAAAGAGGCTTCAATTCCCCTGATGTGGTTGTCCAAGCTGTTTATTCCATGAGATGAAGGGGAAAAGAGAAAGAACCAGGAAGGGACAGGGCCTTATCCATGCTCAGGACAGGGAGGGCTCTTTGGCTCTCCTCCAACCCCGTTGGGGCAGGAAGGGACCATACAATCAGATCCCAGTCACAGAGGTGCCTGGAAAGGGAAAGAGCATAGCCCAAGAGCAATGCAACACCATGGATCCTTAACTTCTCCCCTCCTGAGCAGAGATAAGCATGAGGTTTGTCCCTGGCTTTGGGGAATTGGTGCTGCTGAGCTGCCACGGGACAGCAGCAGGGCAGGAGCCATCGCTCCATCGCTTCTTTCTCGGTGTTTCCCAGCTGCTCCTTGCCTTGCCTTTGAAATGCGGATGAAAAATCAAACCCTACAATCCCCCCCTGCCCCTGTGAGGACAGAAAAATCTCCTGGTTGGCTCGCCATAATGAAATGCAGGTGAAAAATCCAACCCTACTTTTAGAATAAAGATTTATAGAGAATGAGGATGTTTATTCACCGCGCTGTGGACGCACGTCGGGACTCATTGCCCTTTAATAGACGTGTGTACTTCTGAGAACTCTTGATCATTTTTAATTATCTTTACTAGTTTCTATATGCATAGAATTTTAAAATAGGTTTATACATATTTATTCTGCTGATTTTACATTATATTTACAGCTGGTTACACTTGTACTCAGTTTTTGTCTGAAAGTATAGAAAGAACTCCGTTCACTCTGCCCTGTCTGTTTTAAACTCTAAGGAATCTTTCTTATCGCTTATCTTTTAGCGTAGAAATTTGTATTTTTTCTCCTTTGCTAAGGTAATTTTTCTAAGGATGCAGTTACTAAACTAAATAGCAGATTTAGCAGGTTTAAAGTAGCACATTTTACCTAAATTTAAATAGATTTCTACCCTGTTAAATTTTCACTCTATCTCACCTTAATCCTGACATTGCAGCTTGGACATTTGGCCCACCTGGGCTACGTCCTCGGGTGTGTGGGGACACATACAGAGAGTCCAAGAGGTGATAACAGCCACAAAGCTCCAGACACTGCAGAAAGAGGTCCTGGAGTCAAAGGCAGGATGCCCTTAGCTTCCTACTGACACAAGTGAGGGCTGCCCAAACCTGTCTCTAATTCAAAAGCTATTTTCTCAACCCTTTGTAAAGATACAGCAACTTAAAAAAAATATTTTAAATAAATAAATAAATAAACAAACAAATAAATAAAGTGGAGAGATGGTGAGACTGCATCAAACCAGGAATTAGGTTCACTGGTGCTTTCAGTGGGAAATTCACTATTAATAACTTTGCCCAGCCTGAACAATTGTAGGCAGAGTGGCTATTTTAATTGCCTTATTGATTGTTTCCGTAAACTGTCATTCTGAAATCTCAAAATGAAACACAAGTTGGAGAAAAAAAAAGTGCAGTTTGTTCTTCACAAACATAGCTGTATGAACAATGACTCCCTGAACATCACAGCTCTAATGAGCATCACTAGGTGCACATGTCTGTGTCTATTCACAAGATTTCATTAATCTCTGAGCTTCCACACATATGTATTGTATGAAAATACTAAGTACAATGAAGAGCTGATACTGTGGGTTTGTGAAACTTCTAGAATAGCATACAAGCAGACTTGATATGCAGCTCAAGTAATGCAGTCCCTGACCCAAGAAAGCACTCCAACACATGCTTTATGTTGTCTGTGAATATTGTTACTGAAAGCAAATGAGAGCTGTTGGTGTTGGAAGTGTTTTGTTGGATTAAAGCCTAAAGGAAGAGGGGAACTGCACAAAAGACTTTTTATGACAAGTAAGAGGGAGAATTCTCAGCAGTACCGTCAGAAACAAAAAATGACCGGACACCTTCTACACTGGTTACTAGGATATCTAACTTCCATTTACCCATGCCACATAAACTGCAAATTCCTAGGAGGACAAAACAAAACGAAAAAAAAAAAAAAAAAAAAAAAAAAAAAAAAAAAAAGCTTAGAATCCAAAACAGTTAAGGGAAAACTTGGGAAGCTATTTTCCTTCCCGACAAAAACCTATTTTTGCAATATATCACTACAATCTTGGATTACAATTGTAGATGCCTGGAAAACTATGTTTGTAAAGGAAACACCTTCACCAGCTTTAAGAAGCATTATAATAGGGAAGGGCTTACAAAAAAAAAAAAATGGGATTAAGACCTGATTTTCCTAAAGCAAACAATCTTGTATATTATTTTGATTCTGTATCCCCAGAATAAGGGATATTCAGAAGATGCTACAGAGGAGGGAGCTATAAAAGAAGCAGCCAAAATAAAAGGAATGTATTTCCCTTTATAAGAGCATCTTGGGAAAAATAAAAATTTGTCCAAAGTCACACAGAGGTAGGTTCATGCAAAAACCATGAGTGAAGGTTGGTTGCTGGAATACTGAGCAGCTAAGGCAGGGAGAGGAGGTCATAGGGATGTAGCAAAAGAATGGTTTTAGTGAACCTCAGAGCAGCAAAATGGTTCTGCTCCCCTGAAATGCAATATCCCATCTCTTTTCTTCAAAGATGAGTGGATCTGCACTGCCCCTCCCACTCTGAGACAGAGGTAGATGCCAGCAGTCAAGCAAAACAACATATCAACATGGCTATTCAAAAATGAAGAGGGGAGTGTGGAAAAAGGTCACTCTTCATAAACATCAGCTTCACTCTTACTCTGCCACCTGGTTCGCCATGTGTGGGTTGAGAGCATGACTACAACACTGATTATACCCAAGGAAATGATTCTGCAAACAGTGGCCTTGTGTCAACAGTTTTTAGATTTTCTGTGCTGAATCACAAAGGCTTGGTGTGCAAACATGGTGTGGAAAGTAGCAAAGATATTTTGACCAATTTGATGATTAACCCCCCCCGGTAAAAAGTTGCTCATCCTAAATAGAATCTTGCCAGAAACGCTCTTGCCTTGTCCTGTCAAAGTGTTCGTTCACTGGACTGCTAAAATTTGCAGGTTTTGTGTAACTTTGCATAGATAAATTCAGTATTTTATTTCTTTACTCTGATCCCTTGAAATATTGTTGTGTCCTATCATTTCACTCCCAAGTAAAAGCCCCAGGCTTCTGTCAGAGTACCTCAGAGACACAAGTCTTTGACCTGGATGGAAGCAGTAGACAGCGTAGTGGCAGCTCACTTTAATAGCATGATGTCTGGGAAAAAAAACTCAGCCTGATCAAGAATAAAGAAAACTTCTATTTGAACTTGGAAAAATGTAAACTGCATTTTCTTAAACTAGTTTGGGAGATTTTTCTCATCTCATTCCCACAGCCTAGCAGTAAGATTACTTTCATGGGGAGGATTTATTCAATTTTGCACCAGAGTGTATTATTGTTTCCAGTTGGTCATTTTCAGAACATAAAGGAACTTTGGTTTCCAGTAGCTCGAGCCGTGTGTTTGTACAACCTGTACACTTCTGACGGGTATTTCACCCAGCTGAGTGGAGTATCCTGCACACAGCAGTACCCACCCCTCGTGAGAAACCCAACCACACAACATCTCAACTCATGCACTTGGGACTCTCCTATTCTCAGATACCAGTCTCAGAATAATCATTCTGAAAATGATAACTTTCTCACTATCAAAGATTACTTCCCTTGAGGCTTCTCAGTTCCTTCCTCTCAGACTATTTCCCTTCCTTCATGCTCATGTCTTCTTTCTCACCTACCTCTCCCCTTCCTTTTTATTCAACTCTCCTAGCTAATTTATTCTTTCACATCTTTCTGTTCTTCTTCTCTGCCATCTTACTTAATCCTTCAGTAAAGAGAAAGGAACCAGTCCCTGTCATTTGTGTATATGTCCCCAAAGAGACACTTGTCTGGGACTTGATTAAGGGATGTCTCTCTTAAAATTTATATTGGCACATAAAAAGAGCAAAGAGGTTACAAACTTACAAGGAAAGATTAAAATTTTTTTAAGGTCTTTCTCAGAGACTCATCATCACTTTTTTAACAGTTAGGACAGTGATTAATTGAAAGCATCTTAATTCTTTTGATTTTGGAAAAAAAACTAAATACCTTAATGCAATAATTTCTGGGAGCAAAAGTGATAAATTTGAGTAAGGTGCATAAACATAATGGGTTGGGCTTTGTTTTGAATGTATAATTTTCTACCTTAAATTGGTTCTCTAATCTCAGAACTGTTCTCTTACTGTTCATCTTTTCCACGTGTTGTGTGAACTACTCTGCATTTTGAGAACCTTTTCACATCAGTTTTGCTTGAAGATGGAAATTAGACATACTTTACTACTTAGCTATCCAAACAAACAGTCCCATTAGGTGACATCACCCTTACTAACCTTTAAGTAATTCCACCTACACAATACTCCTTCAGCAGCACTTCCACACAGTGAAATGGAACATAAAAAAAAACAAAATCAGAAAATGTTGCCACTCGGATTGAGTCATCTGTACTTGTGAAAATCTCATGAACTATAATGCAACTTTAAGCTGAAATAAGGCATATTAACCTGCACAAGCATAAAACTGCACAAGCACTTAAATCTCTTTGAATAGATACGTCCTTGCCCTCCCAAAACCACTTACATGACTGCAGTCATATTAGGACTACAGCATACAAACAAACAGAACAAGTGATGAGACAGCAGTGGTCCACTTAGACAAATTATAAGAGAAGGCAGATCAGGTTGCATTTTTGCAAAGTGAGTGACCTAGGTACCACTCCACAGATGCAATATTAAAACTAAGATAAGTATGCCACATTGGTATTCCAACATTGGATGTTGGCATCTCCATCTTTGCTGCCTGGGAGCTATCTGCTGGTTAATGTCAAACTACTTCTGTGCACAAGAAGAGATGCATATGCTCACCAAAAAATGAGGTGGGGAATTTATCTTTTTTTTGCCACTGACTTAGTGGAAGGTGTCTGTAGAAGACACTTAAGATGCTTCTCCCACTGCTGCTGCCACTGCCTTTTAGGAAAACTCTACTTTTATAGAAATTAAAGAGCATATTCTTAGCAAAACGAAGTCTAAATGAGACTTCACTATTCCTTCAGCTTTGAAATACAGTACAAACACGAAAGGATATGTTCCAACATAAGAATACAAACATTTCTATTCCTGCTCTTATGTTGGCTTCTTACACAAGAAAAAAGCTAACATCAAAATCCCTAATTGTGGTAACTTTACTTACTTTAAATAAATAACTTACTTTAGATAAATTAAAATACAGGCAGTTTTCTTGAATTCTGTAGTGGGCTGTGTTTTTTCACACAAGATGATATGTGCCAACTTTAGTGTCCTAGAACACTATTAAAGAAAAATAACACATAGATGAGAAATTAGTGGTTTCTTCATTTGAGAAATGCCAAAGTGCTGAAAAAGTAACTTTCTCAATTGGGGCTGGGGTGGGTCGGGGAGAGAAAAGTGTTTTCAGGAGATTTTTTTCATCTTTTTCTCTTCTGTATTTTGTTATGCACACGGGAGATTTTAATACTTTCATGACAGCTCTCAGCCCAGTGTCTTTTGTCATTGACAGCCTGACAGGACACCAAGGTGCTCTTTCTACATCACTGGCTGGTGAAGAAAAACACATCAATGATAGAAACTCACAACTACAATTTCAGTATTGGGCTAGCTGAAGTTTTTCCCAACTCTCCAGCCTTCACTTCCCTAGCAAGTCAGTTACTGTCAGTTTGCAGGACCTTTATGCAGCTCTCATTTCTGGAATATCTGGGGGCCCAGATGTACAGAAACAGTTCAACTGCAAAGATGGACATAGGGTGTTTGTGGGTTGGATTTTTTTGCAATATATAAATAGCTAAAGAAGTTTATATTTACACCTTTAAGCATTTCAATGTGTTCCTATTCCTAAATATTTTATTGATTAGCAACTTGAATACATAGCTATTGATCTTAAATTACTCTTAATCAGTCTAACCTCAACTCAAACACATCCTTCACATACCACACTCTTTCTGTCAATCACTTTGTAAATACTTAGCCAGTATTTGTTAAGACTTGTATTTAAAGTTGGTGCAAGTTTCTGCAGTTTCTGAAGCCATTCTGAACATGGATTGCTGTTTCTCAAAATGTCTCTGAATATATGTTTACACTGCAAGCCAGCCAAGTTTGAAGATGTTCTCCAGGTCAAACTTGTTCACTCTGTTGTTTATACATGAGCAAACACCAGGGTACAGACTGAGGACATGCAGTCTCAGGAACTCCTTGGGGTGGAGCCTGGCTCATACAGGTTGACCTTTTTGTTCCTGGTGATATGGATAAATCATCTCAGGACCAAGCAGGCTCATCCTATTCTATCCTAAGCTCTTCCCAAGCACAGTCTTAACATTCTGTGTCCGAGCTACAGCAGAGCTGAAATGAGAGCCAGCAATGCAGAATCACACAGGCCACAGAAGTCACCACCATTAACCTCTTCTAAGTATGCTCTTCATCTCCCAACTCATTTAAAACTAAACAACTTAAAAGGAACTATAAATCAGGGCAAAAGTCCTTCAAAGTTCTCACCAGAGTTTTAAAGTTATAAGAACAAAACTCAGACAGAAGAGATCATATTTAGGAGGAGTTCCACATAGAAAATTACCTTGCTAAAATTAAATCTGTGGCACATCCTCCTTTTAGACAAGCTGCCTTAACTCTTCTGCACACATACACACTGAACAGAGAGCAGAACTTGTCCCTTCCCCTGTTTTAATACAAGTCCTTTAAATTTGGGTTGTAAATGACCTTTGCATCCGTCCTCCTTGTTAGCTGCTGGTAGCAAAGCTAAAAGGCAAGGACAGAGTGAGTGGTCAGTGTTCTCCAGGAATATTTGTTTCCACTTTTGTCAGAGATGAATGTGCAGCAGCAGTATTGGACATTCCAGCTGCTGCCAGCTGTGTGACTGTACCATGCAGCTCAGGGAAGAGCTCATGGAGACAGACAAGAACGAGTATATTAACCCCCTCTCACTCATCCTAGCATGAAATTAAATAAACACAGCTCGAGGCACAGTGCTGCAAACATAACATCTTTAAAGGTAAAGGGAAAAATCTAAGAACGTTTTTGGAGAATAAGCAAAATCAGGCAGGTGCCCACTCTGTGGGGGTAGCCAGATGCCTGATTGTAATTACTGCAGACTCTTTCATCTAAATACATTGCAAGGAAAGGAAAATATTAGGACGATTTTACTTCATCTCTCTTGTTTCAAAAGCATATGTGCAAGTGGCATGGGATGAAGTGCAAAATATTAATAATAAACTCTCCACTCAGACTGTTCACAAGATGTTAAAAACCCCACAAAGTTAAATAAACCAACCAAACACCCCAGTCTCTACTCACCTGCCTTTTTAACGAGTATGTTTGGCACTATTTTCCAGGCAAGGATCAATTCCTTGACAATTCCTACATATTTATTTAGGGATTTAAGGCTGCAAACTGAGCCCTGCATGGTAGGTGCCACCTCACCCCACTCCCCTGAAAAAAGGCAAAGACAAACAGGAAGACAGGGCAAAGAAATGAACTGTCTTAATCTGATTTTAGCCTCCTCTCTCTCATCTATCACATTTTTTTCATCTCATAGGTTTCCTCTTTCAAATTCCCTCCTTATTACAGTGCTTCAGATCAGAGCTGTCTACCACAGCTGGGTATTAAACACCATCATCCCAGCAAGGTTAAGCATGTTTTAGGAAGACTTTAATTTAGGCAAGATGTGTTAATTATGAGTATGTTTACAGTGTTATTCATTCATTTTAAGAACATCCAGTACATAGAGTTTTCTCCTGGAGGGAGAAAGTCTGTAAGAGAAAATCCAGATAATGCAGCACTTTTTGGCTGTTGAGAAAGGCTTAAGGCCAAGTGCTGCTCCATTACTTCCACACAGCTACTGTTTTCAATAGGAACAAACACACAAACATCCACAGAATTTAACTCTTCACTCTTCTGTTGACAGATTCTCTCCAGATTTGTGTGACTGATGTTAGCCAGATGGAGTCCTAGAGGTAATGTTACTGCTCTAAATTTATTTGTTCTAACTCCTAAACAACTGTGTTAACAGAATCCACAAAATTGCAGATATAGAAACAAATGCTTTTTGAAACTCGCCAAAAAATGCTAATCTGTTAGTCAGCATGAATCATTACAACAGCAGGGTTTCCCAAAAGCATTTTAGGAATGGGGGAAAAGAAAGTACACCTCTCCTAACCTCATTGGTTTTTAAGCTGGAAAATGAGGTAAGTAGCACCAGATATTATAAGTGTACAAAAGACAAAAATGTGTCTAGTTCTATGTTTCTTGGGCACATAATCACTTTATCACAACTTGAAAAGCACAGTAACAATTGTGTATTATCCTTCTGTACAGCTGTTCATGTGGTTTGTAAATTATCTGTAACTTTGCAGCAGATTGAAATTCAGAGAGGCTGAAAAGAGTAAGTGTGGACATTGTTAGACTGGCAACAATATCCCTAGGTACTAGAACAAAGGCAAAAGACTGCACAATCATAGAAGATATGATAATTGTCAATAAGACATACTTTTACACACAATATCAAGTGTTGTATGACCTGCATAGACTGAAAACAACTGTTGGACAAAACTAAATAGAGTTGGTACCCATGGTGTTCTTTGGATTAATATTACTCTTACCTCTTTTCCTATGACTTAATTACCCTGAATATTTGATTTACCTCAAAAAGATGAATTGGCTGCATATATCCAAAAGAATTTTAAAAATCAGAAAGAAAATTTTAAAACCTTGCAAATTCTGTCATAGGAGCTGCTTATTGGAGAGAAGTCTGTGTGGCACAAACCTAGCCCTGTAACTTAAGATTGGTTCATTCATTGACCTATGGATTAAGATGGATATTGTCACTGAAATGAGATGGAAAGTAAATACAACTGGAGATCATTAAGCCTTTGGATTTTATTTTTAACTTATTTTTGTTTACTGAGTGTGTTTGGCATAAATGTTACTATTTAGAAAATGAACAAGTCTTAATAAACATTCTAATACATCCTTCTACAGTTTCCTAATCGACCCCTGTGGAGCATTCACTGGCACACTAGTCTTTTTATGTTTCATGGATTTTCCACCATTTTCTTTTAAAATCATCCTATATCTAATACCTAAATTACACAACCTGGAACAGGCTGGGTCACAACCTGTCTGCCCTTCTTATTTAGCCTGGTTTCTTTTCCCATCCTGTTCCTCCCAGGAGAGGAGACTGAGATGCTAGAAATTCCTGTTATGAAAGAGGCTGGTACTTGCTGATCACCTAGACCTTTCTCTTCATAACACTGGCTGCTATTCAGCCAAAATGCTTCCTACCTCCAGGTCTGTCTCATATCACACACCTGCACTGATTCCTCTCATTTGTCTTCATCTGGCACTTGAGCCAGCTGCTGCTTAGCCAAGTTAGGTGCATTACACATTTTTAACTTCCCTTGGAAGCAATCATGCCAGCCCCTCTAATCATCTGTGTTGCTGAGTGCTGAATTTGCTCCGATGTGCACCAGGAGCTTCCAGGAACAGCACCTGAAACTGCATCAGAATTGTGTGCAGGTTTTTGAGTGGCACTTGGGCAAAGTATGGGACAGGGAAAGATGCAATCTAAATCTCAAGCAGCCAATTACCTCAGCAGCTGCATTCAAGGTGCTCACAATTCCATGCCACAACCATGCATCTGAGCCCAAATTACCCTTTGAGAGGGCACCTGGGGATGGAACTGATCAATGCAACAGAGCACCTATGGCTCAGGGAATAACAGGGGGAAGAAGTCCTGTTAAAGATCAATAAAGGAATGTCTGTAAGCTCTGACACACACCAACAGATCTCAGCTATTGCAGTACCATCAGCCTTTGAGCTGGGCTTCTAAAATAACCTGAATTTAATCCAGGAATGAGGAGGCTCTACACCATCTTCACCCTGCAACAGACTCAGTGCAGCAGACAGGCTGCCTTCTCTTCTTCATGGGGTCCTTCCAGTAAGTCTTAGGTAGAAGGTGATGGGGGCACATCTCCAATTCCAGCAAGGCAGTGTGGACACAATAAAAGCATGGCTCATGCTTTAAAGTCCACATTTGAGAAAAAAAAAGACTGAATTTCCTCCAATAAAACCCTATTTTTAGCCTCTTTTTTAGATTTCATTCTAAGACATACACTTTGTTCAGTTAATGACAGTGAAATTATGTCACTGATTACTGAGAATAAGAGGCCACCTTAGCTGGTGTATGATGAAAAGCACATACCTACACTGAGATTGTTTTCTCTGCCCCAAGACTAAAAATAATTTTTTAAAACCAGCTTAAATTGAACACAACAGAAAAGGAATCTTGTATTTGGGAGCATGTACATACTGTCCTCAGGAAATTCTCCTCTCAAACAGTGTCACTGCAACTCAGAGGTGACAATAAAACAAGAATTGGTATATAAATCATGTTTATGATAAAAGCAGCTTTCTTGCCAAAAGGTGATTCTTAATTTTCTGTACCATTCTGCTTGTGAACGTGTTCACTTCTCCAAACAAGAAAACTGACCCAACATGGGTGTCAGCGTGTTCCCTGTGGGGAACCACACCCCACATCCTTGGTGATTTCCAGCTGGCTTATGCTAGTGCAAATATGGGATAAAAGTGCCAAACCAGATCTCAGTGAATATAAACTAAGACTTAACAAACTGCTGTGACTGAGAATAGGACTCGCTCAGCAAATTACTAATCTGACAGAACCATTACAGATATAATGTTGTGTTAATTGGTTGCATGAGCACATGAATTTCACAGTCAACACCAGTTATGGTCTATTTTGAGTTAGCCTTATCCCAAATCTACTTTGTTCCAAAATATTCTGATACTACAGCAGTTTTTCATAGCACTGTAATGCCATTTATTGCATTTTTCTTGCAAAAGAGAAGAGGAATATGACCTTCACACAGGAGCTGCTAAACTGTCACAGTAGTTCTGGGACACTGCCCAATGGAAACATTTCCTATCAGTGGAAAGATAGCAGAGGAAAGCTGACACACCTCACCAATTCTTTCAGAGAACTGTGACTTCTCCAGCATACACATCCACAAGACCTTTAACACAGTCCTCCTGATATGAGCTTTATCAGCATCTTATCTTGTGCTTACCTTGTCCTTTGTCCCTCACCATGTTTCCCCCCACAACAAGACTGACTGTCCTCTGTATGCTCCACACTTCTTTAAGGCAAAATGTTACTCCTGGGAAGGAGGTGAGGATATTGCAGATGTTGCAGGCAGAGAAGGCAGCTCTTCCAGCATCTGCTCTGCAGAGACTTCCAAGGAGAAGATGACTGCCAAGGACTCTAACACCTTCTCCACTGAAAGCTTTTTCCTGTCTGGTTGCCCCAAATAGAGACAACCTTCCCTAGCATAGCACAGTTAAGGGACTTGGGCTACGTGGCTCTGTGAAATTCCCAGGGACGTCCCAGGGGAGGTAGAAGGGGAATCTCCTTTGTCATTCCATGGGTAAGCAGGCACAAGTCCCTAGGGCTGTGATTTACAGAGACACACCTCCCACACCTGTGGGAAAGCACAGATTGCCCTTCACTGTCGGGGAAGATGAAACAAGAAAGCCTTGTAAATATGATTGCCTGGCAAAAGATTTAGAAAATACAGAGATAGAGATGGTAACAAGTTTTGAGATACTAAACCTTAGTTATGAACAAGTAGAAAACAATAGTACAGCCAGGATGAGGACAATCCCCCAGTCTGGTTGAACAATGCCCTTACCTACAGGTAGGTTCAAGGGTCAAATGGACTGTTAGATCTCACCCCAATGGACGGTTCATCCCACACCTTCAAGGATGAGGCACCTGGAAACTCTCTTCTGCCCTGTCAACCACAGGGGTTTATTTATGAATTTTCGTCCCTGCTCCCAAGATTACTCTCTATTTTCCTTCACTTCATCCTGCTGCTGAACAATACCTAAGATTCTCTGTCTTTTACCAGAGGCCCATGTGAGCAGCTTTCTCCCAAATTTTTCTCCTCTCCTTTTTCCCTGAGCGTCTCTCACTTCACCATTTCTCTGCAGCCTCTTCACCCTTCAAAAAAAGGCTCAATATTCCTGTTTGCCAAAGGCTCTGTGAGTCACAGAGAACATGACTCCTGTGGTATAAACAAAGTTCAAGGCTGAGGTTACTCAGTCTATAAGAGGAAAGCTCTCAGGCAATGGAACAATAGTATGTCCAGATGCCAGACCTCCCTCAGCAGACTCTGTCCCAAAACCCCTGCATGCAAAACAGGTCATATTTCAGCCTTCTGATCTGAAGACAGCATGGTTCAATTTAGAGGCAATATTTATGGCTACCCAGCTCTTCTCTCAGAAGTAAAAGTAAAGTAACAAGTTTACATTTTATTAGCTAAGAAGTTAATCAAGAATGTAATTTTTTGCTTTACCACATGTTGCTGTAAGTTCAAGGCATGTCAGGGTTGCATGAGCTGTTCTTGGGAGGCAGTGGAAGTTCAGGGGAATATCAATATGAATATCAAGGGAGGCACTTTTTTTTTTTGTTACACAAACACGTGTGATAAGATCACACCAGCTGTTTACTGTCAGGATCACTTACAATGTGGGGCCCTGACTGCAGCAGTCCTGATATGTGAAATTTCAAGACAAAAAAATGCAGTAGTATAGTTTGCTACCAGTAACACCAAAATACAATTTTTTTTCCTTCCCATTTTCCCAGTCCAGTTTCCTGGAGATCAACAGGAAAATATTAGCTCAAGTACAGGGTAAGGCATTGGTTTGGTTATGATGCCTTGTACATATTTTTGTGAAGATAGTTTTCTATGGACATACTTTAATTTTGCAACCGAGAGATGATGCTTACTTAGGCATAAACCAAAATTAAAGAAAAGAGATCAGCTTTTTTCCAGTAAGCTTTAAACTGGTTTCCTCTGTGATATAATTTTAACATCTTTTTGGGATCAATGCCAATGAGACTTGCAGTGAAAGCTTTAAAAGCAAATGAGTAAAAAGTCACTGTTGAATATTCTACATTTAAAAGTATGTTTCTTAGCAAAGTGTATTTAAAAAAAGATCAATGAGAACTTTTTAGAGGAGGGAGATCCCACAAATGCAAAAGGCCCCCCAACAAAGTGGATCAAGGCTGAGTGGCTTCATTCTGAACTCTCCCTTGTATTTGCTGTAGCAGCAACATGGGAATTCCACCTCCATAAAGCCCATTCTGTAAATTGTAGAAGCTGTGACAATTTTGGTCTCCAGGCCTGTTTGTGGGTCTGCCAGGGCAGATGGGACCTGAAAGGCACCAGTTAAATCTTATTTTGGATTAACACGTGATTAAAAATTAAGGAATCCTTTTGACATCTCCTGTGGACACAACGTACCTGTTTCCCTCTGGACATTTTGTGATAGGCCAAAGCTCTGCTATTCCCTTTTGTTCTGTTTCTGCTATGGAATAGAGCTTCAAGCTTGGAAGATTGTTTGGGTTTGTGGTGCTGGTGGTGTTTTTCCCTCCTATAATTTAAGGGGAAAGCCAGACAAGATGCAAGTATTCTCTAAATTAGAACCACGGGCTTAGCACATTACAGGCTCTGTTCTCTCCCTCTCCAATATGTCACTCTGCTCCTCTCCTCTCCCTATTCCCATAAACATATTTGTGTTTTGTTTAACTATTTAGTAAATAGCATCGAGTAGATTAAGATAGTATCTCTCACAGTATTTTTTTTAATTGCTATTATGGTATTTTAATGTAACAAAAAAGTTCCTTTTTATACCCTTCTTGTCATGCTAGGCAACAAGCCATTGAAAAACTGTTGAAAGTGATTTGAAGACAACTGATCAGTCCAAAATTCACATTAATTTCACTTTTTTTTTTCTGATTTTTATCTGACCTGTTCTTAAAAACTTCTGAAAGAGACTCTGTAACCTTTGCAGCTGATATATTCTGGGGATTCACTTGTTATAAGAAGTTTTTTTCTCAATTATGCTATTGAAGATTTTTTTTCTCTCAATGCAATTGAAGACCATTTTTTCCTGCAATACCTAAGCTAGACTGCATGAGAAAAATATTCATTTTCTCTTTACAGCAGCATATATGAAAAGTTACTCTGCCTCCTTCCTTTCTGACACTGTACTTTATTGTCTGGACTGAGTCACTCCACTCTTTCAAACCCTCTGCATGGATCATTTCTCCAAGAGGAAAAGATGTTGGAAAGTATCAGTTGTTGGGCATCTGACAGTTGGAAATGTTTTCATTAAAAACATTTCTAGCTAGCAAGCATAATTGTTATCAACAGAATTAGCAAATCACTGGAAAAATCAAGACTCTCCCACATGGGAATATAAAGCCTCTACTGACATGGTTGAATTGGTTATTCTATGTCTTTGCTCAGTAAAGACAGCTTCAGAATCCACTCTTACCTACAGATTTCTTGCACTTATCAGTAATTCTGTTTTCAAAATAAAATCAAAATAAAGACACAGCTTTTAGACTTGCAGAGCGTGTTAGATTTGTCATCTTTGTATCCCAGTGACTAAGCTTAGCTGCGTTACCGCTTGACTTGGACTTCATATCGGATAGCAATATCTCTACAATATGAAAAAAGCAGGGTTTTTAGAGCCCTACAGCACAAACACAGCAAGACCAGATCAATTTCTAGCTTAGAAGTAGTCCTGGATTCTTCAGAAAAAAAGTAAATTTCATCTTGGCAGCATCCATGAATAACACGTTCTATGATCTCCAGTTGGCAAGAGACCCAATCCCATCTGGACAAATGCTGATCTGGCTTTCTCTCTTCTTATCAAAACCCCAGCAGAGTGACCTGGCATGAAGCCACAGTCCTTGAGAAACTCCAGCTATGAGGAGAACACCCTGGGTCCCTCCAGCAAGGCAGCAGCCAGGGATGCACTAAAACTTCAACACACTCCATGGGGAAATGAGCCACGTCCAAAGCTTCCTTCATTGTCCCCAAAGTGGTTCACAGCCTGGAGTGGCACTGACAACTGCCTTGGCAGCTTTAGATGAAAGAGAGAGGAGAGGAACAGGTACAGGATAACCAGACATTTTGTGTATTTGTGCATACACTGTGCCTTCAATAGGCTGTGGTGATCCTGAGGAGAAAAAACCCACCACTCTTCCCAGCTTGTATCAGCCGGTGACTCTGAGAGTGAATCATTTTCTCTGCATGTGTTTCCATCAGCCTCTGATCTCCCCTGCTCCAGGATGTCTCCATATATAATATTTTGCAATCTTTTAGAGTGGCAGTGGAATAATCTGCACCCTCACCTTACCATGGCAATCATGAGAAACACCTGAGACTGCTGGATGCTTTCTCCTTTTGGAAACTAACACACCGTAATATTTTGATGCACAAATTACACAAGTGAGTGTCTAGCTAGAAAGTTCCAAAATAGCATATTTTTTAATAAGGGGCAAATACTGCTTGTTTCTGTTTTAAGTGATGTCTTATACTTCTGAATTGCTCCCTTTGCCATAGAAAAAAAAGGATGCAGGCAAGTAAGAAAAAACCATTTATTTCACTTACTTTCCTTCTCCCACTTTGCTACTGAAATACTTGCAAAGTGAGTGCTTATGACAAAATAACCTGCCTAGTGAAGCAATGTGGGTGAAGAATACTGGAAAATAATCTAAATTAAACTAAAGAAATGTTCTGGTTTATCTTATTTTTTGGACAACAGCCTCAATAAAACTGCAATCTGACAATGAAGCGCATTCCAAAGGGTTCTGCTAAGACTGAGTATGCCTCAAAAGATACTAATGTCTCTTGGAAAATATTCTGGTTTAGAGAAATTACAGTTTTACTATATTTTTCTTGAGTTCCTCTTCTTTTTTCTTCTCTTCCATGAAAAACTCCAAGGTTTTTCTTGAATAAAATCATCTCTTCCTGTGGCTTAAAGAATAACTGAAGTTAAAATGCTTGGATTATGAAAAATCTGTCAGTCCTGTAGTTGGTATTTGCACTTAAAAACACTATCTGAGCTCTGCCACAGTCAGCAAGATCCAGAAGTGGAAGAGATTCATGGTCAATTAAGTGATTTTCAGCCTGGTGAAAATACTTCTACTTCCCATTATTTGGAATTTGGGGTTGGCAGTGTTTGCATGACAAGAAAAAGCCCATCATAACCAAACAGTTTATACACCTAACTGCATCTCCTAAAGGTCCATTTGGAACAGGTCCATTTGTTCCTAGCATGTAGAAAAAAGCTTGTCATCTCCTGTGGCAGAAGGCTACAGAAGAAAGAGGGTTTTGTTTATTAAAGGGTTGCTTTTGAAATTTGTCTTTTTCATGAAAAGAAACAAAAGAGGAGTTTGGCTATCAATTAGAACAGTCCATCAGCATGCAAAGCACTCCACAACAGACCAAGACTCCTGTTCCTAGGATTACCAGCATGGCTATGGTAATGGAAAAACGTGGTTATGGAGGTAAGATTAGCACAAGTAAACATCTGATGCATGGGAATATTTTAATTGTATATATTTTAAAATCTTTTCTATTAATAAAACTTATAAATTACACTTCATATGATTTAAAATGTCCCTTTTCTTTCTGAGTTTGAGAGCTTAAAAAGGAGCAAAACAGGGCACAACAGATGATCACGTTTCTGCTTTCACAGGAACATATCGTCTTAGAGCTGTAAGACCTCAGAAATCCCACTTGTACCCTAAATGAAACCAGCTTGTAATGAGCCTTATTTCTCCACATCACAGCTATTAGAGTTTGTAACCAGATGGACAAAAGCTTGCTTAATAAATTCTTTATTACATATCCTCTGGCCAAGCTTTTCTCAAGGTGAGCCTGCACTTCAGTAACACAGTGTTGCTAACTTTACATTAATTAGCTCAGGATCTTACCCCTGTAGCCACAGCAGAGTGAGCCATGGGTCTGTCAGAATCTGAGGTATTGCTGATTCTGAGATTGTAGAAAGTCTCTGTCTGTCAGCCCCACTGCCAAAGAAGAAGCCATAATTGGTCTGTGCTGGTTTCAAGGTTGTTTATTCTGTTTATCTCTAACATGTTCTGCTGCCCTGCCGCAGCTCTGTCCTGCAGGGCAGCGTGTGGGGCTCTGCCCTCAGTGGGATGGTACAAACATTAAATACCACAAACTACCTGTGCTGGATTTACAATAACATGCCAATATCTGTCACCTACGTTGGACAGTGTGTCCCCAGCCTGAACCAACAGAAAAATGCCAACACCACAGTGAAACATGGAGGGCATGAAGAAGGAGAAAAAGGACAAGGCACACCCAATTTCCTCCATCTTGTCCCCTTTGGACCCCTAATCTAGAATCCTAAAATTTTACTTTTGCACCCGTGCCACACTTAATTATTACTGATATCAAACTGGTATTTAAGACTGGATGTGGCACTCAGTGTCATGGTTAATTGATGAGGTGGTGTTAGGTCATGGGTTGGACTTGATTATCTCCAAAGTCTTTTCTGACCTAATTGATCCTGTGATTCTCTGGGGTCTGTGTGGGACATTCCAGGCTGACATGCAGGTTTGGCTTGATGTATCTGTCTCTGCTAAAATTGGGAAATCATCCATTGAACAGCATCTCTTAAGGTGGATTGGTGATTTGTAGCCATAGGGATTCCATTGCTTTTGTGAGATATGTAGCCTTGAGCTATGCTTCCTGTGGCAATGATTTCTTCAAGGGTCAAAGTCTCAAAAGCTCAATTGATGCTTAAAATAGAAATTATAATCTCATAAAATGAAGAACCTTTTGCCATAACAGAGCCAATTCAAATAAAATGACAGTATCTTTAAACATTTCTTCTAGACTTTAAACTTTTTGTGTCGTAGGGCCAAAAAAAATCTCCTTTGTGAGAAAATGAGAAAATTCTTTGTGATGCTTCTGATGGTAGCATTCAAAGCCATGTTCTAAAAATCAATAGCAAGGATGATTAAGGAGATGGCTGCTGTGTTTGATTTTTTTTTTTTCCTGAGGAAAGGGAAATCTTGCAGATTTGAATAGGCATTTCTGCCACTATTTAACAAAGAAACCTTGCCAAAATTGACTTCTGTGTGTCTCAAGCACAGATGATAGTTGTATCTTACAGCTGAGGACAGAATTCAACCCCTCAAAAATAACTACACTAAGAACAGTATGCACCCCCCAGATTTTTCTCCTCCCAGTGCACTCTCTGGTAGGTGTGGCAAGTTCTTCAAAATACAATGCTTTAAAAAAACCACTAGGGTGGTTTTGTTTCCAGGTTTAGCCTGACTGAAGGCTACTGTCCACAGTGAGCTGTAGTGCCTTCTGGTACAGGGACAGCCACAAAAGAGCACCCTTTCCTTCTGTAAACACACACACAGACACACACACACATGCAAGATACAAGAGCAAAACCCTTGATGAAAAAAGGCAAACTTTCTGTGGAATCCACTTACCCAAAGGGTAAAAGTCCAGTCAGCCTTCTTACAGCTTGTCAGGTTCTCCATAGAAGGTGTTGGGAAAGAGAATTGCTGAGAATGAGCATTTCACCCAAATTTCAGCAAGTAACTTGGGTAGGTAGTGGTGTTATTCACCTACATTTTCTTCTAGAATTTCATCATGGGGAAAAGCAAAACACAAATATACAATACATTAATATATAAACACCAAGGTGCTGCACAGTGCAACATACCTAGGAGGGATGAATTTTATATTAGTTGAACACACCTGCAATCAGGAAACGGAGATAGCGCCAGCAACTGGTGATGGAAATGCATGTCTGAAACAAAAGCATCTGTTTGCAAAAACAGCAGGTCAGATAGCTCCACTGTGCCCTTGGAAAGGTGATCATAGGTTGAAGGACAGCAAATTACAACTTTCTAGATCCCTGAAGCCTTAGCTGACACCTACCTAGCAGTTCTTCAAGTCATACAGGCACACACTCACCCACAGTTCACCTGGGAAAATCACCCTCTCCTTTGATTAAATTATCAGACAGGTTTCTCAGTATCTTTTCTGGTTTTTGTTGCATTTGCCTTCTCTGAGTCCTCTGGGTGGATGGACCTTGTTGAGCCTGCTGTCCCACAGAACAGGTTGTAACAAAGCTCCCCAAGAGCCTCACCTCCCATTTAAGACTGCTCCCACTGTGTTCATGTAGCCATAACACAATCCCTAAGGGCTATTGCTGCCTGAGACAAAGCTGTACATGAGTCATAAAAGAGGGCAGAAAGTAAAACAGGAAATCACCAAAGGGGCAGAGAATGAAGCAGCAGAAAGCCATAGATTATTACATGATTTACATGTAAGACAGATGCAGCTCCTGTACCCATTTCTCAATTCCCACCATTCTACTGCAGCAGCAGCACAGTCTGACAGAAACCATGACTCTGATCCTCATGAAGATAGCCAACACACTCTCAGGAAATGTGGCCCCAAGGAAATGCTATGGGGAGAAAAAATCAAAATGCTCTCTGATAATGGCTGGCTAGAAAATAAGATTGAATTTATGAACAAGGCCATCATGAATATTCATTGTAAGTAAGCAGGATTACATGCAAGGAAATGCCTGATTCTAACATTAATCTTTCATCTTACCCCAGATTGCTGTGGATTTCGACAAACTGCCTAGTAGAAATGGGTTAGATAATTTCTCTTTTTATTACAGGAATTCCCTATGCTTCTTGAACTGTATATCCACAGAGATCTACATTTTCACACTTTCAAACTTCCCAGAAAATAACCCACTTCAACTAATTTATATGCAATTTCTGTCTCACCAGTATGCCACCCAGCACTCTTGCCTCACTGCAGAGCACACTCTGGATGATACTGATCCTTTTCCAAAAGCAAGCAGGAGCAGCAATTTTTGGCACACCAGCTTTTACTCAGACCCATCTGTACCACTCTACCTACCAACTGGAGGGTGACAAAAGGTGAGCATTAGAAAGAAATGAGATAGCTGACAAAAAAAGCCATTGGCAATAGCTGAGAAAGATCTTTTTCATTTGCATGCATCTGACCTCACTGCTATTCACAACTGATTTACATCAACTGCCATGGTCAACACTTAATTCACAGCGAAGCTGCTGGTAGTTTCACTTCATTAATATTGACATCTGAACTCTGTAGCTACAGTGGATTACTATTAATAATTATTTATGACCAGCAACTTGCACAGAGCTTGCTGCCCAGTGCTGGGAGTCAGGTGATGAATCTCCAGCATCAATTCACAAGCTGCCCACCTCTGCAGCCCTGCAATGGGCTGCTTTACCTCACCTCTCTCACCACCAGCCTACCTGTCCTACCATCAGTGCAGAGTGTTTTCACATGTAAAACTCACACTTCCTTCATGCCTCTAGGTAGGGTAGGAAACTGTCGCAGACTAATAACACTCCTTCTTTGATGAAAAATAGCAAGGTGGGTGAAAAAAGCTAGATGGTAACAGTAAAGGTCAAGAGAGTAAATATGCAGGTGAGCAATATTTTATTAGTCCAGGTTTCTGGTTCAGAAAGACATCTAGAAGTCCAGCTCCACTCAGACGTCTAACTGGCAGAATTCCACTTTTCCTCTGTATTTACGGGTCTACTGAAGTTTTATGTTGGGTACAAAGTCCTTAACCTTCCCCTCCGGGTTAGAGGAGTTGAAAATTTAAATTCATACACATATTGATGTGTTAGGATAAATTAAGGCCACAGCACTCAATTCTTTTCAGGGCCAAGTCAATGTGCACCATGAAGCACCTCCAGTCTACCAGTGCACAAGGATCCCATGAGCAATACAGCCCTGGGTGACTAATAAAGTAATGAAGTGACAGTGCAGGCAAGTGTGGGGTTTGTACCAAATCAAATCTCACAGTTTCCAGGTATTTTTACTCAGGTCAGAGCAGATTGGCAGTGTCCCACGCAGCTCTCCACAGCTCAGGTGGAAAAAGTGAACCACTCCCTTCATACCCACAGCACAAACTGGCTCTCCAGTGCCAGTGGCTGCTGCTGCACTTTGCCAGACTACACTCGTGCAAGTGACTTGGTAATTTCTAAATAACTGCAGATAAGTGGGCAGAATTACTGCCTAGTCTCATCACCTTCTTGCTTTATTTTAGCTTGATTTCTCCCCCAAAACTGGGCAACCCAGATATGCTGACAGGAATGGCATAGTGAAACAGAAAGGAAAAGAATCAGAGACTCTGGGGCTACTGTGATGCCTGGGAGAATGAAAGCCACAGGACACTTTACAGTTCCACAAGTTATTTTTCTCATTCCATTCTCACACTTTCTCCCAGGTGGAGAAAATCCTCAACCACAGGCTCATAAAACAATAAGCTTCCACTTGGTTTTAACATATTTTCTTACATAAACTCTAGGCAAATATAGGATTATTTCCCTGTAACGGCACGTTTTCTTCCTTTAATGCTAAATACATTGAACAGAGCATAACCATTTTATGTGGAAAAGTATCCTTTCCTAGTAGAGAAGTACAGCACATCTTTATTATTTCAGTTTTCACGTGACACTACTAAAATTGAGCAAGTTGGTATCATTGCACCTGGCTTCTAAAGCTTTAAGAAAGAGTAATCACTTTATTTGGAAGTGCTTTATTTTTAGAAGATTTCAGAGGCTTGCAGTGACACCATCACTACTTTGTGATATATGCAGAGACCCAAATAAAAAAAAACTCCAGCCTGTTCAAGATTTTGCAGTTTTAAAATACCTTTTAGCGTGGACTTAGTAACTGTTGCTTCTGCCATCAAAATTTTCAACATGCAATTAAAAAAAATTAAAAATTTCATGTCAGTGTTTTTGGTCTCTTACTCTATTGATAATTCCTCTCTGTTACACCTCTGTTAAGAAAATCTAAAGGAAGAAAATAATGTATTTGTACAGAAACACTCTTTGAATTGTACTAAGAAACAAAATCCTGGTAACAGTGACATAATTATCAAAGAATATGGTTAATTCAGAAGAATAAAAAAGACATTTAAAAAAATTGACTAGTCATCCTATACCTGGATCTATGGCTGCATTTCCAGTATTTAGCAATTGCACCCTTATGCACATTTCTTTCCCCCTTAGCATATACTTTTTACCTATGGAAACAGCCTTTTCAACTCGTGTCCAGTGGCATGAGAAAACACTGAAACAGAGATAAAAACAATCATGTCAGTCTTTAGTCTAGAAAGTTTGCTAGACCTCCATAATTAAATTAATTAAATATAAGATATAAATTATTTAGATAGAATTAGACATGTTTCTTGATAGAGTGCTCAGGAAGGAGGCTCCTTGAGTCATAATGGTTGATAGTGGTTGCAATTAGAAACTAAAATTGTAGTCTAGAGGAAATTAGAGCTTTCTGAATTTTATTTTTCTTCTGAAACTGAAAGAAAATCTCATCTTTTCTTCACATCTTCACATCTGAATTTTGAAAACCCCTTTGGGCTTTTCAAAAAGTTCTGCTTTGATTAAATTTGGAAGTTTTTCTTGCATGTTTTTCTTACAGTATAATACAATGCAAAATAGGTTGCAAACAAAAGAAAAATGTCGGAGCAAACAAGGCACAAAATTACTGACATTTGCTTTACAATTTCTTTACATCCAGTTGAACTGAAAATGGCACATGTTTCAGTTAAATAACATGTTCCAACAGGAAAATGTCTTTTCAGCTAATTTTTCCAGAGCCTCAGTTCCTTTCATGAACACATTTTGGATGACAAGGAAAGTAATTTACTGGAAGTTTGAAAAAGTGGAGGCTGAATTCTGTCTCCTTGCCTCTCTCTGCTTTTTCACAGGAGGGGAACTGCTTCAAAATCACTGTGTTTTAAAAGCCAGAATTAACTCTTACTCCACTATACATCAAGTAATGAAATATAAATATGGTTTCTTTTCATGCTTTGTCCTGTGATTGGATTCTCTCACTCACGTGTAAGGAGGTGAAAACTGATTGAAGAGTTTCATATTGTTTACCTGTCTTTAGCATGTACAGAGAGAAAAACTCTCTGGCATCCCATGGAAAGCAGGAAACACTGCAGGCTTTCCCTCAGTGGAGATAGTAATTGAGTCTCTTCCCTGAGTTTAGTATGTATTTTTTTTTAATGTATTTTTCCCCTGCTGTCCGCTTGGTTCTGGTCTTGTGAAAGACTCAATTAAAAGAATTCAGCTGCTGTTGGAGGAGTTTGCTGTTATGAGTGCAGCACAGAGCACTCATTGGGTTTTAGAAGAGCTATCACTTTCCCTGACAATAAAAAAAAATGAGAACAGAAAAAACAGTTATTGTAAAATATTACCTGCAGCCTGCCCTTCCAAAATAATAACTTCTAGCCTTTTTTCAGAGGGCAGAGTATTCTTCCCTATACGAAAGTAATTTGCATTGCAAGCATAACAGGAAATGAAATAACCTTAAAATACAAATCAGGAATATATCCAGTATGCAAATCAACATCTTTATGAGCTGCAATAATGAGGAACAAGCAAATTAGTGTCATTTCAAACTACCTTTTAATTTTTTCTGCATTCTCTCAGCATCAACAGATTAACAGGGCTGAATATCTTCCTAATTGCCACATACAGCACCACAGTCAGTGTATACATATGACTCATATGACTTAAAAATAGTAAATAGTCACTAGATACAGCATTTAAATCACAGATGCTACCTGATTCTCACCTCACTCCTGTGTAAAGTGGAATTTAACCTAGCCATGTACAGCTAATTGGCCTTGCAGAGATGTAAAGCTGCTGGAAACAACACCTCACCAAACCCACCAGTAAATGGGGTTCACAGTTTAAAAATGAAGTCATCAGTTATTTTGTTAAACCAGAGTGGTCATGAACCATCCTTTAAGTCTTTAATCAGGCACTTGAGCCTTTTGCATTGCCACACACAAAATTCAGGCTACAGATTCATTTGATTTCTGCCATGTGCACGAGGTACCATGATAACCACCATGGTTGTCAGATCACATGGAGCTTTTGGTTGCAGCAAGTCAAGGGTCCCCCAGTTTCTCCCCAGGTTTCTGCCTCAGCTTTCTTTGTTGTTGAGAATCAGGGCAGGAACAGGTGGTTTCTGTGGAGCAGATGAGGCATGACAAGGTCTTACCCTGTGCCCACCAAGTCGTGTGTGGCACTGCTTAACTAATGTCAATGCCAGCTGTTGGTATGAAGGGTGTCCTTGCTAGGAAAACTTAGGAAAAGCTGCTATTTTGCAGCTCACCTATATTATTTGAAGCTTTACACAGAAAAGTGGACCTTGGAGATGAAGCTGTGCAAGTTGCTTGGGAATTAGATTGCTAATTCTAAATTCACAGTTTAGAGTCAGTTCTTGAATCAGACTCGCTCCCTGTGAGCAATTTGGAGCTCGTGTTACTGAGAAAGTGTTTGCATTATTTTGTGATCACTCCTTTCCCAGGAACACTTCCTTAGCAAACATTCAAAAAATACATTTCTGTCACTCAGACTCTCCCTTACTGGTTTTGTCCATCATTAGGAAGCCAGCTCAGAGTTCTATCATTGCTCAGCACACAAAGTGCTACAAGAAAGGACAACAGTGTCACATTTAGGACACTTCAGTATAATGGGTCTTGTAAGAGGGGCACTGGGCATCCCTCAGGCAGGCAGCCTGTCAGATCTATTCTTGCTTCTTGTGAAATCCCTGCCTGGTAGCTAAGATTCAGCTGCAAAATCGTGCTGAGGCATTAAGGGTGGCCAGCAGAGCAGATTTCCATCAGCACAGAAAGAAAATCATACTTTGTAAAGCTCCACTTACAAATTTCAGTGCAAGTGTAGAGGTCAACAAAATAAATATAGTGCTTTTAGATTTGCAAATTGACTAAATAGCACACAATGTGTTTGACACTCAGTTTTAAAGCTGGTTTTAAACATCTTAAGGAAATAGTATATTTAATTAACTCATTCCTAAAATTTAAATAGAGATAGATTGAGAAGGACTGACAACTGTATTTCTTTCTTTTTCAAAAAAATGAAATGGTATCTCAAGAAAAATGGTATTTCAGTACCATCATGCAGTGTGTGATGTCTAGATGTGGGTATTTCAGATTCACAACATATTATTTGGACATAGGCCAGAATAAGCCAGTTATCCCCTTGCCTAAAAAGCCATATTTTCCCTATAATGGGAAAATTAAAGGAAGAGATTTTTGAGACAATGTTAAACTTCAATTATGAGAGCCAAGGTTATAATTATTACTATTCTACTGCTCATTTTTAATTATTTTGAGTAAGCTTGTTAATTTTAATCTTTTTCATATCAGAATTTTTCAATCCAGGTTATACCGTCAACCTGAATCTTAACATCTAACACCAAGGACAGATAAAATGACACTGTCACCGTTAATTTTGAGTGTCTTAAGTGGTTTACAAGGTTTAATATAGAGAAGATTGTGAAAATATTAGGTCTAAACACCCAAGAGACCTTGGGGCAGAACCAAGAACTGTGACCTTTTAGACGTCTGATTTTGCAGACACAATTATTTGAGCGGTTTTCTTTTTCTTTCACACCGTTGGGTTTTGGGGGTTTTGGGTTTTGGGGTTTTTTTGCCTGCTTCTGTCTGAAATTTTAATTAAGACAAGCTTCCCAAACACTACTGCTTGGAGTTCATAGCAGAGACTCCCAAGAACTCCTCTGATATCACACAGCAATAGTTTTACATGTGGTTTGAAAACTTGTTTCTACAATGTCCTACAGTCAACTGCAGCTATTCAAGACTCCTTCATAGATATGATGACCATCAGTAACCTTATATTCTACTGCTTGGTGCTTTTTTCAGACCTGACAGGAAGTATTGTTCAACAGTTCTGGGCAAGTCAGTTTTGCTTCTCTGTTTTAATGTTTTATTATGAGTTTTGCCTATGCATCTAAGCTCAGCCCCCGAGTCTTGCTGCCTGACTCCCCCACAGATTTTTGTTGTCTCCTTCCACAGTTCATGTTTTTAAAAAGTTCATATTTTATCTTCTTAACTAGAAAACACATCTGAAAGCATCATAATCAACCTAGAAAAGCTAAAGTAAAGAGATCAGTGAAGTTATGGATTAACTGCTGAAATCAATTGCTTTCTTAACCTGCTTTCCCAGGTGCCTCCAACATCTTTTAATAAACAGAATATTCTTTCTGAGCAGTGCCTGCACTGAAGACCCCTCAGCCACCTGGGAAGTGCAAACAGCTACTACAACAGGCAAGGAACTTGCAGGAGCTGCACAAAAGGTTCTGAGAATGGCCTCTCCACTCCAGAGTCAACATGCCAAGCAGGAACCTCCTCACAAATATTCTCTTACTCAGGCCAAACACTTGAATGCAGATATGCTCTGACTGCTCCCAGTGATGACAGCCCTAATAGACTAAGCTTGAAATATGCTTGCCAAAGCAAGAATGAAACTCCTAGCTAGTTTGAGGGATGGAAATACACAAACACAGGGCATTGGGAAGAAATCTCATAGGTATCAACCCAGAAACTTTAGCTTTTTCTACCTGACAGAGGAAATTAAAATGCTGATAAGGACACGTGACAACATAGAATAGAAGCCATGGCAACTCTCAATACATTTATTTCTCACTGATAAATTGGATAGGCTTCATGTAATTGGCGTGTTGGGGCATTTTATTGAAAAGTGGGTTCCACAGAGTGCTAAGTAACCATGCCTATTGCTTTTCTGTACCGAAGTTTCCCTGAAACCCACTGAGCTTGAGCACAATTTTAAGTGCCTTACTACCCAGGACAAGAATGTTTAGCACTCCTTTCTTTTATAGATGTACATTTAAACTTGTCTGCTATTTATGGATCATCTCTCTCAGCTTGGCAATGACTGCTAAGAAAGTGATAAAATGAGGAAATGTAACTTGACATTTATTCAGTGTAAATACTTCACAAAGCTACAGCTTCACTGTTTCCTTTGCTTGGGTAAATAATTTGAACTACTGTAAGCAATGATAGTGGATGACTGCAAACAGAATCCCTCAAAGTCCAGTAGACAGAAAGATACCACAAGTAATTATGTATTTTCTTTTCAATTGCCTCTATTTTCAGACAGCTCTGTTCTGGCCTAATGGCATCTTATTAAAAAGCAGTGAGATATATACAACATCTGTGCAAGCAATGCAACTTCCACACAGGCTAAAATACTGGTACTGCTGTATACATACAGATAAACCAAAAATAGAAATGTGCACATTAAACCAAGCCAAGTGTTTGTGCATATTGTCCTCTGATTTATGGATGTTTGTGGGGTTTAAATTTTAATGACACATGCTCACATTTAAGACCTGAAGAATAAGAGATTTTAAATTTCTAGCACAGTGAGTAACAGTGCAAGAAGAGCTGCCTATTCTCCATAGAAATGCTTGGATTCATGAGGCAAGACTTGTGTCTTAATAGTTCCAGATATAGCTGAGGATTTTCCCCAAAATGCTGGATATTGAGGAAGATCAGACCATACTCAAAGAATCTTGATTTCTGATCTAGTTTGAATTTTGTAAAATGCTGTATCCCTTTTGCTGGACTCCTGCAGGTGTAGTGTTGGTATGAAAAATTATTGAGGCCTCTTGGGACACTGCCCAGCCCTCCAGAGGACTTCATTCTAAGGCATGTTGGATTATTGCCAGGTTATACTTCCTCTAAGGATGGTATTCCTTGTTCTTAGGATTATAAACAAGTAATTAAATTACTTTAATATCCATATTTTCTCAAGAAATCGTGACACTTGTGGTGTCAGATCAGGTACAGAGGGGAATACAAACAGAGTCTAAAACTAAGAGAGTCCCCATTGATGCTGTTATTCTTGAAGTTTAGCTTACATTTCTCAACATAGTGAGCAAATAATGTTGCTTCTTTTTCTACCTTAATAGTCTACTTTGGCTGAGCAAGCAAAACCCACAAAAAGTAGTGTCACCTAGATTTGCAACAACTTTTTGATATAAGTTTTCAAAAATCCCAAGACTTTTAACTTAAATTTTTTTTTTTTTGAAGAGCAGAAAAACAAAAGTTAGGGCTTTACTCAAAAGCAGATACAATGCATTTTGGTGGAAAAGGTAATTCACAAGTTGATAGTTTTGTTCTTTGCTCATACAACTCCACATACTAGATGTTGAATCAAAAACATGGAAAAAGCCTTCCTATAGAAATGCAAAGTTTCAATTTTTTGTTCCGCCATAAAACTCCTTCATAATAATTGTACATATGTCAAATAGAACTAAGCTTCAAGCCTGGGTCATGGAAACAATAAAAGAGGTTCTTCCAAAGGGTGGGTAACAACTGGTGATTCAAACAACTGCAGTCTGGGTGGAAAAGGGCTCTAGAATTCCTTATCTGCTTACCAAGAGAGGGCTAACAAGAAAATGTCTCTGATAATAAACCAACCTCAAAAAGCCCTCTTGAAACTTTAGCAGGGTTGGTCAGAGACACTTGCACGTGGATAAATGAAACTGTGGCTGAGGAAGTTCTTGGAAGGCAGCAGCCCAGCAGGCTGTGCATCAGCAGCTCTGGCTGAGAGGTGGCTTTGCTGCAAGGATCTCAGCTCAGCACAGGTTCTTGTTTTGTCATGCCCACTGACTCTCCAGTGTATAGCAACACTAAAAAAAATGCCATTTCAGGCCTGCTTTGAATTTGTCCATCTCCAGTGAGCCCAGCAGAGGCTGCAGACCACTCTTCCTTTATGTGAATGATACTGCCTGCTTGCTCCTCTTACCAGTGCAAGTAATAGTGGCTGCTGCATCTTGACAATGACTTGGTTCTGCTAAATTTTGTCTGAATTAAGCAGAAAAGTAGATTTCATTTGCCCCCCCCTCCCCCCCATCCCTTCATCCACCCCCCCCTTCCCCATCCTTTTGGGCAAATTCAACTGAACTGTTAAATGTCAAACACAGTAAAGATAAGGGAGTTCCACTGAGTGGCAGAATTAATCAAATGTCTTAGTTTCACAAGATTAGGCTGGCAAGTCTCTGTTAAAAAGCCCACACAGTAAATTTGGAGCTTCTACCAATGAAATCATCTGTTTGACAACATGGTATCTCTGCCAGAATAATCCAAGAATGAGGAACTGCCCTCGGATACATCTCCTCCAGATCTGAAGATACACAGTACAAAAGTGAAGACAAAGATGAGTAACTACAGGAAGCTATAAATCATTATTTTATTAATCATTATTTTATAAATCATTATTTTGGGAAGTATTAAGCAACTGCTAGACTGCCAAAACTCTGCATCACACAGAAGAGGACTGCAAAGTCCATCCTTTGTAGCTCATCTATGGTTTTGAAAAATCTAGTACTTGCCTGTTGCTTGACAGTGTAAAGTACAAAGACTACAAATCCAGAAGCAAAGTGAGCTTAAATGCTAGAATTAGGCACATATGATAGGCTTGCCTGCCTTTCCAAATAAAGTTCAGTATTGGGGTGTTTTTGCAACTTTTGCTACATTTTCAGAAGCAAGGCTAGCACTCCCCCTGCTTTGAAATGACACATTCTTCCTTTTAATATGAAGTTATAGTATACAAAACCTTACCCTTTTTAATCAATAGTTCAGCCCTGATTGGTGGTAATTCAAAATGATCTTTTTCTGACAGAGGGTTTCACAATGAGTGTAAAATAAGTTGGTCTAGTGCTCAGAGACCTGACACAGACATCACAAATGGTACTTGTCAGCTGAGACATCTGAGCCATGGGGTTCTAACTACCCTTCTGCATTGCTGGCAGAGCTTCCCCACCAGAAGTGAAAAAGTACATTAAGAGAAATGTTATTCTGTGCTTACTCTGAAGGTTATTGATATAGAAAGCCCTAACTTCAAATCTACAAGATGGAATCTCCTGAAGTGAATTGCTATTAGGTAAATACTACCAAGCCTCTGCTGGAAAAGTGAGACTTGGATGGCCATTCCTTGAGGTACTTGTAACGAATTCCTTTCATCCTTAATTGATGTGCTGCCTGGGAAAGATTATAAAACACATGGTTGTCGCTATTAGTACTGAACTCCTGTACTTCCAAGACTTTCTGGGAAGCTTTAGACTATCCATTACAAGAAAACCATTCAGCAATACCTCTTTCATAACCTTATCCTTTTAAAGAAACAAATTAAATGATAAGTTTAAATACAAGCCAAACAAATCACTTGAAATCTGAATTAAAGAATATCATGCTTCTATCACCAAAGCTGTTAGACATTTGCCATTATCCTTCTGTCTCATTGAGTTTTTCCCTGTCTTAAAAAGCATAAGACTGTGTGAAACACAAGGAGTGGTGGAATAGCAGGAAAATAATATCCACAGATATAGTTATGCATTCCCAGTTGTAAATGTGTTCTGGCCTCCTTCAATTCCCCTCTTGCTATTTTTCCAGGAACTTGAAGATGAGTGTTTACTACACATGGAAACACTGAGCTTCTGTTATTTGCAGGAATGCTCACAGACTTTCTGTGTGCAGAAAGAAGTTGTGCCTAAGGAAGGCAATAGGGTAACCATGTCAAAAAATATACATACAGGTAAAGAAGAGGCTCAGTTAATGCCAGGCAAACTACTAGTAGTGTTTGTTAGGTTAAACTACAGGCTACAAGGTTTATTGAACACACAATCCATCCTTATTGATTTGCAGGTACAATAAACAAATTGCTTTTACAAATTGGGTGCATACCTATTAGTAGGATCACTTAGGATTAAACTGGGGAGCGCATGCAAGTTAAAAAACAACAAAACACAGCATAAGCAGAGGCACCTAGGTAGAAAATGTTTCCAGCAGGCAATTTTCATAACCAAATTGCTCAGTTGCTAAACAAATGGTGCACACTTCATGCATATTCATGCAGCCACCAATGTGTTGCATTACAAATATAATCAAATCTAGGAAAGAGAGAATGCAAGAGTTGAAAGGATTAAGGGAACTAGTAAAGGAAAGCAAATCACTTTTTTCTCTGGTCTGCTGGTTTGAAACCAATCCGTATAAGCAAACTTCCAGCATCTGAGTGTGAACCAGCCCATGAGAAATCAGCTGGCAGACTTCCTCCTGTCCTACTAAATGCCAAAGCCTGTGAATGCCTGGACATAACTGACTCCTGAGCTCCTAGAAACCATGGATGCAACAATTAGAATCAGCACAGCAAAATAGGAGCATCCACAACTATTGCCTATTTTTCTCAAGGATGTCATCAGCTCCTTTCTGCAGAGTTTACTTGTCTGGTCTAACTGTAATTTTCTTCTTATTACAGAATTGCTGTCATGTTTTGAATGCTAATGTTTGGCCAGTTAGGGATCCCTTATTAGAGATCCAAAATAATATTAATCTCTCTTATTTCAGAAACATTAAGGCTAAAAACCTAAACTAGAGAAAGATGTATGAATGAAAAAATGTTTTAACATCTAACATTAGAGATTCTTAGAACTTTTCCAACAAAAAGCGTGTTTAAATTTTTCACTAAAAGGTTGAACTCTTTCTCTCCTGCAAGTTAAGTGTTAACTGGATACATTCTTCATAAACTTTGTGAACATATTTGTGGGGCTTGGATCTGGTTTCGAAATAGCTATAAATTGCTATAACTTGGCACCAATCTTTCATAAAGACAGATGATGTGTACAATTTTTTTTTTCTGCAGTATCATTTTTTTTTTTTTTTTTAAATTTAAATGGCAACCACAATCTAAAGGTTGCAGTTTCAATGTTAAGGACACTTCCCAAGTTGGGTCTGAATTTGACTTCATGTGCAGTGAGCCAGGGAACCTCTACGTAAGCACCAGTTATGACCCAGTTTTGATGACCTTTGAGCACTAAAGAGCAGAGCTCACTCAGTGCTACCAGTTCTCATCATTTCAGCCTTGACTAATATTTTGTCAGGGGAAGTAAACCACAGCTTCACTATAAGTCAGTATTTCATGACACTTTAGAACAAATTTCCAAGACCTGCTTTCAGTGAGAAAAGATGAGGATCTAGAATTAGCAACAGCCACTTATAAAACCAAGTTTCCCAGCTTCCTGATACAATAAAACAACAAGAATGATAAATTGCATTTTCATTTTGCCTAGTCCTTACTGCAAAGGCCTTCTTGGCATGTCGAGAGGAAAAACAGAAAAACCTCACTCTTCCAGTACCAGCTGAACTGAATTCATTGAGCTCAACACAAAGTTATTTTTCCTTGCTCTGTCTGCTGGCAGTACCCTCTTTTCTGTGGAGGAAAAGACCCAAACAAATCAGTGGCGTATCTACAGAATATACACTTGTAAAGTTGCCAAAAAGCTGAAATAGAAAGCCTTGGTAATTTAGAAAGCAATTCATATCCCAAAGCATATGGATTAAGCTCCACAAAATGTTATTTGGTAGCAAGACTCACCTGTCTGAAGAGCAGTGGTTCATGTAGCACAGGCACAGGTATTCCATGGTGGTCTTCAGTTTTGTGGTATTATTTTATTTTGATTTTTTTTTTCATGGAAATTATTAGTCTATTTTGAGATTTACCCCACTCCTTCAGATGCCTGAGCCCCAGTGAGGTTCAGAGCTGCCAGAAAGGTCAAAATCATTCTGACCTCTGAATCCTGCTGCTGCTGAGCACAGGTCACAGCACCAACAGCTTCCTGTCCTCCCACTTTTTTTTTTCCTGGAGAGGGAACGCAGACACATGCTGCAAACTAAAGAGCTGATTGTAAAGTTATTTCCTTTACAACAGCAATATTTGACCAGCTCATGGAGACCAAGTCAGTACAGGCCTCTTCTGTGGAGCTCACAGAATCAATTTTTAAAGTGTTGCACAACTGATGGTAGCTGAAGTTAAGATGCCAGCATCTTCATGATTAAAAGTAGTATTGCAAGTGCTCTCATGCACCAGTAGTATCTAAATTAATTTAGCCACATCTGTAGCATTTTCATATTGGAAGTGGCTGGCCTTATTTACAGACTTATCATTTCCAAGGTAACAGCTGAATTCAACAGCTTGTAGACCTCCTTCCCACGAACATCTCATGGCATAGGTGTGGAGAAGTCAGAGGTCAGAATCAGGAAGGAGCTTCTGTCTGTCTTAAATTCTTCCACAGTGTGATGGCTCTTTGGAGAATTAAATCTTTACACACAAATACAGACAACAGCCCCTCGGTGCTCCCTGACTTGTGTCACTGTGTCTCTGCTCAGAGAGGGCTGTAAGATATATAGTATCAGGATATAAATAGATTAAAATGATTGTTCCATAACCCAGCATCACAGGAAATAGTCTATCTAATTGTATAGATTGAAGTGCTTTGAAATGAGACACCAGGGGCTGCGAGCCTAAAGAGAATCTGTGCGCCAAGCCATTTGAGTTTGTGTTTGGTTTTATTTTTCCATCCTTTTATCTTTAATGTACTTACCTTTAGCTCCTGGAGTCTGTGTGGTGCAGGAAGTGTCTGAAGCAGGGTGAGGCCTCACCAGCTGAGTAAGACTGAAAGCCTGTGTGTAGAAGTTCAAGATGAGCTGTAAAGGCATCAAATTTGTGCCTGGAGTGGAACACTCTAATCTGAAGATGGCAAGCTTGGTGGGGAACACTGAAAAGCCTGACTGCCACACTGCCATCACAGTGAGTGAGGAGACATTTTTCTATTAACTGATGTGCAGGAGATCTTGAAAATAGTCTCAGCATTTGAAATATATGGGACAATGCTGCCTTACGCTGAGTTTAGTACTGTACTAAGAGTTATTTTAGCACATCTTCCAAAAAATGCAGCAAGTGCAGTTGAAGGATTGGCAACCCCTGCCAGTACAGCTCTGCTGGAAGAGCTGAGGAACTTCCTGAGTACTTCAGTCTAAAACAAACAAGAGGCTTTCCAGGAAGTTCTGAGTAATCATTTGACCTTGTGCGTAACTTAACAGCTACAGAGAGGAAAAAACTACCCTGAGATGGAGAGACAAAGATTTAAGTAAACAAGAAAATGCACCAGCCTGCTTGAGGAAATTAAGAAAGAATAGACTGGGATCCCATCCCCATCCACAGAAATCAGGTCAGCTACTGATAGCAATTCTACTCTTTGGGCAGCTTTTCTGCTCAAGCCAAAATAACAATGCTATGGCTTTTCCAGTTAGGCAATCCTGCCTTTTAGGCTTTGATTCTCCTCCACTAGGAAGCTCCAAACGGACTTAAAATAAAGAGCAAGTCAAGAGAAAAAAGGAGATGAGAAGTTGCAGAGAAAATGAGCTTTTTCATGCCTGTGAACAGAGACTATGAGAATCTTAACACTGAATATCTCTCCAATTCAATTACAAGTACAATTTCAATTTTTTTTTTTTTGTTTTATATATGTGCATGAATATAAATACATTCCAACAAGTGTCTATTCATGTGCTGCAGCTCTCTCCTCAGCTCTTAATACTTAAAATGTCTTTGCAGCTGTGCCAATATGTCTACACACCAGAGGAAATAGAATTAACTCCCTGGAAATTTAAAGTGGGGGCCACACACACAGACACATAAACACAGTGTTACAGGTCTCTGTTGTTGATCTATCATTGCATGAATCACAATAGCAACATTGTAGGTTACAATAGTTTTAGGGCCATGGATAGTACAGCATCCAGTCTTTTCTGAAGCCATCTCTACCACTCTCTCTAAACCATCAATATTTCATTGTAGACACCATGGCTGAAGCTTTAACTTTTGCAATATACATACCACAGCTCATTGCCCTTCAAAAGATTCGTCATGCTTTAAGCTAAATTTGCCTTGTGTGCAAAAAACCCGAGCACACACCCTGTCCCTGTGATAACCCTCCTTAACCTTTCATATCAGCACAGCAGTATTTCAGTGGCTCCTCATATCCAACACAATCCACTGAAGGATAAGAACAAGAGATGAAAGAGTGGATTACAAAGAGGAATTTAAATAGTAGTGTTCTGGCCTTGTTAGAATTAAGTATTTGTGTTGCTGCAGATGTCTAAGAATACATTTTTTAATTTAAAGTGGTAAACACCATCACTGATTTTTTCCCAGTCTGTACAATTTTTGAGACAAAGTGATTCTGAAGTATACATTGTCCCTGGTTCTAAACTGCCAAAGAACACAGTTTTTAGGTGGACTGTGGGGTATGTTTACTTTTAAACTTTTAAAACTAAGATTGCAAACAGATGCATGGATGACTTCCCCATCCCCCTCCTTTTCTGCAGAAATAAAAATAAACAATGGAGGTTGATGATTTCTTTAGAGCAAACACCAAAACACTTGGGACAATAGAATTTTTATTTCAGATTCCTCACCAGGACCAAGCTTATAGTCTGAAAAAGATTCAGTCTTGGTGTGCTGAGGAGGAGGAAAGGACGGCTGTGTGTCAGCTTCAATCTTCTTTGTGAAAACACAAACCTAATTCTGTGCCCTTTGATTTGGATGGTGATAAACAGTAGAATGACTCAAGACACCACTTTTTTCCACAACAGCTTAAAACAAAATAGCAGCAGAAAATAGTTTTAACTTGTAAGAAAACTAACACCTCAGCAGATGCAAGCATTTGCTAAATGTAACACTGGTCTTTCTGTTCCTTCCATTTCCACTGCAGTGTTTCCAGTTGTATTTGGGTTTCTGCTCAGACAGACATCCTCCTTTTGCACAAGCCAGATTCTAGTCACCAGCATTATCCTGGGGAGGATAAACTTCATGGTAGGCTTCATTTTAACCTTACAAACACTAGTATAAAAGAATAATCAGATGCAGTGATGCAGCTCCACTGCAAAAGAAGAGAAAGATGTCCAGTCAGAGTCTGGCCCCTAAATCCTCTGGCTTAAATTAGAATTTTTCTAATTTGAAAAATTAACAGCTCATCAGGTACTCAAGAGTATGCTTAAAGTTACAAGCAAAGGAAAAAAAAAATAAAGTTTTTTTTAATAGAATGGAAACAAATGTAGTAAGTTTTTACTATTAATACATTTCTGTACAATACATTCACCATTGATAGGTCAAGTTGGAGAAATTCCTTTGAAACAGACTGAAAAACAATGAAAAGATAATTACTCTTCAGCTTTTCACCACTGGAGTTGGAATACCAACACGTGTGACATACAGTAGGAGCAGCAAATAGCTTCAGCTGCCAGAAGCAAACACCTCCCACGACTCACACAGGAAACAGGGGCTCACAGCATTGACTCAGCATTAGGGGGACTTAAAGCTACACTTGGTGTCAGGGCAGAACAAGGAATTACTGCTCACAATGTGACCCTGTCACCCCCCAGCTTCCAGTGCATCCCTACATGACAATGAGTATGAGCCAGGAGTACTGTCTTGGTCTAAGCACCACTAATGCATACACCTTCCTTCAGAAAAATCTGCTGCATGGTTATTCTTGAGAATGGAGACTGCAGCAATCTCTGAAGAACAAGTGCATCAAAGCTATTAATAGTGCAAAACCCTTTAATTTTATCTGGAAATTTCATCATTCAAGGATTGTGAAGCATTCCTGTATACTAATCTTACACTGCAATAAAGTGTAAAGTATAATGCATGCCTACGTCCATTGTACAGGATGAAATCAGACCCACAGATAAAGGCAACATTCTCAAAAATGGCTACTAATTTTGGAACTCGGGGGATTAGGAGTATTCTAACTGCAAATCTCTTCATAAGTACAATCTGCTTTGATATCTTTTGTTCCAATAGCAGTTTTAAAAGTTCACAGAAATATAAAAAATATTTTTCAGGTGTTGAGACCTTCAAAACAAATGGACATTCTTTGAAGTGTTAACCTTGTGACTGCACTAAGAACATGTACTGAGCCACTGACAGAGTGGGAAATGAAATTTCTGGATACTCACTGCTTAGGAAACTAAACAGTTGTGCTTTCCCCTCTTGCCCCCCTCAGTAGGCATAGGTAACGTGTTTCAAATAATACTTTCAAAAAGTCCATGCATATCAAGTGCATGTCTGCAACATAGGCCATGCCCAAAGTCTGCCTTGGCCTTTTCACTCCTATTGCTTTAGACATCTATTTCTATCCCTATGAACAGGCTATGAGTAGGGAATAAATGCACAGGCTGGTAGACAATCCCCCACAGAACAAGGAAAAATCTGCTGTTAAGTAAAATGCTGCTACAGACTGCACAAGACAAAGCTATTAATTTCTAAAAAATGAGCTTGCAGGTCTTACATTTAATGGACACTTTTACCAGAGCATGAACTGCAAACACAACCCATAGCAATAACGAATATGTTCACAGACCATTAGGAAGGAATGGCCAAAGTTTAATTTTTTTCAGCATATGTTCAGATTCTTTTTTAACTATGCTCACTGTTAGAGCCAAATTTATTAGGACAGTGTGAGAATTTTGTATAATGAATAAGTGCCCCACAGATCATACCTTCACATAAATGAGTTCAACCCTGGTGAAAATGAACCTTGACAACTTTGCTGTATCCTCTGAAAAAATGGCCTGAGACAAAACTGTATGAAGAAAAATAGGACACCTGATAACCCAAGTACAAGCAATGACTTTGCCTTGGCACAATCACACACTGGAAAAGCAAGAGCATGCAAACTAATCCTACCTAAGGATCACTCCATCACGTGCTGGCCATTTGCACAGGGTCAGCTCCTGAAAAATGTTTCCCCTTTTATATTTACCCTGAAAATCAGAATAGAACACAGATGCACACAAAGAAAATGAAACATTTTTTCAATGAAAAACAGTTAGTAAAGAGCCTACCTCTATACCCTGATTATTTGAAAAGCAAAAAGCACAGCATCAGGTTTTTTTGCCTCTTCTTCATTTCCATTGAGCCTCGGGCCTCAATGGTTCAAAGGCACAGAGTGGTTTCTCCAGGGGCAATAAATGCCACTTTATTAGGGCAAATCTTTTGGCTAGTGATAAGGGAGCTTTATCTATTGGGAAATCCCATGTGCAGAACTACTTTCATCACCCATGGTTCTGCTGGAGGTGAATGCTTACTGGAGAAGCAGATGGAAAATTCCTTTACAGGGGTAGGAGGAAAGATAACAGTGAATTAGGTGAAAGTTGTAGCAGAGAGCCCCATCTGTACCTGGTGCTGGGTGTAACACATGGTATGAGAAGGGATTTGCCCAGGGAGTTTCCCTGGGTGACCCCTCATCCAAACCAGATGAAGTTAAATTCAGTTTAACAGCTGACAAAAATCACAGCCTGCAATGGCACTAAGTAGCTGAATAACAGGATAACATGGTATGATCACATCCTCACATTTCTTGTTTTTCCTGTGCTGCAAAACTAAAATCTCACCCTACACTTCAAATATGAAGCATTGCTTCCAACGTCCTGCACGTCTTTCTTATTTCCATGAAGCTGGGGACAAAATCTCACTAACATATCAGAATTTGCTAATTAATTGAAATATGTTGGCATTTTCTATTTTCTCTGCGTAAACATTTAACAACTATACATGGCTGCAGAAAATGAAGATATTCCTACCTCCTACTGATCATTTAGATCACAAACTCTCTCAGAGACAGCACAGCTTCTGTACAAAGTGCAGCACCCATCTCAGCAGGGTTCAGATCCAGACATAGACCTCCTGCAAATGTAAATGAGACTTTATGTAGAATTAAATAAAAGCTGTAAAGAGGAAAAGGAGAAGGCAACATTTCATCTTCCTAATAAGTAATATCTCAACATACAAGTGCTGCAGTATAACCAAATATATCCTGTTCCATTAAGATAGGCACTTAAAAACCACCAATTTTTCCAACATTTCCAGACAACTGAGCTTCCATAATTCTGAAGTTCATTTAATAGATTTTGCTGCCATGATCCTGGCTGTTTTGCTGTTGGCTTACAATCCACCATCTACTTCTCAAGTGGTAAATGGAACTTCAAAAGCAAAACAAACCAAGAGATGGTAGATTTTGGAGTCTGTACCTGTACTGGATCACTGCTATTTTCCCTTCCTGTAGCACTATCCTCCTTTAGGACATGCTTCATCTCATTAAAAGCATAAAGCCAACTCTTTAACTAAAACATGCTTGAGGAGGGCAGTTGAAGGGTGACAAAGATTTAAACATTCTTGATCCCATCATTTTGAATCTCACACCATGCAGAAGGAGAAGCTGAGATACATCTTATATATATTTTCCACTCACTACTGTGAATAAACTCATTGTAGGTCATTATACACAAAACTGCACAACTCAATTTCGCTTTTTAAGTATGGTGTTGCAAAGAAGCAGTCAATCAGTTCCAAGAGTAGGGGATTTAGAAGTTCTATCAATTTTGAATAAAATTTTTTAGCATCAGATTAGGTCGTTTTACCAAGCATGCTTTTGACTCCCTTGCCCCAAACTAGATGTGCAGTGTAAATCTGACAGACGATCTCAAAACGTCAGAAGCACTTAGAGTTATCATCAGCATTTAAATAATGGATCATATCCAGAAACTTAAACAGCAGTTTTAGTGATGTGTGTAGCAATCTTCATTTCCCATTACTGGAAATAGAGATGCAGTGACGTTCAGCCCCTCAGTGAAGGTCACATTCTCTGCATCCCCTCCCACTCATCCTTTTGATCACTCTGAAGCACAGATAAACAACAGCACAGGTCACGCTGCTTGGCCCACTTGAAAACTTGCCTACTATGATGCACATTTCAGCATTTGGGATCTGAGCCCTTGGTAAGAAGCAAACTCTCCAAACAGGAAACCCCAGGGAGGGGGAGTGAAGCAACCTAGGCTCCAGTCCAAACTTCTCAGCTTGTTGCTCCCTGATTCATTTAAAATCCTGTCACTGCCAGCGCTCTCCAGAGATCACCATTGCCCTCCGTGGGGCCTCATCTGTCACACACAGGCATCGGTACTTTGGTCACCACAGAACACCTTCTAAGTGGAGCATGGAGTGCAAATTACTAATAATTAAGCCCAAACAAAGGCAATTATTTCAGATAGCTAGAAAAGGCAATAATCTATACATAACACTTTCAAACTGGAGCACGGAGTGCAAACTACTGATAATTTGGCCCAAACAAATGCAGTTATTTCAGATAGGTAGAAAAGACAATAATCTATACAGATATAAGCCCATTTCCCTGACACAGCTCCCACCTAGAAGCCTTAGCAATAGCTAAGTTAATATTTTTTCACAGCTGTGTGCTTTTCACTTTGAATTTCTCCAACAACAATATTATAAATTCCCAGCCTGGTAGACTATAATAGAGTGATAACTTGCTGAAATAATTTATTTTTTGTACTGTTAACTAGCTATAGTATTATCAGCTTTCATTGCTTCCTTGGAGATGCTTAGATTGGTATGTAAGGCAGCACCAATCCTTTTCATATGTGGTTTTCTACCCATAATGGGCCATACCTGATTGTTATCTAGCCAAACATGCTTGTAAATTGTAATATCAGCTGTCCAAAGGGGCAAAGTGAAGGCAGAAGAGTGCACAAATTTGTAATTTAGATCAAGAAATATACAGATGATAGTCCAACTAGCTTTGATATTTTTTTCTCTGACTTGAAAAATTTATAACAAGGGTTAGATGTATAACAAGGATACAATTATTTTCAGCATCTGAAGATTTGACTCAGCAGAATAAACTTAATAAAGCAGATTTAAAGACAATACATCACAGGTGCCATTAGTTCACAGAAACAGTCATGCAATGACCCTGCTATTATCTGTACACTGAGAACTATAATCATGAAAGTCTGACAGAAGAACATAATAGGAATAATATTCCCATCTGCTGGGTTTTGTCAATACTAAAATTATTTTCTGGCTATTTGCTTGTCCTCCTCCTTTGAATATGAACATTTTGGCTTTTAAATTTTGTTTGTATGTTTTTTGAAACTGAAAAATTAAATTCTCATGGGCATTATGCCTCTAGATCCTTGTAAAGCCAGTATGTTTTTTTATAGACTGAGTGTCAGAGTGGTGCTGAGAAAATACAGATGTGAACATTAAACACTTCTTCCTGTCACAACTGTCCAACTGAATGAGTTTTGCTACAGATGAGGGGGATGAAACCTTCAAAAATACAACTCAAAAGAGGCTACTTCAAGATATTTTCTAAAGGCCTTTAGTGCAATTAGATACACAAGATTATGTTCTCCTTTCTGAGGAAAGCCATCAGGAAGTCCTTGCATTCATTAGGAATCCTCTAGCACTTTACAGGATTGGTTTGTTAACCCCTCAGGATGTTCCAGGAAGAGATTTTCATTACTTATGGTCTGGTTTTGGTCTTTCAAAATCTGGCAAATGAATAAAAAAATGAGAGAGGGTAGCTGGCTGACTGCTGCCATGGAGGTCAAAAGGTACAAAACAGATGAACCAGTGAAAGAGGGAAGGGGAAGAACGTTTCTGATAAATTCAACTACTACAAATTCAATTAAGGAAGTTCAGCTTCACATCTGTCCTCATTTCTATGCACAAATGCCTTTCTGATGCAAACTTAGATACAAGTTCTGTTTCTCCCAACCCACCCAAACTCTTCTCACTACAGCAGGGTCTTTGACTGACACAGGTTTTTCTGATCCCATAGGATCTTTTTCATACCTGTACTTGCTTTCTGCAAATTCATAACTCCCAAGACACTTCTTTCTACTTAAACACACACAAACCATTTTATTTTGGTAAGGATGAGGGTTTTTTGCTTGTTTGCTTCTTTTGATTTTGATTCTTTTTAAAGCCTAAGGCTGAAATCAAGAAGGGGGAGTCGCTCCAGGCCAGCCCAACCGGCAGCACTTGGTGCTCTGCAATCCCAGGGTATCCCATAAATGCCTGACACTTCTGGAGATGGCTTTGAAGGGCAAACCTCTACAAATTGCTGTAAGACACCCCTCAACTCTTCTGTGTCCCTGTAATTCATCACTCAGCAGAGGAAGCCTGAGAGTCTCCCTTTTCCTTACTGATGATCCTGGCTCTGCAGCGCGTCTGCAGCAAGTTTGTGTGTGGAAATTGTACAGACATGTCATAAATCACCTCAGATTTTCTAGCAATTATGTGACCCCGAGGCAACGCATTCAGTAAATTAAAAATAAATTATGGGATGGCCCGATATGACTTCAGCAGCCCTCATGTCAGAGCCAGCCTGAGGGAGGAATGTGCCTTCCAGCTTTTTCATAACAACTGTCCTTCAACAGTGAGTCAATTATCTGCAGAAACTGTGTGTTTAGAAGACATAAAGCAAGACCAGCTGATTTCAGAAGCTTTAAAACAGACTTGAAAATGCACCTCTGGGTCCTCACACATAAGTCCAGGTGACACCAGTGCTCACAGCAGCTCTGAGGGGACACCAAGGATGGTCCTGTAAAATCTCCCAGGAGTTTGGGGATGGCCATAGCACCGATGTGAGAGCTCACAAATGAGGAGTGACATCCCAGAACTCTTCCAGTCATGCTTTCAAATGTGAGTGTTCGTTTCATCTCCATATCTGGTTTCTCAAACCGAGTGAGAGCTTCCTAAAAAGTAGAGGACAGCTGTAGAACAGATGTGATGATTGAGTTCTGGAACTGAGATTTGCATGCAAAGTCTGCCTGTAGCACAATTCCTCTTCTCATGCTTGCATCTGGGCAGAAAAAAAATCCACAAAGCTGCATCATACACCTACTCATCTTTAGTATGCATATATAAAAATACAGCTGTATTTTGATTTCACAGAAAACCCAGAAAACAAAGGATTAGAAATTCATATGCTTGCTTTTTATTTTTTTCCTCAAGATAGCTGACAGAGCCCCAGAAGAATATGTCTGCATCTTCTAATAACTTTTGGCTGGTTTGGTAGTTTATACAAAGCTGAAAATAAATATGGTTCAGCTTCCTCTGAATAGAGATAGATGTCAGCTCCAATTCTTGTTTATTTATGAAACCTCTCTTAAAAATAATTATGGAAACTTTTTCAAATGTGCTGCTTCTCTCTGTTTCTAAGCTTTTAGAGAGGTAGCTAAGTTTATAGGGATTAGAGTCAAAATACATGCTTTATTTTCTAAAAGTGTCTAGCTGACGCACACAAGAAAGTGTATTTTCATTTTCTTGATGACAGGTATAACATATCTTCATACATATGGCAAACTAAACACTATTACTTTAAAATGGAGCTCACTTTAACTTTGTAAAGGCTGTATTAATTCTTCCCATTATCTCTATACACAAGTTGCCACCATAGGTGTCAATTAGTAACTTATATTGTTTCCCAATTTTTTTTATTTTTAATGTCAATAATTTTTTAACTCATTAAACTTTAGAGAAGCAGTGGGGATGAAGCCTTTCCTGGCTTGGAACACACTCTTCTAGCTGAACTAGAACTCTCCTTTTAGCCCAAGCTCTGTGTCATCTGCAATTTCTTTTCAGAAAATGAAGACCAAAAATGAACATCCAAAACTTGATATGGCCTCTTCAGTACAGTGAAAAGTGGCAAAAATAACCTCTTTTCCCTGGAAGAACTTGCTTTGTATCTCTACCCTACAATACAGTCAGTATTCAATTTTGCTGAACTGAAAATTCATTCTGTTTAAACAGTGCTGTCCCCTTTATTTTCTTTCAGGCTGGTCCACAGAGAAGTCTCTTATTCACTTGCATTTTATATTTGCACCCTTCATCACAGCACCTAATTTAATTTTGTCCTGTCTCTTCAAGCTCTCTAGTCCTTCCACAGGGATTTCTTTGGAGGCCAACATGTCACACTAAACCCACTGACACAAACCGATCAAATATTCTCATTTTCTCCTGTGCCCTGTGGCTGCATTGTCAAGGCACTGGTGAAATTCAGGCCCCATTCTGAGAAGCAGTAGGCATTTAACCCCTCAAAGGAAGATTATATAGCACAGTAGGGAAGGTGATGAGAAGCAGCACCTTGGAATGAGATGGTTTTAGAAGAGACACTTGCAGTCAGCAAAATGCATTCACACAGTAGGTTAAGTCACTAGATTTGGCCACTACCTCATGATGAGGAAATTATTACAGCCTATGATTTAAATTCCCTGCAAAAAATATGGGGAAAATTGGCAAATTGTTTCACCTCACATTTGAAGAACCCCTCTCACTTCTGCCCAGTGTTTTAAGTGCGCTGGTTTAGGACTACCTAAAAATAGGCCTTATACAAGTTGTGCACAGGAAAATCACAAAAGATTCCTGTACATGGGAAATTCCTACCCACAGGACACATACAAAAAACTTACATTAGCAATCAAGTCTATGAATCAATTCAATTCAAAGGCTTCTGAGTGGAGGAACCTTTCAAGGCCACATGTATAAAGTTTTGAAGTAAAACCTACAAATAAAAGTTACAGCAACCGCGTCTCTATGGTGTCTTCAGTAAATATGAACTCATACTATTTTTTTTCCCAGATGGTGTAGTTCTTAGTCTTTGCTAGGAGCAAAAAGCAGTTTTCCACCAGCTGGCCAAAGCAGGAGAAAAATCAAGATGGATAAATTTGACTTTCTACACAAGTGAGCTCAAATCAATTCTTACCTTCCCCATCAACAGTTTTCACAAGTGTTTGAAGGAGGTGAGGGAATGGAGGCCGTGAAACCAATAAGAGGGAGGAAATTGTTTCACATCTTGCAAACTTTAAAGAGAACTTAAACTACTAAGCAAGTTCTTCTCATTTTCAGGTTGATAAATTTAGCTTACAGTTAGTACATTTAAATTAAAAAAAAAAAAAAGCTATCCTTGTTGAAGAAAATAAAGTGGGGGTTCGCTGTCTTAGATGCTTAAAGTTTCTTAGACCAAGCAGGTATTAAATGCATCAGAACAGGACCCAGCCCTGGTCTTCCTCTCAAGAATGGGGTACAAAACACCAACACACCACAGTGACCACAGCTTTCTCCTGGATGCAGCAATGCCTGACACTTCATTGTAGTAGAAGGCAGTTCTGCAGTGAACATTTTAAAATTAATCTGCTTTTGTTCAATACTCTTTTTTTTTGTTTTGAAATCCCTTCCTCAGAAGCCATTACCCTTTTTTTTTCTGCCTGGCTATATGCCTCAGCATCTACCTGTCTCTCATTCCTTCTATCCACCCTCCCTCAAAAATGAAAATAATTTCCCCCTCTGTATTATTAAGTCAACACCTTGGTTTTGGAATTAGAATCTGTTACTTTAAATGCTGGGCAAACAAATATTTGCCCAGAGTTGCTCAGGAGGGCCAGTCCACTGAAAGTTGGTACAGCTTGAAACTCCTGCCAGCAACTGGACTTCAGGCTGTAACTACGTCAAACTTACTGCTCAGGCTCCTCTCTAACTCAACAAAAGGATACAAGCATCCCATTTGAAAACTCTCTCCCTGAAAACTCAGAAACATGGATTGCAGTGAGGCAGAATAAAGCATAGCAGAGCAATGGAAGAAAACAGTGAAATGCCTGAAGTAGAAAGTTCTCAGCCAGGCCAAGGTCCCTCTGAAATCTGGGCAAGCTGAGAAGACATATGGAGTTGGTTAGTTTAGTGAACTTAAAGAGCAAGGCTAATTTAGATCATGGAGCGAGTGTCCTGATGGGCCTGATGCCTTTGGAAGCTGCCTGTGCAGAGTGTTGTTGCACCTGGAGAAAAGGTAGGAAAGGTTAAAAGTGAGCCAGCTGGCCTTCACCCCTCCCTCAGCAACACACCAACAGGAATTTTCCATCTCCAAGAGAACCAGTTCTCTGCCTCAAGCCTTTCTGTCTAAGTGGACCAAAGTGGCAGAAGACTCCATCTGCAAGAGAAAGAGAAGAAGAGGGGAGGAAGGGAGGAGAAAAGGGAGTCTGGGACAGCAAAACCACTGTTCTTCTGTGGTTCTGCACAGGCAGAATGTAACACTGGTTAGTGTGCACCCTGCCACAGCTGAACCAGAGCCACACTCATCTACAGCTGCCTTGATGCTGATGGATTAGTGTCTGTTGGCACAGGTTAGGTGGGTGCCTCCCTTCTGCCAATTAAGTCACTGTGATATTAATTTATGCAAAGATGAACCCAGCTTTCCTGTACTTACAGCTCTGTACTAACACCTGTTGTGTCTTTATGAACAGGGGCTGTGCAGGGCAGAGATTAACTTAACAGTGTTCAGTACAGTAAAGCCCTTATCCCTGGCCATTATCACCACTAAATATCAGAAAAATAGATTATACTTTCTTTCCTGCACAGACTTATTACCTCCTGCCTGAGGCAAAAGAGAAGCTGGTCTCTCTGCTCAGCTGTAACAGGAGACTTCTGTGATTTTCATTTTAATGGCCTGCAGCCTGAAGAAATCTCTTGCAGGCAACCTTGATCCCACTAAATTCAGAGGACTGTCAGAGGACTCTCTTCTCATGCAAAGGACAGTGAAGTCAGCTCTAAATTGTGATATAAAGCAGGCAGTAGATCTATTCCTTCCCTTCTTCTCAAGCGTGGTTCTCAGAGCAATCTGGAAATGGTTATTTTCTACCTGGGCTGATCTAAGAGCAAATGTTTTCTTCAGGGAAAAAAATAAAAATCCACAGCAACAATATGCACAGTGTAAGACTAACTAACTTTCTACTCCCTGAGATTTCTCTTAAGGATACTTTAGTTAATTGAGATTAAAATCAGCTTGACTGTTCATAACGCAAGAAGTCAAACAGAACACACCCTCCAACTTCCAGCTGTGTACAAATATATTGTTCATCACACCAGATCCTTTCTAGGCAAGGCACAGCCCATCCCTGTAGCACACAAAATGTATGGATGCTCTTCAACACAGCCCTCAACAAGAAGCCTTAGAGAAAATAGAAGAAGGAATTCCCTGTATTCAGATGTGATCAGTCATCTTCCTGTAAGACTGTTTCAATATTGCCAAAACCCAAACACTCCAGTTAGGCCATTGGAGTTCTAAATCATGACTTTCACATTCTCATTTTCCTTTTAACTTTTTGATGCTGGAGAACGGGGGAAAATTTTGTCTCTACTTCACCTGTGGACTGGAATATCAATTTCTCAAAAGTGGAACAGATTGTCAGATTATGAAAACAATCTTGAGACCTGAGGCTTCATTCAAACCAGAAGAAAAACCCAAAGACCTAACAATATTTCTGCTTCATATGCCTCATGGTGCTTGACAATACCTGTGTTTTTTTAAAATAAAGCCACAGATGAGTTTAAGGGTTTCACCAGAGTCAGTGTGATACTCTGCAAGGTGAAATCAAGACACCTGGGTTCAGTTCTCTGCTCTGGTATTAACTGTCTAAGATGGGGCATGATATAATTCATCTATGTTCTCCTGCTTTCTCCCATCTCTAAGACTAATCCATTTATTCATATTAATTTTTGTAAAGTATTTTCAAAGCTGTAGAGGTAAAAAATATTCTAGAAATGACAGGAAAAAAAAAAAAAAAACCAAAACATGTCCCTCTACCATTTTAGTGAAAGTCACAGTCAAAGCTCCTTTGAATCCTGAGAAAAAGGATTTTCTTATATTTGGCTTAAATTTACTTCTGCTGTCTTCATGCCAATAAAGGTAAATATTCAGCCTGTGCTCCACCTTTCTGGCAGATCCAGGCCTTTGTAAAGATTGGCCAGTAAAAAGTACAGATAAATGTATGTATAAAATTAGGTTATTTTTTTCTGTGATAGAAAGCTAACTTTATGTGGGAAGCATTTTCTTTTCCCCTAAAACAGTTTTTCCACTTATTTCCCAAAATTACAGCATATCTTTCTGGTGAACTTCTTGTTTGCTCTGCAAGTACACACAGTGTGTAAGAAGGTCTCAGCTCAGTCTGGGTAACCAAGGAAGGGAAGAAACATCAAGGAAAGCAATAACTTGCCTTCAGTAACAATTAACTCTTCCCTCTGGTCCTCTCCCTCATCACAACTGATGAGAAAATTACTGCTTCATTCGAGATAATAAAAAACAGGATCTGCAATTATTTGATTGAATTCAATATGGATATAAGACTACTTTGCTTCCCTTGGAAAAGAATTTTTCATTTTATTTACTTTAAAGTGGAAGAAATCTTAAAAGAGCACATCATGATTAATCACATGCACTGTCTAGAAATCCTTTGAGCAGTTTGGCTGTGCATTCACGAAGGCTTGGGATCCAGTCAGATGATCTCTGTACATTACTGACAGTTCTGCCTTTCATTCCAGCCCCACACCACAGCACACATAGCCCCAAACCCTTGAAAGTCCACAGAGAGCAGTGGACTAAGCTTAAATAACAACAGTATCTTTGGAAAGACTAAGGAAAAACCAAAGCAAACCAAACCAAACAACAAACCCAAACAAAACAAAAGCCCCCACCAAAACCAAACCCAACACACGCAGACAAAGAAAAAAAACTCTGGGTTTTAGTTACAGCCTCAGTCCCAACACTCCCAGTGACAGAGGCATCACCTAATTTACAGGCAAGATCAGCCCTCCAAGTGATGAAATAGACTGTGGTCCAGGTTTATAAACCTCAGCTGTGGACTGAGACATGGTCATGCTCCCATGGCCTTTGCTTATACAAAACACCAAAATTCTGGGTGCTGCACCACCAGGAACGGTCTGTCCATGAGGCAATGTAAACTGCTGGGGTAATGAGATTTTCCCCCTCCAGCACCATTTTAACAGCTTCAGCATGTCACCCTCAAGGGAAGAAAAGCAAGTCTCACTCTCTTTTTCACCTCTTCTATTTATTTATTGTGATATCCTCTATTGCAAGAGGATCTTTATCTTTGTGGCAGCAAAATGAGGCATTGCCTGTATGGCTGGAAGCTTTAATCTGCCAATGCCTTTGTGAATTACAGAAAATGATGGTATTCTGCTTTTAATGTTGTTGAAAGCAGAACATGCTGTAAAGGTGGAACAAGGTAATCACAAACTTCAGAAACCAGGGAAAATTTTCAACTCTTTGGGGACCAAAATAGGTAATCTTACAAAACGAATCAAGCAAATGGAGAACTGATTATAGGTTCTCTCTTTCACATGAAAAACACTACAAGCCTGCAAACATTTTGTTGCTATAGGAAAATATAGACCATATTGTCATTTTGCTTCTAGACTGAAAAGGGTAAAGATTTGGATTCCTGAAACTAGCCAAAGAACTCAATCAATCTGCCTAGAGTTCATGAACAATAATAAGAAAATATCTCTCTTAAAGTAGGGAGCTGAGACTTGCTGGTTGCTGAGACAAATGACAGTGTGGCACCCCTGGTTCACTCACAGATTCATCCATTCAAATCCTAAAGCCTGTAAAACCTGCAGTATTTTTCAGCAGCTATGAGGTGAGCTATCAGCTGACAGTCATCAAGCAACTGGCAATATGCAGACACACCACAGATCTGTATATTCTTCACTCTACACTACGGCATTACTGACATGATCTGGTACTTATACAAATAGATAAACAATATTTAAGAGGAGGAGCTGGAACAGGGTGTGCTCTTATTTTCTACTATCTTTGATCTTAGGATGTTTTTCTTCTTCTGGCCATCTGGACACAATGAAGAAAACTGAGCAGAAATACAAGCATTAATGACAGAAGAAATGCTGGTAATGCCAGTTAGTCTAAGCCCACTTAAAAGTTTCTCTAGCTCTTTACAAGCTGTTAAAATGCTATATATTTTCCACCAGGAGTGAGTCAAAGCAGTAAACTGCTCCACCAGTACTCAGTACATACATCATTCATTAGAAACATAAGAGCAAAAGCTGTCACTCTTTCATAGAAAAGAATACTGCATTAGGAAACCTACTTAAAAAGTATGAATCCTTTCCTCTAGTATCTGTCAATCTGCCTAAGATGTATACATCTGAGGCAATTCAGTACATTTATCCAGGACCAAATCTCAGGAACACAAGTTTTCCAAAAAGCACATATGGATATCTGTGATGGAAGTAGGCCACTGCACCAGACAGCCTTCTCCTGCCACCTTCCAAAATGAGCTATTGTGACTCTGCTGACAATGAATCTCTGTACTCATACAGAATAGTATGCTTATTTCTGTTTTGCTTTGGAAAAGACAATTCTCTCCAATTTTGGTTTCATTCCAAATTCAAAGTCTCTCTTGAAACAGAACCTCAACCCTTCAGACATTTCTGACAGCAAGCACTATAGCACAGCATTTGCACACTGCAGTCTCATTTTTCCTGTGGCTGCAGTCTTTATGCTACTGAGTGCCTGCAGCCCTTTTCTTCTCTGACTACTGAAGGTTTTAAACCATGTGTTTAAATGACTTGCTGAAATAAGGCCAGAGAGAATGAGTAATTATGATTCTCTTCTTCCCTCCCATTTTGCCACTGTACTATTAACATGTAATTAGGAGTCTAATTTTTAGTTAGGTGTTTAAAAAACCCTGAAGCAAAGGGTTTTAAATTATTAATGAGCCATTTTTTAAAAGGCAAACTGAAGTAAGCCTACCCTCCTCTTCACATATTTAATGACCATAATGGTTTAACACATTATTCTTCAATTACTAAGGACAGGCTTGCAGAGAAAGGCAGCATTTTCTCTAATTAGAGGTACTAAATTTCCCTTATAGCCATGGTGGTCTACAGCTATGAAAACTGCCTTCACTAAGTGCTAGTCTTAAACTGCACACAGGAGGACATTTTTCAAATGTAGGAATGTATCATTATGCCTGTACTGGTGCTTTTCCACTGTTGGTGCCAGAGTTGCTTCTTGTTAGAAAGATCCTTATATAAAATACTTATTTATTAAGGCACTTATTAAATATAAATATGATAGAGACAAAGGTCAATTGAAAAAAAAAAAAGAAAAAAAAAAGGGCAGGTAATCATAAGAGACTGTTGCTTGTTTGATATCCTGTAATGATTTTAGCAGCTAAATCCTCTTTAGAGTCTAGTGGCAACAGGGAATTTCATCATCAAGAGAAGGCCTGCAAAGTCAACTGAGTCCAGCTTGACAGGACTTAGGGCCCACTGAGGACAATGAGCTATGAAGTGCAAAACATTTCAGCCTGTGAGCACAGCTGTTGTGGGCTGTGTGACTTCATATGCTCAGAAGGTTTGCTGTTTGCTTCAAGCACAGCACAATTCTTTCTCTCAATCCAGCCAAACCTTTGCAAGGCTTCTTGCAAAGTCCTACCAGGCTAATGGAATCTCACTTTTTCTTAAGGACACCACTTGCAGATAGACAGGAGATACCAATTCTCATTGACAGGGGATGGAGGAGTTCTAATAAAATACAGAATTAGCACTCTTTTGTGTATTGTGGCCAAGACTGGAACGTGGCTGAATCCACACACAGAGCTCGCTCTGCACCCTGACACACTCAGAAATAAAGACAAAACAAAATCTTTGCTTCTCCAGCATCTCTTCAGATTTGTGCTTAAGACAACACCCAGTGCCAAACTTCTGAGTGTGCCAAAATATCAGCTTTCAGTTTAGAAATGAGATGTTAACAGCAAGTAAAAGTAAACTTTGAAACCTGCCTTTGCTTGAACTGTGATTTGCCCTGTGACCAAAAGGGCCTTGCAATCACTCTTACAGCTGGTTGTGTTCTTAGAAGAGATAAAAGCCCCAGTAAAATTCTTCAGTCCAGCAAACCCAAGAACTAATTGTTAAGGTAATACACTATGCCACAAAATTTATGAAGGAAGCACACATTAGAGCTCCCAAAGTAATATAAAAAGTAATTTTAAAGGGTTTATTAGCCAATATGTATAGCTCATTATGGGAACTGATTCTGAAACCATCTTTGGCATACCCACCACAAGATTCCACAGGGGTCTATCCTAAGTACAGGACTATTTGATGCTTTCCTTAATAAACTGGCTGATGAAAAGATAGTAAGATTATTAATTTTGCAGGTAGACTAAGCTGGGAGTGATTGCCAGTATGCTGGAGAATATAAATAGTATTCAAAATGATCCTGAAGAAAAAAAAAAAAGCAAAAGAGAAGCCTAAAGAAAAAAGGAGAACGAAATTCAACTGGTAAAATGCAGGTTAGCATGCTAAGGCAAAGAAAAACAAGTAGACAAATGCCCAGGGAGAATAAATGGGGTAAAAGGGCACTGGTCTAAGTTTTGTTATCCTCCCCAATAATGCCCTAAACTGGCAGAAGCAAACTAAACCTCAAGCAAGTAATGCAAGGTAGATCAGTAGTCATTCCTACCTGCTCAATTACACTTGAAAACTTTAGGCTGCCAACAAGATCAGGCAAGTGAAATGCCTCAAGTTACAGTCTTTGGTTGTGAAAGAGTCAGAAGTTAAAATACAGTTGTCCTCCTTTTCCTTAGAAATATACTGGAAAGCCTATCATTTTCAAAAACATTCACCTAGAGACTTCACAGAGCACTTAATAGATAATCCCCACAGATCTCCCATAGAGAAAATTCTAAGTTATGTGGCAGGAATAAAGAAACAATGGCCAACATAGACAAATTCTTTTCTGGATCTTAATATACAAAGAGAGCTAAGCATGTGATAAAAAGATGAGGTGTCACTCAAGGACAGTGGGCTTTAACCTTTATTTTCTTCCAACTATGCCTAAATTATGTTAAAAACACTATGATTTTAGCTTCTTCCCTTTTAGTACTAAAAAAAAAAAAATGTACCATATGTAAAACAACCTGGCTTGTATACTGATTTGTTCTGCGTGGTGACACAATTCCAGAAAAGAACTGGGATTCCTAGTAAACAGGAATTAAGGATGGAGTGATGATCTATTCCTCTCATTGCGTGGGTGTCTGAGATCAGCACCAGATGTCATTTCTCTTCCCTACTCCAATACCTCAGCACCACATAACACACAAAGGAGTAACTTAACCCCTCCCTCTCTCCCCACTTGCTCCCAGAAAAGCAGCTCACGCCACATGCATGTCCTAAATCTTGTTCTTGGAAAGATGAGCTGGTAAAATATTAAGTATTAACCAGTAGACATTTTAATTCTCTCTCTCTTTTTATTGACAGCTGTCAGGGATTTACCAGGAGACTCTATGGCACACCCCTCCAGCAGAGCACAATCTGCCTCATGTAATGAAGAAAGGATAGGAGAGACCCAGACCCATCCTCCTCCCCCATTAGTGCTGTATCCTGCTCTCTTTACTTTCAATTCATTCTAATGTAAAATATCATCAGTAATACTATTTTTCCCCTCAATCAAATGACAGGAAATAAAGTCACTAATTTTTCAGAAGTCCGGATTTCAAAATCACACTCGTCACCTTCTCAAAAAGAATTATTTTTCCTCAAATTAGTGCCAAGTAATTCCTAGGCACATAAGATCAGAAGCTCATTGGGATTCATATGTGAAAGTAATATGATGTTTAATAATTTAGTTAGAGAACACTGTCATTTCTGTGAATTTTTCCTGAAGTCCTTGATTATCTATATTTATGTTGATGCAATTAAGGATAAACATTCTTGAGGGTTTTGCTGACAGAAATATGAACTGTTTAAGCAAATTACTCCCCAAAAGCATAGATTTCAGTGGTGGGTTTTTATCCTACAGCTGTTTTATCTTGGCACCAGTCACCCACCCACCATTTTCTGCCAGCTTCACTGATCCAGAGTGTCTGCTCTCAGGTTTTGGCACAACAAAAAATGTGTAACACTAAAATTCACTGGGAATCACAAAACTGTGTTATCAGCTTTGAAAGGTTACTGTTGTATTAACAGCTGAAGGAATTACACTATTTTAGGATGTTGCTTTGGCCTCAGTTGAACAAAATTTTCATTCCAAACAACAGCTGCTGCTTCATTTCCTTAAATGAAGAGAACTTTCTAAATATATTCAGGAAAATCATGGAAGTAAAAGTGAGCAAAGACAGAAATCTTTTCAGGGCCACAGCAGCCATACAATATTGATCCAAGCTCAGGTTCCTGGCCAAGGACAGGAAGTCTAACCCATATATGTACACCTGTGGGCACAAAAAGTGGAGGCTTATTACAGTTGTGACTAAAGTTTATTGTTCTTTTACAAACCATGAGTCATGCTTGAAGCTGAATTTTATTAGACAGTAGTCTAGTCAAATAGTAAAAATATAATGCAAGCCAGCTTTTTGACTTCTACTTATTCTATTATTACAAAGTAGAGGGGGAAAACCTCATTTCTCCAAAGCACTGGTTATGTCTTAGTGGCATAACAGACATCACTAGATATTATTTTATTAATGGTATCAGGTCTTTCCTCCCTTTCAATTCCCTAGCACAATTTTAACAAAGGCTGCAGCAAGCACAACATTTGGACCCAAGTAGATCTGCTGGGAAATGGACACTCTCCTTATTCTGCTGACTGGCACATGCAAATAAAACATCAGTTGGACTTTCACCTCACCAAAAATGATAACATTTGCCTCTAATCAGATATATTCTGGTAGTTTACACCAGACAAGAAATGTGCATATACAGTAAATTCATAGCAATGTGGCTCATAGTCACCCAAACATGGGACTGAGGTCACTAAAAGACCTAAACATTTTCCCAGTGTTATGCTGACAAGTCAACCATCCTTTTTATATTTTATAACAAACAATCAAAACA